>NC_066583.1:343605202-343934889 GCF_024323335.1 Lathyrus oleraceus
TACCACCCAAAAGTACAATAAAAATTTTTCAAAAGCAAAAATAATACAAAGAAAACTCAAAATAAAGACAAACTCCTCAACTTCACAAACTCCTCAATCTTCCTCCTCTTGGCCACCACCAACAGATCCAATGACGTCCTCCATCTCATCGCCATGGTTTGCACCACCTCCGGCACCCCCCATAAAAGTTGGCCTGCCCTTAGGCCAATTAGCATAAGCAACATATTCCGCTTGAGAAGGAAATGTGCGGGATTCGGGTGCAAGGAACGTGTTCTGGAATTGTTGCTGTTTGTGAAAATAGGAATGATTTGAAAAATAACCTAAACAGAACTTAAGTGGTTCTGCCACACACCGTTCGCTGGGCGAACCTTGTTCGCGGCGTGAACTGAATCTGTCCATTCAGTTCGCGGGGCGAAAGATGATCGCGGGGCGAACTGAAGGAATTTCTGAAAAAAATTAATTTGCAGTGGACAGAACCCAAGTTTTACAAAAATTAACACAACAGAATATCATAACAGCAAAATTGAGAAAATATAAAATGCAGACTTACAACGATGGGTTGCCTCCCAACAAGCGCTTTATTTAACGTCGTTTTGAGCTCGACGGTTCAATGATTAGCTTGATCCGACTAGAGAGATGACACAAACATCCTGATTCACTTCGCCACTATGGTAGACTTTGAGTCTTTGACCATTTACAATCCAGCTCTCCTGTGACTTGGGATCCTCGACCACAATGGCCCCATAGTTGCGCACTTCTTTAACAACAAACGGTCCTGACCACTTTGACTTCAGCTTACCAGGGAATAACTTCAACCTTGAGTTGAAAAGCAATACCATTTGTCCAACATGAAACTCTTTATGACGGACCTTTCCATCATGGTATGCTTTTACCTTTTCCTTGTAAAGTTTATTCGAATGGTAAGCGGTGTTCCTTAATTCCTCCAATTCATGGAATTGTCCTTTTCTTCTTTCTCCAACTAAAGTGGAGTCGAAGTTCAAGAATTTGAGAGCCCACAATGCCCTATGCTCCATTTCCACCGGAAGATGACAAGTCTTCCATACACCATTTGAAATGGAGTTAGACCAATAGGTGCTTTGTAGGCGGTACGATACGCCCACAAAGCTTTATCCAATTTTAAAGACCAATCTTTTCTTGACTTCGAAACTGTTTTCTCAAGGATCCGCTTGATTTCCCGGTTAGAAACCTCCGTTTGACCATTCGCTTGTGGGTGGTAGGGAGTGGTCACCTTGTGCTTTACACCTTAATGTTGCAAAACTTTTTCTAGAGGTGTATTGCAAAAGTGTGATCCTCCATCACTTATCAACACCCTAGGCACACCAAAACGTGAGAATATGTTTTTCTTTAAAAATTTAATCACTGTTTTGGCATCGGCCTTAGGTGAAGCAATTGCTTCCACCCACTTCGAAACATAGTCAACGACCACTAGTATATACTCATTTGAGAAGGAGGAGGAAAATGGACCAACGAAATCAATACCCCAACAATCGAAAACTTCTACTTCTAGCATGTTGGTTAGAGGCATTTCATCCCGTTTGCCTATTCCTCCACTCCGTTGGCATGTATCACAACTCTTCGCGTGTTCATATGCATCTTTAAATAAAGATGGCCAATAAAAGCCCGATTGGAGCACTTTAGTCGCTGTTCTCAAACCGCTATAGTGACCTCCATACGGAGAGTTGTGACAATGCCAAAGGATGTCTCTTGACTCCTCAATTGTTACACACCTTCTCAAAATGATGTCTACACCCACTTTAAACAAATATGGATCATCCCAAACATAATATTTTGCATCCACCAAGAATTTCCGTCTTTGATTACTAGTGAGGTCTTCCGGTGTTAAACCGGTTGCCTTTTAATTAGCAAAATCGGCAAACCAAGGCCTCACTTGAATCGCATACAGTTTTTCATCTGGAAATTCTTCTCTTACTTCCTCTTCTTTGTTTGTAATGTCCACATTGACCAAACGAGACAAATGATCCGCCACTAAGTTTTCGGAACCTTTCTTATCCTGGATTTCCAAATCAAACTTCTGCAGTAAGAGGATCCAACGAATTAGTCTTTGTTTGGAGTTCGGCTTGGTTAGCAAATATTTGATCGCCGAGTGGTCAGTGTAGACTACAACTTTTGACCCGATCAAGTAAGCTCTAAATTTTTCCAATGCGTACACTATAGCTAGTAACTCTTTTTCAGTTGTTGCATAATTGACTTGTGCCTCATTTAACACTTTACTAGCATAGTGGATAGCATGAAAAACTTTATCTCTTCTTTGACCCAACACCGCACCAACCGCATAATCGCTTGCGTCACACATAAGTTCAAAATCAAGTTTCCAATTTGGTGCCACGATTATGGGTACGGTGACTAACTTTTCTTTTAAATCAAGGAAAGCTTTGAGACATGACTCATCGAAAAGAAAATGCGTACCTTTGTTGAGCAAGTTACTCAATGGCTTTGCTATCTTTGAAAAATCTTTGATGAATCTCCGGTAGAAACTGGCATGTCCGAGAAAGCTTCTTATTCCTTTTATATTTGTTGGAGGTGGTAATTTCTCAATGACTTCCACCTTAGCTTTGTCAACTTCTAATCCTTCGGAGGAGATCTTATGACCGAGTACAACACCTTCGGTGACCATAAAGTTGCATTTTTCCCAATTGAGCATTAAGTTGGACTCCACGCATCTTCCCAAAACCATATCAAGATGTTTTAAGCACACATCAAAAGATGATCCATAAACGGAGAAATCATCCATGAACACCTCAATGCATTCTTCTATTAAGTCCGATAATATCGCTTGCATACACCGTTGAAATGTGGCCGGTGCATTACATAACCCAAAAGGCATTCTTCCGTAAGCAAAGATGCCAAAAGGACATGTAAAAGCCGTCTTCTCATGATCCGCCGGATTGACCGAAATTTGGTTGTACCCCGAATACCCGTCCAAGAAACAATAGAAATTTTTGCCGGCTAACCTTTCCAACATTTGGTCCATGAAAGGTAGTGGGAAGTGATCTTTCCTTGTAGCTTGGTTCAACCTTCTATAGTCAATACACATCCTCCACCCGATTAACGTTCTTGTCAGAATCAACTCATTTTTGTCATTTTTGATAACCGTCATGCCACCTTTCTTGGGAACTACTTGCACCGGACTCACCCATGCACTATCGGATATAGGATAAATCATTCCGGCTTCCAAGAGTTTGACAACTTCTTTCTGAACTACTTCTTTCATCGATGGATTTAGACGCCTTTGAGGTTGTGCGTTGGGTTTGAAATTCTCTTCCATCATGATCTTATGCATACAATAGGCCGGACTAATACCCTTTAAGTCAGATAACACCCACCCTATTGCACCTTCATTCTTTTTCAGCACTTGTATCAATTTGTATTCCTCTTTTGTGGACAAGGTGTTGCTAATGATCACTGGTTTAGTACACTCGTCACCAAGGAACACATACTTCAAGTGTGAAGGTAGCATTTTCAACTCTAGTTTTGTTTCTTCCATTTTCTTTATCGCATCCAAGTCTTCCTTTGTTTCTTCTTGATAAGCAAGCTCGCCACAAGACTCTAACTCATGCAACATTGCTTCAATCTCTTTTTCTTCATTTTCGGTCAACACATTGTAGGCTTCGATAAGAGATCTTTCTAGAGGATTAGAAATATGAACTTGGTTTGCGACCTCCACTACTTCCTCTTCGATTGCATCGATTCGGAAAGAATCATGCTTGTCATTTGGATGCTTCATGGCTTCAAAAAGATTAAAGGTCACCTCTTCATCTTGCACTCTCACCTTCATTAGTCCATCATCAATGTCAATCATCATCCGGGCTGTTTTCATGAATGGCCTTCCAAGAACTAGAGGAACATCACGAAATCTACCGGAAACAAGAATTTGTCCACCTTCACTAGCATGTCTTGAGCAATTCCATATGGTGAAGTGGTAGATTTATCGGCTAGTTGTAAAGTCATCCTTGTAGATTTGATCTCAACATTTCCCAATCTTTTAACAATGGATAGGGGGATTAAATTTATGCTAGATCCTAAGTCAATCAAACCATTACCAATGTAGGTGCTTCCAATGGTTACCGGTAAAACGACTCGGCCCGGATCGGATTCCTTCCTTGGGAGAGTCTTTTGAATGATGGCACTACAACGTGCATCAAGCAAGATGGTTTCGTCTTCCACATGTTTCCTTTTCTTTGTAAGAATATCCTTCATGAACTTTGCGTACCGTGGCATTTGCTCTAGTGCGTCGGCGAATGGAATATTGATTTGAAGTTGTTTGAATATGTCCATGAACCGTGCATAATGTCTAGCATTGCCCTTCTTCGATGGTGCATGCGGATAAGGTAGATGTTGGGTTGGAATGACACTCACACTTTTCTCTCCTTTCTTCTTCTTTCTTGGTTCAACATCCTTTTTCACTTCCCCTTCAGTCTGCTGCTCTGTTGGCAATTCCTGCTCTTTTCGCGGTGCAAAGGGGGATCGCGACGCGAACTAAAGAGTTCCTGCCACTTTCTCCCTTCCACAAACCATATCCTCTTTTTCCAGCACACCATCCATATCATTCTCTACTGTAATTTCATCACTTTTTCCACTTGTCAACTCTTTACCGCTCCTCGTGACAATTGTTTTACAATGCTCCTTTGAATTGGTTTGAGTGTTAGCGGAAAAGGAAGGTCCTGCGTTTTGTTTCGACAATTGCTTCGCAAGTTGGCCTACTTGGTTTTCCAGATTCTTAATTGCTGCCTCGTTACTCTTCTGATTTGCCATGGAAGCTTGCATGAATTGTTGAAGAGTGTCCTCTAGCTTTGAATTTCCTCCTTGCGATTGTTGGCCTTGAGAGTTTGGGTGTTGATAGGGACTTTGTTGCTGAAAATTTTGATTGTTGAACCTTGATGGTTGATATCCTTGATTGTTTCCTGGATATGAGTTGTTGGGCGGTTGTCTTTGATAGCCTTGGTTTTGATTGTTCACATAGCTCACTTCTTCTAATGGAGGGCAAAAACCAGTAGGATGATCTCCTTGACATGATTCGCAACATGCTACTTGATGTCGAACTTGAGACCCTTGAATTTCCTTCATTTGCTGTGGAAGCTTGGCCATTTGTTGAGTAAGCAACTCCACTTGTTGAGAGAGTAGCTTGTTTTGAGCAAGAATGACATCGTTGGTATTTAACTCAAGAACTCCTGGTTTACGTTGTGAAGGGCTACGGTCATGTTGACTTTGACGATCATTGAGTGCCATCCGGTCAATAATGACTTTAGCTTCTTTCGCATTCTTTGACATAAGAGAGCCACCCGCGGTAGCATCCAAAAGTGTCTTGTGAGTTGATTGGAGCCCATTTAGAAAAATATGGATTTGAGTGAGCTCATTAAAACCATGACCCTTTCATTTTCTCAATATTGATTTGAATCTTTCCCAAGCCTCATTTAGAGACTTGTTGCTTCCTTGAGTGAATACCGCAATAGCTGTTTTGGCTTCCATGAATCGGGATTGAGGGAAATATCTTTCTAAGAACTTTTCTTCTAACAAATTCCAATCCGTCATCACTCTTGGTGCTTGATCAAGGTACCACTCTTTTGCCTTTCCCACTAAGGAGTGTGGGAACATCCTCTTGAATAATGCCTCTTCACCCGTTTCATCAATTCCCGTAGAACCCGCAATCTCATAGAATTTGATGAGATGGGTATACGGATCTTCATGGTCCATTCCGGTGAATGGATTTGCATAGAGAAGTTGGAGGATTCCGGTCTTCATCTCCGTATTCCTTCCTCCACGAGCAAATTGAGCATTCCTTCTTGGACTATTAGCGGACATTTCGGTAGGAGTGTCATCCGTCATGTTTCCGTCACAAGCCTCTACAACCACTTCTTCAATTTGAACAAGTGCGGAAGTAGATGCTTCTTCTCTCCGGTTCCTCTCTTCGGCTAGTTTCCTTCTTCTTCGTGTTTTGCTATTGAGCTTTCGAAGTGTCCTTTTAATTTCGGGATCGAATTGAAATTGCTCCTCGATAGCTTTTCCTCGCATGCACTAGAGTCTACAAAACTAACAAACCAAGTGAAACAAAAGAGGGATAGTAATAAAAGTAACAAAACTTAAAACAATGAATTATTGCAATGCTTGTAATAACGAACACCAATCCCGGGCAACGGCGCCAATTTGTTGAAAAGCATATCTTCGGAAAATATTTTTATATCGTATCCACTGAGATTGGTTGTTATTACCGCCGTTCTATAATCCAAATTATTATAAGTTTAGAAAGTAACAAAGTTGTTTTGTTTGAAAAGTTATCTTTTAAGTAAAATATCACTAAAACAATAAAATGGTTTTAATCAAATGTAAAAGGTTTGGCAAGATTGGAGTTCACTATTCCAAATGCTTATGATTCCTTATGATAACTATATAGATTTAAGATTATTGATGATGTTCAAGTATCTTCTCAATATCATTTATGTCTAAATGATATTGTGATAATCACTATATTGATCCTTAGACGATCTCTCCACCTAACTATTAATATAGCAATCTTTAATGGTTGATACAAAAGAAGAGTAGTGAATAAATTTATCTCTACAACTTATTCACTACTTGAAAACATATTTTCTATCAAGACTTAAATAATCTCTTTCAACAACTACTCAAATCTGATATTCAACTTAGGGCAAAAATATCATTCAATACATCAACAATCTTTTATCATATATAAGAGTCAAATGAAATACATACACAAATAGGAATAGCTACTACCTCCAATCTTGACAAAATGGGGTTTAGCTCCTCGTCATCATTTTGGAAAGCAAAAGGCAATGGAAGAAAACTCTGTTTTTCTCTCTTCCAAAATATCAAATTATGAATGAATGTCTCAATATTTTCCATTTTGATTTTCTAAAAGGGTTGACATTTCCTAAAATGATCATTTTCATCTAAAGCTGAAAAGCCCCCCTAAGACAAACACCAAAATGGCAAAACACAGCTGGCCTTGAAAACAGCACACTTGGCCAAAACAGCTTGCTGGATTCGCAAGCTTCGCGGCGCGAACTGAAGCTACTTCAGCTTCCTTGCCTTGCAAGCTTCATCCAAATAGTCTTCCAAGTGATATTGTTCAAAATTAGGCCTCCAAATTGCATTCAACCTTTCTTCCAAATTATGATTATGCATTCCAAAGCTCTCTTGTCCAAAAATTCTACAAAAGTAACAAAAATGTGAAATAACTACTCAAAACAACATAAATAAAACCTAATTGCATTTATACAAAATAGTGAGAATAAAAGTGTGTAATTACATCAAAACTTGGTAAAAGGGACCAATAAAATTGTATAAAAAGTAGTACCAATTGGTCCCTAACACTCACTCGTGATTAGCCGGAGAGTTTTCGTATTTTAGTTTGAAGACTAGGTAATGAGTCAATGATCTGGTCATGTAACACGGGGTAGATTAATAGTATTGAACTCGTATCCTATTTGGATAAGTATTATGTTATTACTTGTGAACATGCTTATTTGCAATTGCTGTTTGAGAGGCCGTAGTGCCAAATATTCTGGATATGGTTTTATTTTATCTTGAGGATATTATTTAGAGATGATCATGGTATGGGACATGGATCATTTTATGAAATGCATGAGTATTCATTATTTTCCGCTGCGAACACATATTCTTGAATATTCATGATAATTGAAATGTGTTATTTTAAATGACCAGGTGTATTGTATATTGATGATGAATAATGTTGGTTTTTGAAAGCTTTTAGTTTTTGAAAATGTCGATGTGATGCCCTTTTGGTTATATGCGTGCTTATTTACTCTGATTATATGTTAAGTATTTTGGGGTAGAAAAATGGGTGTTACACCATGCATTTGTGTATGGAAGATTCGAGCTCACTTATGCCAAATGGTGATCCAAGTTCAAGCCACGCACAAGTCACTCATACCTTCTCCAAATGGGATGAAATTAGACTTTTTGGAAAGTTTAGATAAAGAGGAACAACTTTCATGTTGAACACTTTTTCATTTGAAGCTTGGATAATGATGAATTTTGAGGTGGAAGTTTGGAAAATCAAACATACCAAAAACAATTCTAAGTGTCAAGTCATATGTTCACTTATTCCACCTTGGATAACTTCTTATATGAGCTTCAAATGAAAAAAGTTCCTCCATAAACATTGTATCTCTCTCAAATTTATTCAAAATGGTCACACATTTGACCTAAATTGGATTTAGTATGAAGGAGTTATGTATTTTTGAAGTTGAGGAAAATCACTTGTTCAATGACATTGGTCCAAAATGACCTATAATGTCTCATCATATCACATGCATTTAAAAGTTTAATTTGCTCTTCCTCCAAACATCAAAGTTGAAGTAGACATCTTGAATTTGATCATGAAACTTGAATGGATTTCATTTCATAAAAATTGAGCAAGTTATAGTCTTGGGAAATTGACCTCCAAATTAGGGTTTAAACAAAATGACCTATAATCTTTCACAAAAAAAATGACTTTCCAAGCAAACCTAGCTCTAGACCTCAACATGAAAGTTGTTTGAAATGTCATTTAGAGTAACGTTTCTCTTGGAACCATTTTCATATGATAAATATTGTAGGCGATAGGGTCTAGGGAACCCCAGTTTTGATCAGTTGACTTCCTCTGGTCAACCACCATGAACCAACTTGCTAGCTTGCTATTCTCTTGACTTTTGGGACTCCTGGAGGATCATATATGTATAAGATGATGAAGTGTTAAGTATACCTTGAAATATTTTATCAATTGTTGAAGAAGCTTGTTGAAGAAGTTACATAAGATACCCAGATGAATTAGGGTTTCCAAGATAAACCAACTTCAAACTCTTGATGAATTCTTGATCAATATAACATGTGAAGATCATGGGGATCCATATATGATATCTAGAGCCATAGTAGACCAATTATTGGTTGAGCTCCTTGCAATGAGGGTCTTAAACCCTAGATATGAGCTTGATAGATCAAAGGTGAGCATGTGCACTACCTACAAAAGAGTTAGACAATACAAAGGCATATTTTTGGTATTTTGGTTAGTAAAAATGATAAAATACAAAGTATGATACAATCAAATGGTGCTTGGTGATCTCTCCCAATGCAAACCCCATGAATGAGGGGTAAGGAGGATGTCAATGTGTGATCTCAATGCTAATGCATATGATGAGATATCATGAGGGATCTTAGAGTCAAAATTGGGGTCTTACAGCATGGTTGCAATTGTGTGATCGCTTGTGGATCACTAAATATTAATATGATTGTTGTGATAATATCATTATTATATATTGATGGTAGTCCAGAAGGGTGGATTACGTTACGCATGGTTGAAATTGTGTGATCGATTGTGGATCACTAAATATTATTATAATTGTTGTGCTAATTGCATTATTATATATTGGTGGTAGTCCATAAGGGTAGATTACGTTATGCATGGTTGTAATTGTGTGATCGATTGTGGATTACTAAATATTATTATAATTGTTATGTTAACTGCATTATTACCATGCCCTACATTCATAGTTGATATGTTGAAGAAGATAAGTCATATGTCCGAAGGGGGACGAAAGAATTATCCGAAACTCAGAAGGGGGAGTTCGGGATTCCAAAGGGGTAATCAGGTTCGTAAGAAAACCAAATATTTAATTGGTACCACATGCATATGAATCATTTTCGTTGACGTGAGTCGCATATCATGAATGAATTATAGGCGTGAAGTATGACTATGTGTGATGATGGTGTGATTGTATATGATGTTGATGATAATTTGGGCGTGAGAATGTGATATGTTATTATGTATGATTGTGTAGATGTTGTACTCTATTTTACATTCTACGTTGTTATTATTAAGATGAATTCTCACCCCTTCTGTTTGAATGTTGCCTTTACATGGGCATCATGCAGATACTCAAGAATAGAGATGCTACTATGAGTGGAAGTTAACTCCTAGAGTTATTTCCTTTAGTTTATTCTTGACGATTTTTATCTCCCCCAAACCCAAGTTCGATCCCCAAACGATCCTCGTTCCCCGCCCCAAACCCAAACGGGGATGGAGAATCAAAACTCAAATCCGTCCCAAACCGTTCGGGTTGGGTTCGGGTATCCCCGCCCGTCACCATTCATTTAGTGAAATCAATTTTTTTAATAGAAATATTTATTTTTTCCAAAATATATTACATTACAAATAATAAAATAAAACAATTTAAAATAATAAATTAAAATTAAAATATCAAAATATTGATCACATATTTAATATTATAAATTATCAAAAATAAATAATAATGTACTTAATGAAATAAACGGAGCGAGTTCGGGGTGGGTACTAGTGTCCCCATTACCCGACTCGTTCCCATATTTTATAATCCGAGAAAACCCAAACTCAAACCCGAGCTCAAAACCAATCAAACGGGTTTTCCCCGTCAACTTCGGGCGGGTTCGGGTGGGTATCCGCGTGTCCAATACGAAGATATTCAGATGAGTTGGATGTCGTGTAAACATCCTAAGTGATTGTATTTTGTTAATTAAATTCTTTAATAATTACGTCCGGATTTTTTGAGTGTTACAAATTATATATTTATCTTTATTAAAATAAAAAATAACGTGAAAATAATTAAATGAACAAAATAATAATTAATGCATTATAATTTGTCAATGGTGATAAAAAAAATATTACTTTTTAAATGATTTTTTTATTACATATATTTGTTTTGTATATAATCTTAAAAACAAATTAAAATATTTTTATTTAAAATATATATAAAATATTAATTTAATTAATTAAATAATGAAACACCCATTTAAAATTTGTATATTCCAAAAATATATTTTAGTGCCTCATTTCCTCTAACAATGTAAAAATATAATATGAAAAACTTATTATTTATGTATTATAACTATTTTATTTTTATGTCAAAAATATTTAAAATAATAATTTTAAATAATTATTTAATAATGTATATATATTTTTTATTTTTAATTGTTTAAAGCAATTTGAAGTATTATTTTAAATTATTTAATATAGTAATTTACATTATTATCCTTTATTTTCATACGTGTGTATAAGCCAGAAACATGTGTGCAATATTGAATTTTTAAATAGTAATCACATTTCTAAAGTTAATATACAGGAGATAGTATTAATCTCAATGATAAGTTATTCAGACTAATTGCAAAGCCACACAATAATTGTTATTATAAAAATGGTGTTGCTTGGATTTCTAAAATGACTCCTAAAATTAGTGTGTTAGGATATAAGGCAAGAAGTATAATAAAATATTTAATTTTTTTCTTGTTTCAAAATGATTTTGACACGGTTTTGTGTTTTGTTGTTCTAAAATAGTTGTGTTTATATATCATAATTAAAACCATATGTTGATATATTTCCAAAAAGAAAAACCAAATGTGGATACATGCCAAAGACAATTACTAATATAAACTTTGGTTGCATTATATATATATATATATATATATATATATATATCAATAAGTTGCTACCTCCTCTTTAGAGAAATGTCAATTATGTAAAAGTGATGAAGGCATGAGAATTCAATTTCCCTTTAGGAGAGAGAGTTAAAAGAAAGAAGAATGATTTACGCAAGTCAATTTTTAGTAATTCGTCCATGTGAAAATCAAGAATTAACTATGAACTAGTAAAAGTCAAGATACATTATCATCAATTGGCTCTATATAAATACTGCTACTATCTACAAACTTTTTCATACAACAATCATCATCTATCAAATTTATTCCCACACACTTAACCATGATTAAATTTATTTTATTTTGTGTTTTTATCGCAACCCAGATTATTTTCTCAAAAGCCACCTATGAGTATTTACTCATGTCAGAAACGTGGCCACGGTCATTTTGCATGATTAATGGAGGATGTGGTGGCAAAACCGTTATAGAACAAGTTTTATGAAAACTTTTGGGAGAGAGAATGGAATAAACACGGAACAAGTTTTATGAATGGCCAAGTTTAAAAAAAGGAGAGAAAGATGAAGTCTTTTGGGATGGGCAAGACATTCTGATCACAGTTGATTTTCGGCTGAATAGTTTGAGGACAATCTTTGTAATGTTTTCCATCGGACTCCAAACAAATTCGTATCTCTTGCAAAGTGGTCCTTGGGCTACACATGAGTCCCGCTTCTTTCATCGTTACACTCTTGACTGCATCAAGCATCATTTTTTGAGAATATTTCTTTGAATTATCGGGTACAACCCCGGATTTGGCTAGGATAGCGAGGAGATTCAGACCATTCTTGATTTCTAATGTCAACTCGAAATACTGATCTTGAGTAAAATCATTCAGAGAACAAGTTCCGTGTTTATTCCATTCTCTCTCCCAAAAGTTTTCATAAAACTTGTTCTATAACGGTTTTGCCACCACATCCTCCATTAATCATGCAAAATGACCGTGGCCACGTTTCTGACATGAGTAAATACTCATAGGTGGCTTTTGAGAAAATAATCTGGGTTGCGATAAAAACACAAAATAAAATAAACTTAATCATGGTTAAGTGTGTGGGAATAAATTTGATAGATGATGATTGTTGTATGAAAAAGTTTGTAGATAGTAGCAGTATTTATATAGAGCCAATTGATGATAATGTATCTTGACTTTTACTAGTTCATAGTTAATTCTTGATTTTCACATGGACGAATTACTAAAAATTGACTTGCGTAAATCATTCTTCTTTCTTTTAACTCTCTCTCCTAAAGGGAAATTGAATTCTCATGCCTTCATCACTTTTACATAATTGACATTTCTCTAAAGAGGAGGTAGCAACTTATTGATATATATATATATATATATATATATATATATATATATATATATATATATATATATATATATATATATATATATATATATATATATATATATATATATAATGCAACCAAAGTTTATATTAGTAATTGTCTTTGGCATGTATCCACATTTGGTTTTTCTTTTTGGAAATATATCAACATATGGTTTTAATTATGATATATAAACACAACTATTTTAGAACAACAAAACACAAAACCGTGTCAAAATCATTTTGAAACAAGAAAAAAAATTAAATATTTTTATTATACTTCTTGCCTTATATCCTAACACACTAATTTTAGGAGTCATTTTAGAAATCCAAGCAACACCATTTTTATAATAACAATTATGGACTATACAAATTTTAAATGGGTGTTTCATTATTTAATTAATTAAATTATATTTTTTATATATATTTTAAATAAAAATATTATAATTTGTTTTTAAAATTATATACAAAACAAATATATGTAATAAAAAATCATTTAAAAAGTAATACTTTTTTTTTATCACCATTGACAAATTATAATGCATTAATTATTATTTTGTTCATTTAATTGTTTTCACGTTATTTTTTATTTTAATAAAGATAAATATATAATTTGTAACACTCTAAAAACTCGGACGTAAAGAATTTAATTAACAAAATACAATCACTTAGGATGTTTACACGACATCCAACTCATCTGAATATCTTCGTATCAGAATCATAATAAAAAAACATACCAATTTAAAATCTCATAATAGTTTTCATAACAAAATTAAAAACACCGACTCATGAGTCTTCTTCAAGTGCTATCTAACCAAGACATAAAATAAATACGAGAGCATCCGTTGTCTCTTAGGAAATTTCAACATAAAATAAATAATTCGCTCCCCAATATTTAGGCATGACAACATAACTCGGACACGCGGGTACCCATCCGAATCCGTCCGAAGTTGACGGGGAAAATCCGTTTTGATTGGGTTTGAGCTCGGGTTTGAGTTTGAGTTTTCTCCGATTATAAAATATGGGGACGAGTCGGGTAATGAGGACACTAGTACCCACCCCATTTATTGCATTAAGTACATTATTATTTATTTTTGATAATTTAGAATATTAAATACATGGTCAATATTTTGATATTTTAATTTTAATTTATTATTTAAAATATCTGAAACGTATGTATGCAATTTTTTTAGATTGTTTTATTTTATTATTTGTAATATAATATATTTTGGAAAAAATAAATATTTCTATTAAAAAAATTGATTTCACTAAATGAATGGTGGCGGACGGGGATACCCGAACCCGTTTGGGACGGATTTGAGTTTTGATTCTCCATCCCCGTTTGGGTTTGGGGAGAGGAACGGTGATCGTTTTGGGTATATACTATTTTGCTTTTTGGATTGTTTGTACTTGGTTACTTTGATTACATAAAATTTGTGAGATAGGTTATCTACCCGAGTCTGAGGAAAGCCATAAGATTAAGATGGTGGTTGTATAGTATTTTCCAGCGAGGTATCTTTCTTGTTATGGACGATACAAAACCCCACATATAGTAGATTCTGTTGGAGATGTTATTGTTCAACGAGCCTTCGTCATAGTGATAATATTTTCAAGTTGGATTGATGACTTTATGGACCTTTTAGAACCTTGGAGTCAATGGTTGTGTAGTATTAGTCTGCGAGGTACCTTCCTCGTTAGGGATGATACAAAGACCTCACCTAGAAGAGACTGTCTTTAAGGTATTATTGGTCGACGAGCCTTCGTCATGGCAATAATATTCTTAAGAACGATCCAGGACTTTAAGCCTACCTTTGAGGTTCCTATAATCATATATGCCAGTTACTTAACCGTTATTGTGACCAACCGAAAAACTTGATTATACATATGTGTCTGAAACCATGCATATGCATTATCATAAACATAAACATACCATCTTAGAATTACAGTTACAAGCATTCATAAAGTATGAATTCAAACTAACGAAGCACTTACTCCTACAAATTCAAAGAGCCTCAATTGGATAGTCTTCATAAGTTAGCCTCCCAGATTCATCCGGTCTACAAAATCAACTTTGGGAAAGATTACAAAAATCTGCCCAGTCTCTTAAGTCAAGAAGTGGATCTCAATGTACTTGTGACCTTGGCCCAATTCTATGATCCACCAATGAGGTGTTTCACATTCCAGGATTTTCAGCTAACACGAATGTTGGAAGAGTTTGAATGTCTTGTCAGAATCCCCATGAAGAACAAGTTGACATTTAGGGGTGTGGATGAGTCTCTCAAGCATGAGGTTATAGTTGATGCCCTTCATATGCATAAAAATGATGCTACATCGAATATCGAAGTAAAAGGAAACATCAAAGGGTTCCCACTCAAATTCCTCATAGAAAGAGCCTATACTCTTATGAATGCTCAGAGTTGGGAGCCTTGCTATGCTGCGATTGCTTTGGCTATTTATGGAATTTTTCTATTCCTCAATTTGGACGATTTTGATATACATGACTTCCATTAGCATCTTTCTAACAAAAAATCCAGTACCTACCCTTTTGGATGACGTATATTATTATCCAATGATATATCGTGGTATTCTAGGGAGTATATTTGAATAGAGATCATATCTAGTTGTGGAGACTTTCCCAATATACCACTCATTGAGACTCGAGCCTGCGTCAATTATAATCCAGTTTTATCTACGAGATAACTTGGGTACCCAATGGAGGGTCCTCCTGAGGATAAATCACTAAAAGTATTTTTACTATGTGATTTAGGGATAGGGAATCCTGATCTGTTCGAAACGATTATGAAAGCATGGGAGAATATCGTCAGGAAGGGAAAGTATGATTTAGGAAAGAAGAACTGCATTGCTAAAGAATCCTATCTTCAATAGATAAAGGAAAGAGCAAGGTTGATCAAAATATCGTTCAAAGTTGAGATGCATGTTCCTCGTCTAGAGCCTAAACCTACTCATGTCCCTATTGAGGAGGTGGATGAGATTAGAGCTATGATAGTTAGACTCACCAAAGAAAATGATGAATCGCACCAGAGACTTTGTAAGGTCACTGAAGAGAAATATGACTTCAAATACAAGCTCCACCCGATCAAAGAAAAACTTACTATAAGCCAAGGAAATGCTTCCAAAGAAACTGGAAAGATACAAAGTATCAAGTATGACCTAGAAACCTTGGGAAACAAGCTTATCACAAGAAACAAACAGCTTAAGAAAGCCGTTGACGTTAACAAAGAGTGAGAAGCTTGGTGGAAAATGGTTGCATAACATAGAAGGTTGATGAAAGAGGGATTTGAAGCAAGAATCCCAAACCTCACAAATTCACTCCGAGAAGCCCAAGCTCAAGCAATACGAGAGTCTCATCTCCTAAAAGAGGTAGTGAGAACTTATCCTCCTTGAATGGCAGAGGTCGTGACTCGGATCAAGAATCTCTAGTATGATACCCATTGCCTAAAGATCTCTAGAGATGAAGAGAAGGCACGTTCAGAATAAAAAATTACCAAGATGAAGGAGGAGTTGGACCAAGAGAAATTAAAAACTATTCATGCACAAGTAGTTTTTGGTACATGGTTCCGAAAATGCGAAGAAATGGTTAACCTGGCCAATAGAATTTTGCGCGTTTTTCCTCCTAGACTAAGAGACATGTACGAAGAGATGACTTGCGATGACACCCCGGCCGTTGTCTTCGATTTTGTCATCTTTTGTAATTAGATGGTCGCGGATCTCAAGGAATAGTTGGTTGATTTAAAGGAAGTTAGAAGAGTTGAAGAAGGTCAAGGATAGCTTTGTATTCATATTTCCTACTTTGTAATCATGACAATTGTATTTGGATTATTGGATTAATGAATGATTTTGTTTTGAATTACTTGTGGCTTATCTATTTTTGCTCTTACTTTTTTGAATGCACAAATAACTGACAAATTCAAAGATTCCCTATAAACGATAACAAAAACAAATAAAACATTTGCATACATTTACATTCATCGACATGCATATCATTTTTCCGCAAATAAAACTCATTACGTGATCTTCCTTCAGTTCCACGCCGAGTCCTCAACACCACTACGACACTCGAGCCAACACTCGTCAAAGGATGGCCGATCAAAAACAATAGTTGGAAAGAATGAGCTCACAACTCGAGGACCTGTGAGGAAATGTGGGCCAAATCACAGAGATGCTTCAAGTCATCAGGGCCAAGTTAGACACTCAAGCAACGGTCGTCTCAGATATCTTCGATCCTACCCTAGATCCATAACCTGTAAGAACCATACCTTCTGGTCCTACCCTAGATCCCTAACCTGTAAGAACCATACGACATGGCCTCCTTATTGTTTACCTTCTGGTTTCACGCCCGCGTTTGTAGATGCCACATGTGTTATGCAGTCCATGCAACAGCCAATTCCTTTACCCTTCGCCACTAAGGCACATCCTGTGGTCAATATTGTCGCTCCCCCAATCATCCATACACACGTACAACCACACTTTGAAGATCAACATCAGATTTTCCATTCTCCGGAATCTTCTGACGAAGAGGGCGAAAGGCATGAGTATATAAAAGGGTATAAAGGAGAATTATCAAATTCTTGAGAAAAGATTTAGAGCAATGCAAGGCAACAAAGTCTTTGGTTCTGCTTCCATAGAAATGTGCTTGGTATCTGATCTTGTGATTCCTGTAAAATTAAAGACCCTGACTTTGATAAGTACAATGGTCACTTATGCCCCAAAAGTCATCTCATTATGTACTATCGGAAAATGGTTGCACACGTCGAGGATGATAAACTTATGATACATTGTTTCCAAGATAGCTTGAAGGGTGCCCCTCCAAATGGTACTTGAGCCTTAATCAAAGCAGAATTCGATGTTTTCAAGACTTATGTGACGCTTTCATCCAGCACCTCAAATATAACATGGATATGGCCCCGGATAGAAGATAGTTGCTTAGCATGTCCCGGAGAGACAACGAGTTTTTCAAGGAATATGCACAGTGGTGGAGAGAGGTGACCTCGAAAGTTGAACCACCCCTTGCTGAGATGGAGTTGGCTTGCCATCGAAAGGTCCAATAACAACATCAAGAAATTTTCCGGAGGTTTTTATAGGAAAAACAAATGTTGTGTCAACCGGTCAAGGAAGAAATCGCTCGTGGAGGAAGAAATAACGACAAATTTCCCAACAACAACCAACTTATCTAGTGCAGTAGGTGTAGCGGGGTATTCGTTACCATTAGAGATATTGACTAAATCCAAGGTAAACCATACAAGTCGAGTCGCCACCACACTTCTATTTATCCAAAGGAATGGTTAGAAAGCGAACAAAAACCTAAAAGTTTTATCAAATCAAAAACTAGTAAAAATGTCAGAGATCTGGGTAAGGGGGTTCGTTATGCAATGGGAAGGTTTTAAGCACCCAAAACATCCTAGGTACTCCTAGGGAGCCCTTTTCATCTTTGTTGTAAGGTTGGTATTTTGTGAAAATTTGTTTGTGCAAACATGATTGAAGAGATGAGAAAAGAATATATAAGTTATTTACATTTTGTGTTTGGATGGATGAACCCATTGCCTACGTACCATCTTAAAAAAGATTAGAATCAAAACCTCGTAGTTCGGGGTAAAAATCTCACAATGAGTTGGTGAATTGATTGGTCCAAAAGCCTTAAGGTCTTTTGTTATCCAAGGGAGAAAACTCAACCTAAAACCACGAATCCACCATGTGAGGATAGCTTTAACATGCTAGTGAGGGGTTAACCCTATAATAAGCATGGAAGACTCATTGTCCATCACTAAGGATATAGGTGAGTATTACATATACCTCAAGGATAACTCAAACCTAATAGCTAAAGGTTATGAAAAATTTTGATTAAGAAAGTGGCCATTGAAACCACAAAAGCATTTGAATGAGTTATATTTACCAATGAAAAGTATATACAAAATATGATCAAAGTTGATTTAAAGGTTCAATTCAAAATAAGTGTTATGAAAAGAAAGTTTGAAAATCAAAAGCATAAGGCTTAGGTTTCTAATGTTTGAAAATAAGTGTTAAATGCTTGCACAAAAGTTTTGGCTTGGGTTAGAGTGGAAGGAAGAAGAAGAATGGCTAAAGTCCTAATCATACAAGAGATGAGGGATAAGAAACAAGACCACAAATGGAGTTCCTCTCTTGAGATCATAATGATGATCCAAGTAGCTTCCATCCTTTGGAATAAGCAAGCAAAATAAGTAAGCTCAAGCAATCAACATAACCAAACAGGCTCCTTAGGAGGTCCCCAATGTATCTTGTATCTGTCACTTTGGATGAACAATGGCAATGGTTCTTCAATTTGAGCTCTCATAGGATCCCCTAGCACAAAAGCACACACATCAAAAGTTCCATGAAGTAAATCAAGAATGGACAAGAGTGAGTTTAGAGGTTTGGTCCTTCCAAAGTTCTCTTTAGCATTTATAGCATTCTAAAGGCACAATGCCTAGTTGCTCTTTGACTCCAAATTTGCATAGGGAAAGTCCTAAAGTCTAAGTCCATTTGTCCATCTCTTTGCATTTGGTCCACAACAATCAAAACAAAACACAAGCACAATAATATATACACAATTATGTGCTCAAGTGAGCAAAAGGCAAATTGTATTAACATAAACATGTGCTCAAGTGAGAAAAGGGGGAAAAGCAAATGAATAATATGTACAATATAGTAAATTGCATAAATGTAAAGAGCAAGAATTAAATGTTAATGGTTAATGGTTAATGTTAGTAGTTAGTGTGCCATAAGGCAAATTTAACGCTATGTTAAGCAATCGTAATTGGACTTATGTAGAAGTCATAACTATCTGAGGCCGGTCAATAATAATGTAGGCGACAACACAAGTTAGAGGTCTTGATTAGTGAATCAAACTCCAACAACTTGCCATGCCAAAAAGAAGATGAGAAATGATCTTGTATTGATTTAGGTCCTTTGCATGCTTTAGGAAGCAACTTATCCTTAATGCAAAGACATTCACTTAATCCATGATCAAGATGAATTAGATTTGAATCAAAGATGATTAAACCTCCTTAATCAATGCTAACCACCAATCTTTAACTCATTGATCAAAAAAGAAAGAAAAAAAAGAGAAGAAGAAAAAGATGAAGAATTAAAGTGCATTAAATGAAATGGAATGTATCAATTAACAAGCATTGACCAAAGATAGGGAAGATCAAGGTCAAACTATAGAAAACAGAAGCAAGATGAAGATTAGAAGTCAAGAAATAAACAAAATATTTTTGGCATTTTTAATATTTAAAATAAAACTTGAATTAAAATAATAAAGAAAGGTCAAATTTCAAATTCACTTCAAATCAACTTTGAAAAGTCCAAGTGAATTATCCCAAGCTCAACAAGGTCAAACAAAGTTTGACAAAAAATTTCAGCATTTTTAAAAGTCAGAAACTATTTTTAATCAATTAAAAATGCATAAAAATAACCTAATTGAACTAAAATCTCAAATAAATCTCAAATCAATTAATAAATTGATTAGAATATTTTTCATAGATCTATCATCATTCAAAGAGGTTGGAGAAATATTTTTGTATTTTTTGAATATCAAAAACTATTTAAAATGAATTAAAAATAACCAGAAAAGAGAAAATTACTAAAAAATAGCAAATGATAAAATAAAAAATATTAAAAATCATTTTTAGAAACTAGAAATTAAAAGAGAAATAATGCAATTGGTCCCATAATTTTTGGACCAATAATGAAAGAGATATGAATTTTAAAAATGATATGGAATTAAAAAATAAAATGGAAATTAAAATCAGAATTAAAAAAGTTGGAAAAATGTGAGCCATTGGATCTGAGCTCATTAATTGAGCTAGCAGATCCAAGAGTCTACAAGCGCGCGCCTAACGTGTTCCTCAGTCAATGCATCACATGTGGCATTATTGCAAGTCATAACAAGGCACGACTGAGATTCAATCTGGGAAATGAAATGGAAGGCTGTGATTGAATCTGGAGAACAGACGGTGGCCAGCGCCACCGTCTTCTCCGGCTAGCTCCGGCGAAGGCCAAAAATTACAGGGAAATAAATGTGCACCAAAACGCACGATCCAAGTACCAAACGAAAGGTGGAGTGATGTACATCACTCCTATGCCACTCAATTCCATTCTAGATCTCTAGATTTAGAGAAATCAGAGGTGGAAGTTTTGTGGTGTTCAAGTGAACTTGCTTGATTTTAAAAATTCAAAGCTCAATAGTGATGCCTCTATGCAGAGGACTTCAGATCACACAAAAACAAGGCAAATGGAACAATAAACGAGATGTTTCGAAGCAAAATTTAGTTGAGGAAAATCTTTGAATTTTGAAGAATTGAGTCAAGATCCTTGAGTTCTTTTGCAAACAGAAAGCTCTATGGATCAAAGTGAAGAGGTCTAGGAACTTTTAGATCTAAGAAAACAGTCGAGGAAACTGAATTCTAGATCTGAAATTTTGAGAGAAAAAGAGAGAGTTCCTTTGGTGTGGGTGTGAGATTTCAGTTGCACAGCATGTAGGGCGCCTTAAGGTTGAAGAATTGAAGAGCATTGGCCTTGTATTTATAGATGGAGGGAGCTGCAAGCATCATCAAAATCGTGTGCATGGGAGAAGAGGGCCTCCATGCATGGGCCTGCACAGGCGATGGAGGGTCCAATTCTGATTGGAATTGCAAGCTATACATCACCAAATATGAATTGAACGTGCAGATTGTGTATTAAGGGATCATGCATGGCAATTGGAATGATTTTCATAAAATGCACTATTTCATTGAAGCCTTCGAAAGTGCCATGTCCAAAATCCAAATGCAACCTTATGAGTAATGGTTGGAAAGCTTGTTGCATAAGGAACAAATGTCATGTTGATCAAAACTTCATTTGGGCCTTGGAAATTAATGAAATTTGAGCTTGAAGTGTAGGGTGCAAAACATGCTTATGTGAAATTTCCAAGTTTGGCCAATGTTCAAGCCCTTCTGTCTCAATAATTAAAGCTTCAAATGATAAAACCTTTAACATGAAAGTTGTAGATCTTTTCAATAAAATCAATTTAGACTTAAATTTTACATCATTTGGATTTTTGATGAAGAAGTTATGGGCACTTGAAGTTGGACTTTTTCACATTTCAATGCATTTGGTCCAAAGTGACCTATAATATTTTGCATTATCACATGTATTTATTTTGAGATTTTGTAATTTTTCTCAAAATAAAATTTGAATTAGACACAATAATATTTCCAATTCATTAAGTCTCACCTCAAAATCATGAAAAATGAAGGAGTTATGTCCTTGGGAAGCTGACCCAAAATTAGGGTTTTTGTCAAAATGACCTATAATGTCTTGGAATGGATGATGACCTTCCAAGCTTTAAATCCATATTTTATGAACATGAACATTGTTCATATTTTCCTTAAGAACATTTTTTCTCTTGGGGTCATCTCCATTTGGTCAACACATAAAAAGTTAGGTCTCAGTGCATTTCAAAATAGTCAGATGAATTGACTGATCAACTTCTCAAGTCCACATCTCATATCTTGATGAATTAATGACTGAGGACACTCAAATAAGTTCTAATATGCATGAAATGATGAGTTAAATAACTTCCCTTGATTGTATTTGACCATGGGTTGAGGTTGCTTCATGAGCAAGCCACAGTTGATGGACAGATGAATTAAGGTTTCCTTGGGAGACAAGCCTCAAACCCCTTGACTTGCTTTGATCAAAATGATGAATTGAGATACTTGGGAGGCATATTTGATGGATGAGAGATTTGGGAACCATTACCATGTTTGCCTTCATCTTCCCTTGGCCATATCAATGCACATAGGGTCTCCAAGAAGCTTTTAGACCTTGTGACTGCTCAAGCTATAAACAAGAGATGTTAGTGACATATTTTTGTGCTTTTGGTTAGTGAATAAAATGAGAAAAGAAATAATATACAATTCAAGCATGCTTGGTGATCTCAAACCAAATCTCAAGAGATCACACCCAAAGGCAAAGAGCCAAGATGCTTATGATCCTTGAGGCAATGTGAATGCAATGTTATGATACCATGAGGGATCTTAGGGTCAAAATTGGGGTCTTACAGTATGTCCAACAACTGTAAGTGGAAGTAGTCACACCGGCCTTCAACCAGCCACAAGCTCATGTATATAAACCTATTCAACAAGCACCAGTATATCAACAAACACCTATGGTGTCAGCTTATCAATAGTCAGAGGCTCAAGCTTTTCATCCGTAGAATCCTCCTAATCAAAATAGGGGATAGAGGAACAAGGTCATCTTTAATCCAATTCCTATGACATACAGTGAATTGTACCCTTCTTTGACAACCTTCTTTTTTAGTGTCTCCGTAGGGAAGATGAGTAAAGAAGGAAGAAGTGGAAAAGAATAAGGGTTTAAATAGAGAGGTAGCGAAAAGTATTTCCCAGTAACATGGATAGATTGAGTGTTTGGAGCCAACAAATAGCCTCGAAGCAAGGACAATTAATATAATAAAAAAATGAAATCTTAAATTCCGATTTAGTGATTACTTAGTGACCTTAGAATTCGAGGCAATGATGTGATATCGTTTGCACGTTTTCAGATGTGACGTTTGGTAAAAAGTTATTCATGATAATTGACAATAAGCATGATTGAGATGATGTGGTACAAAATATGAACAGTGACAAAGTAGTTACAAAAAAAATGCCATTTTCTCCTTTTAGATATGGGTCGACAATGACATATTTTGGGAGGCATCTGTTACACTTGAATTTTTCAACTAGTATAAAGTCAATAAAGAATGACAATAAAAAGACATTTGCTGTGCAAAAGCATTAATGAAGTATTTTAAAAAGCATTAATGATGAAGCATTGACAGACTAATAACGAGGGATCGATCGAGCTGTCGACACAAGGAAACATGGTTTGGAGGAATCTCAGAGGTAAACCCAAAAGACCATAATTTCTAGGAAACATGTCCAGAATCTCGAAAAGGGTAGTCGACAGGGGCCTTTATTCCAGCAAGAATACTAGTCAAATGAACCACGTAAGGTTGAAAGACTTAGTAAATTTACATGTCCGGAGTCCTTGGTAGGAAGCATCGACAACACATCTTATGATGCGCCAATTAAGTGTCATCCCATAGTAAAACAAAAATTTATTTCGGAGATGCATCTCCGAGTATTTTCAACAAATATGTTGATATTTGAGCAGCCTAGTGAATATTCCGGAGATTCATCTTTAGAAGTTTGGGGTGAGATTTTGAAATATATATCCCCTTTGAATGGGAAGTGATGCAAGAGATATTTTTTAAAGTCAATGACAATATGAAACTCCACATCAAGGGACAATTGAGAAAGATTGCTTATCCGAAAACCACAGACTTGAAACCACCCTCTCAATCGGTAAAGACAAAAGGTGCTCCGAAGAAGGTCAAACCTACATGAGTGATGATTCAACAGTGCAGACTCCTTCGTATTTTGAACATGTTCATAGTTTTTCTGGACTCCCAACTCCAAAATCTATAAAAAAAGTTTTTGACGAAGCTCGCATTAGCAAACTACCTATTTCACCGCCTCCACCAAAAATTTCATTCATTGACGAGATGTCAGTTTTTATGCACAAATATATTGAACGAATCGTCAATGTTAAGGGTGACGGTAATTGCGGTTTTCAAGTAGTTTCTGCTTTACTCAGTAAAGGAGAAGTTAATCACACACTTGTCTGCCATCAACTTATCTACGAATTAAGGACCCATAAAGAATCATACACACAGTTTTACGGAAAGAAACAAATTTTTGATGCAATTCATAGTTTCTTATTCCTTGCATTAGTGGACTGACACCGGAGGAAAAATGGATGTGCTTCCCTGAAATGGATCATCTCATAGAAAGTGCATATGTACTGATTTTACAAGATACGATTTTTCATAAACTTTTTTTCCACTATGCAGCATCCCACCTTAAAATCCAAATGACCATGTATTGGGTGGCTTTCAAAATCGCGGTACTTTGTTCAAGTTTATTTGAAATCGGGATGCCTTATACCACTTACATCAGTGGAGTGGACGACTCATTTAACAATAAAAGTTGAGACTTGATCGGACCAATTTGTGAAAGGATGTAAGAGTTCACCAAATTGAGCGACATTGAAAGAGAATCAAATGCACAAAAGTCACAGGGGGCACCACTCATATTTATAGATTTAACCGAGGACAAATCTTTCGATTCATTTTAGTTTTTCTTCATTAATTAAGTGTATACAATTGTGTATTAATATTAATGAAATGTAATATATACAATTTTAAAGATTTTAATACATTGATGTTTTTAAAAAAAATTATTCATTTTTCAAACAAAACATTTTTGTGTGGTTCATGAGAGGCTTCAGATATGTATCCCCGAAATAAGATAATATTGTCGTAACAGAGATGCATTTCTGAAACCGCCACTGATACATGATAGAAATTTTTAGGTCCACATTTGCCTACAACTTCTATAAATTTAGGCTTTTGTTTATTTCATACAAACGGAAAATGTCGCAAATGTCCCATTCTCCGGCGCGACTTTTGTTTATTTCATACAAACGGAAAATGTCGCAAATGTCCCATTCTCCAGCGCGACACTTACGCAAAATTTTAAGATTAATGAGTACACCACTTCTGCGGATCTGCAATACGAAATGAATAATCTCCTATCTTTTATAGATAATCAAAAAATTGTGAAGCTCAAGTACCGTTCACTATCAAATAATAACGAAGACAAGATTGAGTTCAACAACGATGGGCTCAAGACGGATGTAGATGTAAGGGCTATGTGGAATACGTTTTTCCGTTTCGAAACAAAAGTTTTGATTGAGTTGGAAGCGGCGATATCAAAATCAGTCGAAGATATTGTGAGGATGTTGAAGCGTCAATCTAGATATTGAAATGAATGTAATGTCTGATTTTATGTTAACATCACTTATGTAATGCTGAATTTATGTTATGATAGATAATTTTATTTTGTCAATACAATTTTGTAGTTTTTTGTTTCATTATGCTACAGAGATGCATCTACATGCATATTCTGGAGATGCATCTCCTGAAGAAAAAAAACCACTCCTAAGGTGTGACTCATAATTGACCTAGGGTGTGTGTATTTAAAATGCGTTCGGAGATATATCTCCGAAATTTATGAATATTTTTTTACTTTCACATGGTACTCTAATAATTCATATGGTGTATTAAAAATTCCCCAAAATTTATGACTAGGTAAAAACCAAACAACGCTCCTTCCGCTTTACAAGTTAAAAGCATTAGTACACAAGCCATAGGAACAACACAAATGATTGAGAAATTGTGAAAAACAAAAAGGTTTTGGATACGAGACCATGTCATCGTTATAATGCCATGAGTAGTTTGTCTTCATATGGTTGTTATGTGATTTCACTCATACTAGTATTTTTCATTATATGGGGTGACTTATGCATGTGTTTCTTCCATTATATGGTTGTTATGTGATTTCACTCATACTAGTATTTTTCAAATGATCTACGTTGATTGGAGATTAGTAGGAGTTAATTATTTATATGGGATACAACTTTTTTGTTATGTTATTATTTAAAGTATTTTGCAAAGAACTTTATTGCGAGATAATAGTGATGTCTTTTGGAAAGTATATATTAAAGTTTTAATTTGGTTTGTCAATTTCTCTGTTTTGAACAACCGATTTCATATCCATGCTGAAGAATTACTCAGAATTAGCATCATCCAAACTGCTAATAGTTTCAAAATGAAAATATTAAACACACCATTGTACTAGCATAGAAGACAAAAACAAAAAAATAAGACACTTCTGACCATACACATAGACAACCAGAGACAGTCTGCAAAGAGAAGGAACCACACCCCTGCTGGAGGCAATCAAAACCCAACCAGTGCATACCACTGCAGACCCAAGAATCTTCATAAAGTAGCAGACTCCGACCTTCAGACCTGCAAACGACAATGCAAGACTATTCCAAAATTTACCCAACAATCTGCATAAAATTGGACTAACCAGCATATTTTTCTCCTCCAATTGGAAGAAGGACTTCCTTATAAAGGACTTTCGTACAATTGAGTGGTTCTCTAATACCAAGCTTCTTCACCATTTGAGTAATCAAGTCAACTTGAACTATTTCATCTTCTTTTGATTTAAAGAATATGTCGCCTTTATTGCCTGCTCCAATAGGATGGTCAAGACAAGGTAAAGACCCAATAATAAAAAGTTTAGTCCATGATTCTTTCACACCAAGTTCCCCTAAAATTGATATGTAAAACGTATTTGGTGTAGCATGACTTGTTTCATAACTTGAGATACAAGCAGCAGATCCATTTAGCCCTACAAAGCGTCTATCCACTAATATAAAATTAAAATTATCACGCCCGTCTGGTGGGGGAGGTGTTCTAAAGAACTTGTTGCTGTTTAAGTCAAATGATACCAAACAATCTTGACCATTAGTAGAATCCCACCAATGACACACTCCATTAGTGTGAAATCGTTGACCCGGATTTACATAACCAGTAGGCATATCTACTTCAAGTTGCTTCCAAGCGTTACTTCTAAGACTGTAAAGCTCCCACTAACCACTAAGAGTCGTGTGGCGGAATATAATCTTTATAACCTTCATAGTTGGTTAAATCTCTACAATGTGCTACATGTCGAACCACTTTATGATCATCGTTAACATGATCATAACCAAATCCATGCATTTCACAGAAGACTCTTTCATAATAAGGCGGTACAGACTCGAGGGGACTAGGAGGAAGAACTTTGAATTCCTTGGTAGATAGGTTCCAAAATACAATTTTTGGAATTACCATACCTTGGTAGAAACAAATAGTTCCATCAACAACAGAACCCAAGAATTCAAAACACGTGTCATTCTCTTGAAATGGAGGCGGCAAATCTAATTTTACTTTATTTTTGAATCTCTCCCCAGAATGAGAAAACAAGACCTGGTGCCCGTGTTGATATGGCTGAAGTCCTTCTAATGTTATACATGAATCATCGGCATACATATAATTGTGATTAGATGCAAAATGGATGCGGTACATATTCATAAAATAGGAGTCTTGGAATAAGAGTGACCATGATTTTCTTACGCATCTAAATCGAACCAAAGATTTTAGAAAAAGTTTTGAAAGAATGGAAACGGTAAGATCCGCAGGTATATGATTACTGACCTTTTCACAACTCGACTTTGTTTTCTCCATTTTCTGCAACTCAATTGGTTGAATCTAAGTGAAAGATTGCATGCCAAACACAATCCAAGAATTCTGAGAATGAGATATACAAAATTGAGGGGAAATTGGATCAAAGGAATGACCTAATTCAAACATATGACTTGAGTTGATGTCAGGTTCAACAGTTCCAAGATACTCCTTCCCATAAATTTTTTATTATATATTTTTTATATTATTTAAAATATATTAAATACTAATAAATGTATATGATACATATTCAATGTATTTAAAAAAAATTATTTAAAAATAAATTTATAATATTTTAAAATTTTAAAATTTTAGAGGTGTCCTGGTATTCTTAGAGATGGGGTCATCTGGTTCGACCAGTTTAATAATTTTATATATTTTTATTATAGAAATCGATTTATTCAACGGAAATATATTAAATAATAAATATATATCATATATATTATTCAATGTATTTAAAAATTAACTTTTTTCTGTATTATTCAATCTTATCAAATCGGTGAATGTATTTGATAATTAATTCATTGGTTGATTCATTAAATCATTGGTCGAACCATATAATAAAACCAAATAATGGGATTGAATAAATCGATTTGTAAACAAAAATATATAATTATTAAATTGGTCGAATCGAATGACTCCATCTATAAAAAAATCACGACATATAAATAAAGTATAAAATTTTAAAATATCATAATATCACAAATTTATTTTTTAAATTAAAATTCTACATATAGTAATCACACCCAACAAAATACAAATAAAATTTAAAATAAATTTAATTGCAATATAAAGTGAATAGATAAATAAATGCAATCTTTAGTAAATTTAATTCTAAGGATGAAAAGTTATTACAAATAAGTTTTGAACAAAACTTATTTATATTTAAATTTATAAAAAAAATATCAAAACGACATGTTTTGTTAGAGGAAAAATAAGTAAGTACTTAATCCGTTGGTTTTCTAAAACCTTCGGTTCACTAGTTTTTATCAATTTTGGTTGGTTTTGGTCAGTTCTCATTGGTTCAATAATTTATTTGATCTAGCAATCAGGTCAGACCAACGACCCCTCATATTCCCAGTTCAACTCGACAATTTGTTTGATTTTTAAAACACTGATAATTATGATTAAAAAAAAGCATTGTTTTAAAAATCAAACCGAACAAGTCGGTCGAATCGATCAAACTGAGAATCGAAGGGGGCATCAATCTAATCTGATTGTTGTATTAGATAAGTTATTGAACAAGTATGAAATGCCATATCCGGCCAAAATCGAAAAATATCGAAGAACCAACAGTTTTGGAAAACGATTGGTTAAATGCTTGTTTTTTCCCTCACACAAAACAACGTCATTTTAATAAGTTTTTTTTTAAAATACAATTAAAATATATATAGACTTTGTTCAAAACTTATTTGAAACAACTTTCCCACCTTAAAATTAAATTTATTAGACAAGTTATTTTGTTATTCATTTTATTTTACAATTAGACCGTGTTTAAAATTTATTTGGGTTTATATTTTGTACTATTTTATTGTGTGCGGTGACTTTTTTTAGAATTTGAATTTAAAAAATGAACTTGTAAATTATGATATTTTGAAATTTTGTAGGTGCCGTGATTTTTTTAGAGGTTAGGTCATCTCTATATCGACCAGTTTAATAACTATATAGTTTTGTTATAAAGATCCGTTTATTCAACTGAGTTATTCAGATTAATCAAGTTTAGTCATGCGGTTCGACTAGTGACTCAGTGATTCGACCAATGAACCAATGACCTAGTACCCTTACCAGTTTGATGACAAGTCTGATTTTTTAAACATTGTAAAAATGAGTAACAAATTGACTTATTAACATTAAGGGTAAAATCAAAATTACCATAGAGAAATGAATTGAATGTTTGGAGAATTAGTTAGAGAAAAGAAAGGAAGGTTTTTCAAATAGAGCCCTTTGTTTTCACGGCTTCCATGTTGTCGCTGTCGGTCAAGCCATCAGATGGAGGGGTGATCAGCCTCCAATTCTACTTGTTTTCTGACACTCATTCGGAATCTTTGTAAGAAATCGGTAACACATTAGTCCACTTATTTTATTATTTTGTTTAATAATTTAGATGTTTTATATTGTTGTTTCCATTTGTTGATTACATGTTATATGCATCATCGTACTCCATTTTATATCCCTTTGTAGTAGTTCTTTTGGTTTCAGGTGTAAGCAAGTGTATCGGAGAGATAGACAAGCAAATTGGACGTTTCGGACCCGTCGGAAGAAGAAAATTGGACATACAATAGCCCTAACACGGCCACCCGTGTTGCCCAACATGTGCTGTGTCAGGAGAAGTGCCATGGAAGAGGAAAATAGAGAGCTGACACGGCCCGTGTCAGCCTCCCTGAAGGGGCGTGTCAAGGCATTGTGCTCTAGAAGCCCAACACGGCTTGGCGTGTTACCTGACACGGCCAGTGTTGGCTTGGGCAGTTGATTTTCCAGTTTTGTGTTGTTTTTGGCACAGTTTATCCCGGAGGGCATTTTAGAATTTTGCGAGAGAGAAATTGTCATCAGGAACTATTTACAGGAGATTTGAATATGAAGAGAGAGACTTTTTACATGATAAAAAATTAGAGACGATCAAGATTGAAGCAGTGGAATGCGAAGAAGAACGGAGATCCTTTAAGAGCGGACGTGATTGAAGATCAACGGAATTCTGAACTTTTTGTAATGTCTCAATTTTATCTTGTATCTGATTTGAATAATATGATAGGCTAAACCCCCCAATGCTAGGGGGTGTCCCTGAATTGATCATGTAATGACTTTGATGTTAGATTTTCCTTAATATATGTTATTTGTTATCAATTTCACTGTATGATTCGCGTAATGCTTTCTTTATGGCAATAATTAAGATTGATGTATGGTTAACGATTAGTAGGACTGCAATTGTTAAGGTTTTTATACAGTGAAACCATAGTAGATATCACCTAGGACTAGGGATACCCTATGGTTACCAGATTATTCTTGTTAAATTAAAATGCTTGGTTTCGTCATAATCACCTAAGGACTTGGAGGTTAGATTGAATACTAAAGATTTCCCTCCGAGGTCTTAGGGGGAAATAATCTTAAGATCCGGTAATTGAAACAATGTTCAGTATTAAGGAGATATACACTCAAGGGTTATTACAGGAGATTTTTATACACCTTCCTTGGCATATCATATTAACTTGTGAAAATATTTATTTGTTATATTTTTCCGTACAGTGAATTCTCCAAAACCATAACTAGTACTTTTGTTCAATTGAGTGACTGTTTACCCTTATATTGCTGCGTAATCCTCGAGATCGATCTTTGGGAAACATCCCTCTTATTACTACATCGACAAAAATAGTACACTTGCCGTTACCGGGGATTGCCAAATATAACTTTAGAATATCTCAATTGAAATTTTATTGCTCTGCAACTAAATTTTTTTTCCGTTATTTTGAATATTTTATTTCGATTATATCAACTAATCTGTGTCTGATATTTGTATGTGAGGTAAGGCCTCAGCTGATTTTCCTTTTGACGTAGAAATCAAGAGAACCTTGCGGGCAAGACTCAGACAAGCTCTATTAGCCAAATTGGAATCAGACGAAGAACAACTTTCCATCCATTCAAGCTTAGATTCAGGTTCTGACAGAGAGATCTAAACTATGGTTAATGTTCCACCGCCACCAGAAAGACTGTTGGGAGACTACGGAGGTGCCAATGCACAAACCAGAAGATTAACTATTGTCAACCAACCAGTGAACGTGGCTAATTTCCAGCTGCACCCGAGTGCCATTAATCAGCTTGAAAGGAAGCATTTTTCTGGAAAAGTGAATGAAGATACAAATAAGTATTTGTAGAGGTTTCTGACCATGAGCAACACTCTGAAATTTGATGGTCACACTGAAGAAGCCAAGAAGTTGAGAATGTTCCCGTTTACCTTAGCGGAAGAAGCTGAAGAATGGTTTTATTCTTTACCTGCCGGGAGCATCATAACTTTGGAAGAAATGAAAAAAGTCTTCTTGAATGAGTATTTTCTAGCATTGGTATTTCTGCGGAAGAGGTATGAAATTCTGAATTTTAAGCAGAAGGACGGGGAAACTTTGGGAGACGCCTACAAGAGATTCAAGAGAGTCATGATAGCCTGCCCTACTCATAATATGGATGCAACTGAACAAATGCAGATGTTCGTGAATGGTCTTAAAATAAAGACCAAACAACTTATTGATACTGCAGCCGATGGTTCCACAAATTTTTCAACAACCACCGGTATCAAGAAGATCATTGAAGTTATTGCTGCTAATGAGCACATGGAGTTGTACGATAGGTGTCAAAGCAAACCAGAAGGGGTTATAGATTTAAAGCTGGAAACTAATAAAATCCGTATTGAAGATACTATAGCTGTTGAAGTTGATAAGAAACTGAAGCAATGAATATAGGCACCCAACCGGTGGCGCAGGTCCAACCGGTCCCTACTGTCTGTTGTGAAATTTGTAGTGGTCCGCACCAAACTTGCTATTGTTTTGCAACTCCTCAACAGGTGGAGGAAATCAAATTTTTGAAGCAAAATAATCCTTATTCCAACACTTACAATCCAGGTTGGAAAAATCATCCCAACTTCTCATGGAAAGACCAAAAAGGAACCGCTCCTCAACATGGTCAGTACCAAACTCAATATCAATAACAACAACAACATGCCCCTAAAAAAGTTGATGGGAAATTGCGATTGAAAGAATGGCTGCCTATAATGTTCAATTTCAAGAAGAAACCCGGAACAATCAGAAAAACACCACAACATCTATAAAGAATCTTGAAGTCCAAATAGGGCAAATCGCTCAGCAACTAGCTTCTAGTTCTCAAGCACAAGGTGCTCTACCTAGTGCAACCATGACAAATCCTATAGAGCATAATAATGTGAGCGTAGTGACAACACGAAATGGTAAATCTGATGAAGTTGTTGAGGAAGTGGATGAAGAGGAAGACCAATTGATCAAAGTGGACCTTGAGATCAAAGAAAATGAAGTTGTTAAGGAATAAGTGATAGCACCGAAACCGGTTGTGAAAGAAACAGTCATTGAGCCCAAGCCGGTTGTTAAGCTCCCCTTCCCCACTAGAAACAAGAAAAAAGGACAACATGATGATAACTTTGAAAAATTCTTAGAGTTGTTCAAGAAGCTGGAGATTAACATTTCGTTGTTGGAGGCACTTGAGAAAATGCCTACTTATGCCAAGTTCATGAAGGATATCATTTCAAAGAGGCGCACCACCGACACTAACCCAATTATTCTAACCAAAACTTGTAGTGCTATTTTGCAGGGTATAAAGATTCCGATAAAGAAGAAGGATCGAGGAGCTGTCACTATTCAATGTATTATTGGAGATAGGTCGTTCAACAAAGCTCTTACTAATCTAGGAGCTAGTGTGAGTCTCATGCCGTTATCTATTTACAAGAAGCTTGGTATAGGGGTTGTGCAAGATACCAGAATGACACTCCAATTCGCCAATCATTCGGTCAAGAAACCGTATGGCATTGTTGAAGATGTTCTGGTGAAAATTGATAAGTTTCTATTTTCGGTGGATTTTGTAATTCTTGAAATGCCGGAAGATGAGGACATCCCTCTCATTCTGGGGAGACCCTTTTTAGATACGGGACGGTGCTTGATAAACATAGAAGAAGGAATAATGACGTTGAAGGTTTATGATGAGGAATTGAAAATCGATGTTCGAAACACCATGAGGTACAAGGATGATATTTATACCAGTCATACTATAGAGGTGTTGGATCAGATGATGACATATGATAACCCTTTGCATACACCCCAATCACCTTTGGAAAGAGTGTTAAGTTTGTCCATTTTCGATTCAGATAAAGAGGTGGACAACTGGGAATCTGAGTTGCTGGCCTTGTTGGACGCACAAACCCCGTGGAAAGGATCTCGACCATGCCGGTGGGAGGATTTACGCCTACCTCAATCTAGTGAGGAGAATGAAGAACCTGAGAAGGAAATAGAGTTGAAATAACTTCCTGACAATCTCAAATATGTCTTTCTCGAACTTGAAGGAAAATGTCATGCTATCATAAACTCGAGCCTTAAGAATATCCAAGAAGAAAAGCTCATCCATGTCTTGAAAAAGTACAAAAATGCTATTGGATGGGAAATTGAGGATTTGAAGGGTATTGTCCCTACTGTGTGCATGCATAAAATTCTCATGGAAGACGACCACAAGCTGGTAGTCCAACCACAGAGAAGACTCAATCCGACAATGAAGGAAGTGGTTCGGAAAGAAGTGGTAAAGTTGTTAGATGTAGGTCTTATATATCCCATTTCTGATAGTTCGTGGGTGAGCCTGGTGCATATTGTCCCTAAGAAATGGGGGACCACCGTAATAAGGAATGAAAAAAATGAGCTAATTCCCACGTGGACAATAATCGAGTGGCCCGTTTGCATTGATTACAGAAGGTTGAATACAACAACTAGGAAGGACCATTTCCCTTTGCCATTTATTGACCAAATGTTGAAGAGGTTAGCCGGGCATGACTACTACTGTTTTCTAGATGGATACTCCAGGTATAATCAGATTGTTATAGCACCGGAAGACCAAGAAAAGACGGTATTCACATGCCCGTATGGTGTTTTTGCTTACCGAAGAATGCCATTCGGGTTGCGTAATGCTCCAGCCACCTTCCAACGGTGCATGACTTCCCTTTTCGTTGACATGCTAAAAAAGAATATGAAAGTCTTCATGAATAAATTCTCAGTCTTTGGATCCTCATTTGACAATTATTTGACTAATCTCTCTCTTGTTTTAGACAGGTGCCAGAAAACGAACTTAATTCTGAATAGGGAGAAATGTCACTTCATGGTGCGTGAGAGGATAATGTTGGGTCACAAAATATCTTACAAGGGAATTGAAGTTGACCAAGCAAAAGTGGAAATGATCTCTAAACTCCCACCCCCGATGAATGAGAAGGGTATCAGGAGTTTCTTAGGATACGCAGGTGTTTACAGCAGGTTCATAAGAGATTTCTCGAAAATTGCTAAACCGCTAACCACTCTATTGGTTAAAGATAAGGCGTTTATGTTCAACAAAGAATGCACCATGGCCTTTGAGACATTTAAAAGCAAATTGATTTCAGCACTCATTGTTATTGCCCCGATTGGTCTCTACTATTTGAGATCATGTATGATATAGTGATATTGTTGTAGGGGCAGTCTTAGGACAGCGAAGAGAGAAGGTATTACATGTCATTTACTATGCTAGTCATGTGTTGAACCCGACACAGATGAACTACGCAATCACAGAAAAAGAGTTGTTGATCGTGGTTTACGCTTTTGACAAGTTCAGGCGTATTTTTTGGGAACAAAGGTTGTAGTGTATACGGATCATGCTGCTTTGAAATATTTGTTTGCTAAGCAAGACTCCAAGTCGAGACTCCTCAGGTGGATCTTACTCCTCCAAGAATTTGATGTTGAGATCCGAGATAAAAGAGGGTGTGAAAACACAATGGAGAATCATCTATCCCGCATGTCACCTATTGAAGAAACAGAAGAAAAGAGACCGATAAAGGATGAGTTCGCTGATGAACACATCCTCACTGTTATCGGTATCCCGTGGTTCGCAGACTACGCGAATTATTTGGTGGGGGTTGTAATCCCCAAATATTTTGATTCTAACAAAAAGAAAAGGTTTGTTCATGATTGCATGTTTTACTTGTAGGATGACCTATTCCTATACAAAAGAGGAGTGGATGGGATGGTCAGAAGATATGTCCCAGAGGAGGAGCAAAGGGATGTACTTAGAGCTTGTCATGATTCGGACTATGGAGGACATTTCAGTGGAGACCGAACAACAACCAAAGTTCTTCAATCAGGTCTATATTTTCCCAGTTTGTTCAAAGATGCCCAGGACGTCATCAAAGAATGCGACAAATGTCAAAGAACGGGGAATATTTCAAAGAGAAATCAAATGCCGCAAAAGGCTATAATGGAGGTTGAATTGTTTGGTGTCTGGGGAATAGACTTCATGGGGCCATTTCCACCATCCTGTGGGAAAAATTACATCTTGGTAGCAGTTGACTATGTATCCAAGTGGGTGGAAGTTGTGGCATTACCCACCAATGACGCTAAAGTGGTGGTGATATTTCCGAAGAACAATATCTTTTCGAGATTTGGGGTGCCAAGAGCACTTATCAGTGATGAAGGCACTCACTTTTTGAACAAACTGATGAAGAATCTGCTAAAGAAGTATAATGTTAAACACAAGATCGCCACTCCATATCACCCTCAAACGAGTGGTCAGGTCGAAGTGTCCAACAGGCAGATTAAGCAAATATTGGAAAAGACTGTGTGCACGTCTAGGAAGGATTGGGCACTAAAGTTAGAAGGTGCATTATGGGCATACAAAACAACTTTCAAAACGCCCATAGGTATGTCCCTGTATCAGTTGGTTTATGGTAAAGCTTGTCACTTGCCCCTAGAGTTGGAGCACAAAGCATTTTGGGCATCCAAATTCTTGAATTATGATCTGGCTAAAGCAGGTGAATCCCGTATCCTTCAGCTCCATGAGTTAGAGGAATTTCGGAATCAAGCGTATGAAAAGGCAAGCTATACAAAGAAAAGACAAAGAAATGGCACGATCTTAAGCTGCAGAGAAAAGAGTCTGTCGAGGGACAACTGGTGCTCTTGTTCAACTCCAGATTAAAGCTTTTTCCAAGAAAGTTGAAATCCAGGTGGTCGGGTCCGTTTGTGGTTCACAAAGTGTTTCCGCATGGAGCTATCAAATTGAAAAATCCAAATAATGGGGATACCTTCAAGGTAAATGGACAAAGGTTGAAACACTACTATCAGGGACAGGAAAGTGGTCTCATTGAGAATGTTCGTCTCTAAGGATGAGGAAGACGATCGTCGAGCCATGCGACGTTAAACGCGGCGCTTCGTGGGAGGCAACCCACACGGTTTTTATCTAACTATTGTAAGAACAAAATTGTTCTACAACAGATTCCTTGATTTTGATGATAACAAAGGATGAAACCAAAAATGGCACCCTAACGAAAAGTTTCTAAGTGTGCAGGGTTCTAAAGAAAGAAGTAATAAATCTGATGATGTCATCAGATGCACAACAAGATCAGATACAAATTCTCAAGTATCAGAAGCATCTGAAGTGGAATCTCGTTCAAGAAAGTCTGACTCTGGACAAAACTGCAAAGTATCAGAAGCATCTGAACATGAAGTAAAGTCTAGAAGCTCTGATTCTGGAGAAACGTTATCAGCGCCATCTGAACTCTCAAGAGATCAACATCAGAAGCAAGATTCCAAGATTCTCCAGAAACACAAATACTCTGATTATGGATTTGCTAATCATGAAGAAGTAACGTTCAAGTCAAGTAAAGATTTTCAAATAGATTTCCTAAACAGAGAAAGAGACGTTAATCTCCACTTCCAAGAGAGAAGATACTACTTGTAGTAAGTAGTCACTTCAAAGATGAAAAGTTAAACTGCAGAAGCTATTTAAGTGATGGAGTAAACTCAGTTTAATATCCACCAGATTCAACTCTACTCCAACTCATATATAAATAGAGCTGCAATCAACATTCAGTAACAAGAAATCAACTAGCCAAAACTATACTGAATTATTTCACGCTCAAGAAATCATCTTTGCTCTCAAAGAATTTCACTAAGCTTTTGCTTATTAAGTGAAAAATCTGTTCTTAAGTTTGTAATACTTGCTTTCTTAGAAGCACTCTAGATTACATATCTTGTATCTTTTATTTGTTTGATTTCCTCAAGTGACTCTGTGTAGTCTGTAGACTTGAGAAGACTAAGAGATTTTCTTCTCTCTTAGGTGTTGTTTGTAATCTTTCAAGATTAGTGGATTAAGTCCTTGTTGAAGGCGAAATCACCTTGGCCGGGTGGACTGGAGTAGCTTTGTGTTATAAGCGAACCAGTATAAAATCATTGTGTGATTTTCATTTTGGAAAAGCGCTTATTTTTTCAAACAATTCAAACCCCCCCTTTCTTGTTTTTCTCACCTTCAATTGGTATCAGAGCTCCGGCTCTGTTATTGATTTTCTAATCAAACACTTAACCGTGTAGAGAGATCCAGTACGAGAAAAACAATGGCCCACTCAAATGAGAAAGATTCTTACAATGCCAAGCCTCCTGTTTTTGATGGAGAAAAATTTGATTATTGGAAAGATAGAATCGAAAGTTTCTTTCTGGGTTATGATGCTGACCTCTGGGACATTGTCACAGATGGATACAAACCTCCAATCTTAAATGGAGCTGAAGTTTCCAGAAGTAAGATGTCAGAAGATCAGAAACGTGTCTTCAAGAATCACCACAAGGCCAGAACAATACTTCTAAATGCTATATCATACAACGAATACGAAAAGATCACCAACAGAGAGACGGCTAAAGATATACTTGACTCTCTGAAGATGACCCATGAAGGAAACTCCCAAGTCAAGGAGACGAAGGCTCTGGCGCTGATCCAGAAATATGAAGCCTTCAAGATGGAAGATGACGAAGCTATAGAAGCTATGTTTTCCAGATTCCAAACTCTTATTACAGGTCTTAAAGTGCTAGACAAAGGATACACGACTGCAGATCATGTTAAGAAGATTGTCAGAAGTCTGCCAAAGAAATGGAGACCAATGGTTACTGCTCTGAAGTTATCAAAGGATCTGAACAATATCAGCCTTGAAGAACTTGTTAGTTCTCTCAGAAGCCATGAGATAGAACTAGAGGAGGATGAGCCTCAGAAAAAGAACAAGTCAGTGGCGCTGAAGTCCAGACCTGAAAGACGGAAGTCAGACAGAACCAAAGCCCTTCAAGCAGAAACTGCAGACACTGATGACTCTGAACCTGAAGACTCTGATGATGAAGAAGAACTGTCCCTACTAACCAGAAGAGTTAAGCAACTTTGGAAAAAGAGGAACAACAACAACTTCAGAAGATCAAGACCCAGAGGGGATCGATCAGAGTCAACTTCAAAAGGTAAACCTAACAAAGATATTACCTGTTTTGAATGTAAAGAAACAGGTCATTACAGAAATGAATGCCCCAAGCTGAAGAAAGATAACTCTAAGAAAGAAAGCTTCATGAAAAATACCTTCAGAACAAAGAAGGGATTAATGGCCACCTGGGACGATAGTGAATCCGAATCATCAGAATCTGACTCTGATGAACAGGCCAACGTAGCTCTTATGGCTACCACATCCAGCAGCTCAGATGAAGAATCTGAAGAGGTATTTTATGAACTTTCTAGATCTGACTTAGAATCATGTTTATCAGAAACTCTTACCTCTCTTCAGAAATTAAAACAAAAAGTTAAAGACATTAAAGGCCTTCTTAAAGCAAAATCTGAAGTATGTAGTAGACTTGAGACAACAATTCTAGCACGAGATGATACTATCAGATCTCTAACGATAGAAAGAGATGGAGCTAAAACAAAAAGCTTAGAATTAGAAGAAACGTTGTCTCAAGCACCACAAACTTCAAATGAAATTATTTATAAATATGAAGAAGCCTTTCAACAATTTCTGAAGAACGGGATAGATAGGAGTATTATGGCATCCATGATTTATGGAGTAAGTCAGAATAATAAAAGGGGAATTGGGTATGATTCTGAGGAAAATAAAACCCCTACCAGTAACCAGCTTAAATCTCCGTTTTCATATCATTACACACACACACAAGAACAAAAATTTAAGAATGCTAGAAGACCCAAAGTTATAAGAAACTCTGGGAAGACTAATCTAAAAGGACCCAAGAGATTCTGGGTACCGAAAGATAAGATTATCTATGTTGCAGATATCCTATGCAGCAAAGTTCAGACACCAGTCATGGTACCTGGACTCTGGATGCTCGCGACATATGACGGGAAGAAAGTCTATGTTCCAAAGCCTGGAACTTAAAGACGCTGGATTTGTAGGCTTCGGAGGAGATCAGAAAGGAAGGATCAGAGGCTCCGGAACTATTGGTAATGGTACTCTTCCCTCTATATCTGATGTTCTTTATGTAGAAGGATTAATGCATAACTTGTTATCCATAAGTCAATTAAGTGATAACGGTTATGATGTAATCTTTAATCAAAAAACATGTAAAGCCATTAATCAGAACGATGGCTCTGTCCTTTTCACAGGCAAGAGGAAAAACAACATTTATAAAATAAATCTTTCTGATTTAAAAGATCAAAATGTTAAATGTTTAATGTCAGTTCACGAAGAGCAATGGGTATGGCATAGACGCTTAGGCCACATTAGCATGAGAAAACTTTCTCAGCTAACTAAACTTGAGTTAGTCAGAGGCTTACCTAAACTGAAGTTTTCTTCAGATGCTCTGTGTGAAGCTTGTCAGAAAGGAAAGTTTTCAAAAACATCTTTTAAAAAGAAAAATGTTGTTTCTACCTCTAAGCCTCTGGAGCTTCTTCACATTGACTTATTTGGTCCTGTGAAAACAGCATCAGTCAATGGAAAGAAGTATGGACTAGTAATCGTTGATGATTACAGCCGCTGGACATGGGTAAAATTCCTAAAGCACAAGAGTGAGTCTCACTCTGTATTCACCAGTTTCTGTTCTAAAGTGCAAAAAGAATTTGACTCTAAAATTGTTAGAGTCAGAAGTGATCATGGTGGAGAATTTGAAAATAAAGATTTTGAAGAATTATTTGACTCTAATGGAATATCTCATGATTTCTCCTGCCCTAGAACTCCACAACAAAATGGAGTTGTAGAGAGGAAGAATAGGACACTCCAAGAGATGGCCAGAACCATGATCAATGAAACCAATGTAGCAAAGCACTTTTGGGCAGAAGCTGTAAATACAGCGTGTTACATTCAGAATAGAATCTCTATTAGACCTATTCTGGAAAAGACTCCCTATGAACTGTGTAAGGGAAGAAAACCCAACATCTCATATTTTCATCCTTTTGGATGCATTTGCTTTATATTAAATACTAAAGAACATCTGAACAAGTTTGATTCCAAAGCACAGAAAGGTATTATGTTAGGATACTCAGAACGCTCTAAAGGCTACAGAGTATACAACACAAAAACCAAAATTGTGGAGGAATCAATTCATGTTAGATTTGATGATAAGCTTGACCCTGAAAAGTCAAAGCTAGTTGAAAAGTTTGCAGATTTAGAGATCACTCTGGTAGAATCTGAGAAAACTCCAGAAGCAACCGTCACTCCTGACTCTGAAGAAATTAAATCTCCAGAAATTCCAAGGAAAGTTAAAAGTCGTATTAACGTATCTGAAGATTTGATTTTGGGAAACAAAGATGAACCTGTTAGAACCAGATCTACCTTCAGAACTTCTGAAGATATTCCTCTGGGACTAGTGTCTCTGATTGAGCCTACGTCCTGTGATGAAGCTCTTCAAGATAACGATTGGGTGGCAGCTATGCAAGAAGAGTTGGATCAATTCTCCAAGAATGATGTCTGGGATCTCGTTCCTAAACCCAGAGGCACTCACGTCATTGGAACCAGATGGGTTTTCAGAAACAAGCTGAATGAGAAAGGAGAAGTTGTCAGAAACAAAGCACGACTGGTAGCTCAAGGTTATAGTCAATAAGAAGGTATTGATTATAATGAAACTTTTGCTCCAGTCGCGAGGTTAGAATCTATTCGTCTTCTTGTATCTTTTGCTATTAATCATTCTATTAAACTATATCAAATGGATGTCAAGAGTGCATTTCTTAATGGTTATATTTCAGAAGAAGTGTATGTCAATCAACCTCCAGGCTTTGAAAACTCAAATTTTCCAGAACATGTTTTTAAACTTAAGAAATCCTTATATGGACTTAAACAAGCTCCCAGAGCTTGGTATGAACGCTTAAGCAATTTTCTTCTGGAACAAAATTTTATCAGAGGGAAAGTTGACTCTACACTCTTCTGTAAAAACCTTAATAATGATCTCATGATATGCCAGATTTATGTTGATGATATTATTTTTGGTTCTGCTAATATCTCTGTCTGCAAAGAATTTTCTAAGTTGATGCAGGCTGAGTTTGAAATGAGTTTAATGCAAGAACTAAAGTTCTTTCTGGGAATTCAAATTAATCAAACTCCAGAAGTCACGTACATTCATCAAAGCAAGTACATTAAAGACGTTCTGAAGAAGTTTGACATGACTGAATGCAACTCTGCAAAGACTCCCATGCATCCAACTTGCATTCTGGAGAAGGAAGAGGTAAGCAACAAAGTTTGTCAGAAGCTCTATCGAGGTATGATAGGCTCTCTTCTCTATCTGACTGCTACTCGTCCTGATATTCTCTTTAGTGTCTGTCTTTGTGCCAGATTCCAATCAGATCCTAGAGAATCTCATTTAACAGCAGTTAAAAGAATTCTTAAGTATCTGAAAGGAACTCCTAACCTGGGCCTGATGTATGAGAAAACATCAGAGTATAGACTTTCTGGTTACTGTGATGCAGACTACGCAGGAGATAGAATAGAACGAAAAAGTACTTCTGGAAATTGCCAGCTTCTGGGAAACAATCTGATTTCCTGGGCTAGCAAAAGACAGTCAACTATTGCTCTATCAACTGCAGAAGCAGAATACATCTCAGCATCACTGTGCACAACTCAGATGCTCTGGATGAAGCATCAGCTAGAAGATCTTCAGATATTTGAGAGTAACATTCCTATCCTTTGTGATAATACTGCTGCTATTTGTTTAAGTAAGAATCCTATTCTACATTCCAGAGCCAAACACATAGAAATAAAACACCATTTTATCAGAGACTATGTTCAGAAAGGGATAGTAACATTAAAGTTCATTGATACAGAACATCAATGGGCAGATATCTTTACTAAGCCTCTAGCTGAAGATAGATTTCTTTTTATATTAGAAAATCTGAACATTAAAAATTGCCCTGAGTAAAATTTGGCTCTGAACATGTAAAATGAGACTCTGATAAAAACAAATACACTTCTGCCTCTGACTCTGATACTTCTACAAGTTAAGAAGATATCTGAGTTAGAAATTTTCAGAAACCAATCCTTTGGTATTCCTGAAGATCAGATACATCAACACGTGGAGCATTAAACGTCTAACCCTAGAACTTCTAGACAGCTGTCAATAGAAATCAAAGGTCAGAACGTTTGAAATCTCCTAGAGCAGTGTGCGTACTGTTGGGATTAGACATTCATTTATTAGCTGTAATCATTTTTCCCCCAAGCGTGCTATTTTGAGTGTTGTGTCTAACGCTTTCTGAAGTGTCGTTTTGCATGTGTTTTACTTAGAGTATATAAACACTTTCTCTCACATTTCACACTTATCACTCTCACTCACTCTAAAAACCCTAAACCCTTCTCTGCAAGTTCTCTGCAAGTTCTTCACCTTCTTCATCAATCTTCTTCATGGATGCTCAACAGCAAGAAGTTTTTTAACTTCTCCCAACAGATGGAATCCAGTTCTAATCCCCAAACCTCAAACTCTCAAACACCAACTGTTACAGGCGTCACCATAACCCCTGTTTATCAAGAACCCCACATTCTTGACCGAGAAAGCCACATAAACCTTTCAACTCCCTTTGAAGGTTTGGATGTTTTGTGTGAATCTTTGGTTGATTTTGACAACCTTAGTAGAAATGGCGTTGATCTTACTAGGGAACTTCGTCAACAAGGATGGGAAACCTACTTCAACAGGCTTTATGGTCCAATCTACCCTCTTCTGGTCAAGGAGTTCTGGAGACATGCTGATGCAGATGACCAATTCATTGTCTCATTTGTTCTGGGAGTAAAAATCGTTATCACTGAAGCATCAATTGCCTCCTTGCTGAACATGGAGACAACAGGAGGAAAAAGGATTTACAACATCCCTCCTAGGTCTAAACGCATCACTGAAGTTATCAACCCAACAATTTTCAAACCAAATGTTGAAGGAAACCCCTCTAAGAACAAAGAGCTACACCAGAACCTCCGAGTGTGGCTAAAAATCATTCTGGGTACTATTCACCATCGCCCAGCCTCCAACTCCTCTGATTACATAAATGCTGATCAGAAATGCATTTTATACTGTATTCAGAAGGGTATCCAGATCAACCTCCCTGTGCTCCTCTTCAGATATCTGAGGGATTCTGTCAAAGAAACCAGAAACAATATGAAGCCAAGGTCTTACATCCCTCTGGGAAGGTTGCTTTCTGATGTCTTCATTGAGCATGGTTTGGTTGACCAACTGGAGAAGGCGAAGCTGATGAATGATCTGGCTATAGAAACTGGGAAGCCTTTAAATGCCAGAAACCTCAAAAGCATGGGAATCATCAAAGAGATTAGAGTCAAGCCCACTCTGGATACATCCTGGGAGTCTCTAAAAGATCAGAGGAAGATGCCTCATGGTCTTGCCAGGTTCTTCAAGAATGAACCCAAGAGTGCCATTGCTATCTACCTTCAGGATCGTCTGGATGAGGGTGTTGATATTTCTGATTTCAGTCTCGACGACTGTCTGGATTCAGTAGAAGATCTAGTCAGATACAAGAGAGGTGTCTCTGAGAAACAGATAGCTGCTGAGGCAAGGAAAGCAAACTTCTGTAGAAGATCTGTTGCAAACTTCTTCTTCTGGTATGTCTATTCCTCTTGCTACTTATGTACCTATGATGGCTTCTTCTCATCCTCTCACAACACCTCCCTTATATACTACCTCTGAAATCCCACCCTCAATCACCAGAACCTCCCAACCTACACCAGTTCTAAACATAGCTAGAACTTTCATTCCTCCCTCTATACCTGCACAAACTCACCTAAGCACTTCTTCTTCTTCTTCATCCTCTGAACCTGAATCACCTCCTCATGTTTCCCTCTCTTCTGACCCTGATTTTTCTGATCCTGAATCCCCAACCATAGCCACTCTCTATGCCAACAGATTTGCCTCTCAACAACAAACTTTAACACAATCTGAAGTAACCTCACCCCTCCAAACTTCACTTCCTCCACAACAAACAACAACTCTACCCTCTGAAATTCAACCATCTGATCCTTACACCTCTAATATCACCCCACCAATTATTCCCGCTGTACCTGGACCAGACTCTGACCCATTAGACCTAAATCCTCTTTATGCTTCATCCCCCAGTCTTCAACCAGAAGCAGATTCTGAACTTCAACCAGAAGCAGAATCTGAACCTCAAACTCTAAATCTTAGCCCTCCAAACTCTCCACCTCATTCACCTGAACCTGAACCTGAACTTACCATACCTACCCTTGAGGAAGCCATCAGGCAGGTAGCAGAAGCTTCAATCCAGAAGATCAAGTCTCTGGCTAACAACTCTGAAGTCAGTGATGATCCTAAGTCTGTTAGGACACACTGGAACAGAGTCATTAGTTGGATGACCTCTGAGTCTTATAGGCTGAAGACTGTCTCTGAACAAGTCAGAAATGGCTACATCAGAGATGCTGAGGAAAGACTCCAGGAGAGATTAGCTAGAGAGGCTGAAGCCAGAAGGCTTGAGGAAGAAAGGTTGGCTAAGGAAGCTGAAGAAGAAGCAAAAAGACTAGAGGAAGAAAGACTGGCAAAAGAAGCAGAAATCCTAAGGCAACAAGAAGCTGAAGCTAAGGCTCTGGCAGATGCAGAAGCTCAAGCTGCTGCAGAAGCTGAAGCCCAGCAGGCTCTGACTCAGGGGGAGTCTTCAACTACTGTTCCCATGATTCTTCAGACTTTGAAGGACCTTAAGGAAGATCAGAACATCCTCCGAGACAGAATGGACAAGCAAGATACGGTCAATGAGAATATCCAGAAGATGCTTGCCATGATCTTGCAGAAATTGCCTCAGAACCCTTAGGCACTTAGGCTTTTATGTTTTGCTTGCCTTCTTGTTTTTGCTTTCTTGTTTTGCTGACTCTGATGTCCGTGTTCTCTTGTTTTTCGTTTCTGCTATATTTTAATACAATGTTTTGTTTTTCTCTTCAATTATTTATTTTCTATGTCTTTTTGATTCTGACAAAAAGGGGGAGAAATCATTAAATAGCTCTGATGAAAATTGTCTAAAAACCTTAAGCACTCTGCAACAATTGTAGAAATAGCTCTGATAAAAATAACTCTGGTTAAATAGCTCTAACATTAAAATTAAGAAATTGCAGAAAGTTTTGAGAAATCTCATTACTTGGAAAGCTCTGGTAAGAACTTCTGAACTCCCTAGCACTAACTCAGGGGGAGCTTTTGTCTATCTGATCTTATTTTATTCATGTTTCATCTGCTATTTTAAGTTGTTTTGTCATCATCAAAAAGGGGGAGATTGTAAGAACAAAATTGTTCTACAACAGATTCCTTGATTTTGATGATAACAAAGGATGAAACCAAAAATGGCACCCTAACGAAAAGTTTCTAAGTGTGCAGGGTTCTAAAGAAAGAAGTAATAAATCTGATGATGTCATCAGATGCACAACAAGATCAGATACAAATTCTCAAGTATCAGAAGCATCTGAAGTGGAATCTCGTTCAAGAAAGTCTGACTCTGGACAAAACTGCAAAGTATCAGAAGCATCTGAACATGAAGTAAAGTCTAGAAGCTCTGATTCTGGAGAAACGTTATCAGCGCCATCTGAACTCTCAAGAGATCAACATCAGAAGCAAGATTCCAAGATTCTCCAGAAACACAAATACTCTGATTATGGATTTGCTAATCATGAAGAAGTAACGTTCAAGTCAAGTAAAGATTTTCAAATAGATTTCCTAAACAGAGAAAGAGACGTTAATCTCCACTTCCAAGAGAGAAGATACTACTTGTAGTAAGTAGTCACTTCAAAGATGAAAAGTTAAACTGCAGAAGCTATTTAAGTGATGGAGTAAACTCAGTTTAATATCCACCAGATTCAACTCTACTCCAACTCATATATAAATAGAGCTGCAATCAACATTCAGTAACAAGAAATCAACTAGCCAAAACTATACTGAATTATTTCACGCTCAAGAAATCATCTTTGCTCTCAAAGAATTTCACTAAGCTTTTGCTTATTAAGTGAAAAATCTGTTCTTAAGTTTGTAATACTTGCTTTCTTAGAAGCACTCTAGATTACATATCTTGTATCTTTTATTTGTTTGATTTCCTCAAGTGACTCTGTGTAGTCTGTAGACTTGAGAAGACTAAGAGATTTTCTTCTCTCTTAGGTGTTGTTTGTAATCTTTCAAGATTAGTGGATTAAGTCCTTGTTGAAGGCGAAATCACCTTGGCCGGGTGGACTGGAGTAGCTTTGTGTTATAAGCGAACCAGTATAAAATCATTGTGTGATTTTCATTTTGGAAAAGCGCTTATTTTTTCAAACAATTCAAACCCCCCCTTTCTTGTTTTTCTCACCTTCAACTATTTCCATGTTTGGTGTGTTTACAGGTTTATTCGCAGGTTCACGGTTACATTGCGTAGTTCAGAAGAGAAGGGTTGAGTTAAACTCATATAAGATTGTCGGATACCAGAAGAACATGGATAGAACCAAAAACAGTGGAAAATTCGAAATTTTTTGAAAAAAAAGGGCCCTGACACGAGCGTCCGTGTCACATGACACGACCCGTGTCAAGCAAGCAAGGAAAAACCATTTTTTACAGTAGGCTGACACAGCCGCCTGTGTCAGCTGACACGGCCCGTGTCAGCTGACACGGCCCGTGTCAGCTCTACTGGGAGGAGCCTCAAATTACAGTGGCCTGACACGGCTCGTGTCAAGCCCAACGGCCATATTTTTCAAATTTCGTCTTTTTGTGTTTTTGTGGACCCCACACGAAATTTTCACCACTTAAACACATTTTACCCTTAATCTACCAATAAAATCTAATTTTCTTTCATTCTCTCTCTCATTTTCACATCATCCTTCTCCTTCCTCACATTTTCTTATCCTTCCTCCATAACCAATCTACCTTAGAGCTCCCAACTTTAGCACCTTACTATGTCCAAATTGCCGGCACCCTTCACGAAAGTTGCTCTACTCTTCATCCTCTACAAAGTTACGGTAATCTTTTCCCGTTTTCCATACTTTTTTTTGGGTGATAAATTGTGTTGTAGGAAGCAAAAATGCCGCCGAAAAGAATCTCCAAAGGGAAGCAAGCAGATGCGGAATCATCCCGTCCACGGAAACGGACAATCCGTCATCCGAATTCACATGATATCATCTTTGACAACCCGGAGCATGAACGAAGGTACGCATCTCACGTCAAATGGAAAATCACTCCAACAAGGTACCTTTGCTTTGATACTTTACTTCAATTAGGTTTGTCTGAAGAATTGGATAGGATGTTCCATGTTCTAGGAATGCTTGAGTTTGTGCATTGTGAAGCGCCAATCTATGAGCGCATCACATTAGAATTCTTGAGCACAATTGAGTTCAAGCTGAAAAAAGGTTGGACGGGTACAACGATGTACTTTGGAGGAACAATGTCTTTCAGGTTATACAATGTTGACCATGAGTTGACAGTGGAGCAGCTGGGTGAAATTCTTCGCCTACCCCTTTATGGCCCCGGAGTCGTACCAGACAACTTTGATGCTAAGACTTTCTGGTTAGCCATTACGGGACGATCTGACTATGTGGCTAACGGGGCAAAGGCATCGAATATTCAAAATCCCTTTTTCAGGTATGCCCATAAGGTGATGGCTTTCACACTTTTTGGCAGGGGCGACAACACAGGTGTAGCCACCCAGAGGGAACTGTTCTTTTTTTTTGCCATGACAAACGGGGTAGCTGTGAGCGTTGCAGCATTTGCTGCGGATTATCTAGGTCGCATGGGGAGAGCAACCCAATAGGGAATCTCCATAGGGGGCATCATCACTCAGATTGCCCACCATTTCGGATATGACCCGTCTGCACTTAATGAGACACCGGTGGAAGGTAAGAGAAAACTGGACATGAACACATTGGTCCAGCAAGGTATGATTTCACAAGTTTCTGATTATTATGCCTTAATGAGTTTGGGTCAGTTTATTTTGGCTCTTCCTGGCCCTGCACGAACTAGAATTTCAAACACGGCCAATTGGCTATATGAAAGTGTCGTCTAAAATGATATGGACGAGCGCAATGCTAACACATTTGCTGCAGGTGACCCACCGAAGGAAGAAGTACAGGAAGAGATGCAAGATCAGGAGCAATTTGTTGTTCCACCATAGGACTCCATGCACCCAGGTGCCAGTTCGTCATATGTGACGCCGGACCAATGGTCGTGGATGCAAACAGAAATTGGCGATCTCCGAGCGGAGCAAACACACCAAGGTGTAGAGCAAGCTCGTCAAGAGACTCTGATGAACGAGATGCACGCGATGATGCAGCGTCTGATGTTGCAATTTTCGCCACCACAGTGAACCGATGTAAGTCCCTCTCTATCTTGGATTAAACATTGCGGAAAATGTTTAGTTCAAGTGTGTGTGTGTGTGTGTGGGGGGGGGGTTATTATTTGTTTTTTTTTTGTTCTTAATATTTTCGTTTTAATTAGTTGTGTGGTACTCTATGTGTTACAGATAAAGGACATTCGTGTCAGATGAATGATGAAGCTTTGAGAGATTGGATGGAAGACACACCCCTCTACTTGCTCTTCTGGAAACCCCCAAAGGTTGATGCTACTGACCCGAAAAATCGGACGCGACTCTCTGTCACTAGATTTCATAGGGATACTCTGTAACCGAATAAAAGACGAAGCTACATCACACTGAGAGATATCTTGGAAGCATGCAAGCTAGACAAAACATGGTGAGGACTACAAAAAGCCAAACACTTGTCATCATGAGAGCTGTTCAGGTATGTCTTTGTCTCTCTGGGTTTGCATTAGAGATACTGAAATTTCATAAAACATTATACACACTGAGGCATTATTTTTGTATTTTAGCTCTGAGCCTTTCCAGCCAACCCATTGTTATTACCCTTTGTTCACCAAATTTGAGTCATATTTCCTTTTGTTTGTTATTTAACCACTACATATAGCCATAAGCCCATACACTACCACACCCTGCTTAGATAAGTGTTGTTTATCCCGAAGCTGCGGAAAAGCCTAAGTTTGGGGTTTCATCAAAATTTGGGGACACCAACGAACCTTAGATAAGTGCAAAAGAAGATGAGAAAATTCAAAGAAAAGAAGAAAAAAAAAGATCATGAAGCACTTATCTAGAAGTATTATGGTTGGCAAAAAGCATGCTCAAAAGAGCGATAAAAGAAAATATATGAGCCAATAAACCTCAACAAGAACAGTGTCCAAAAGAAATACCCTCGAGTTTTAAATGTGAACAATAGTTACGAGGGCAACAACACGAAATCTGAGCCTGAATCCCTAGTATTTCCCTTATTTGTTTTAACTCCCCACCTTACACCTTGGCCCCTCTACAACCGAAAAAGTCCTTGAATAGTGTGTGTTGTGTGTTTCTTGTTATGAAGGTATATGTATTTCAAACCTAAGAGTTGACTTTGCATGCTTTGTTTTTCTTGAGTGTAAACACTTTGATCCCGAGAGATTTGGTGAGAGTGTGAAAAACTACAGGCCAAAAGATATGTCAAAGTTAAAGTGTGGCTAAAGTCGGAAATCAGGAAAGAGTAAAACTGTGATTGAAAAGTGAACAGGAGATCGCGAAAGATTGCAGTAGCATTGTGGATGCGAAATTTGGGGGTAACCGTCCTGATGTCTTGAACATCACTTGAGGACAATCAATGAGATAAGTTTGGGGTTGTGATCAACTTCCAATTTTACTTGTTTTCTGACACTCATTCGACACCTTTGTAAGAAGTTGGTAACACATTAGTCCACTTATTTCCTTGTTTTGTTTAGTAATTTAGATGTTTTGTATTTTTGTTTCCATTAGTTGATTACATGTTATATGCATCATCATACTCCATTTTATGTCCCTTTGTGATAGTTATTTTGGTTTCAGGTGTAAGCAAGTGTACCGGAGGGATAGACAAGCAAATCGGATGTTCTGGGCCCATCGGAAGAAGAAAATTGGACATACAATAGCCCTGACATGGCCACCCATGTTGCCTAACACAGGCCATGTCAGGAGAAGTGTCATGGAAGAGGAAAACATGGAGCTGACACGGGTGCCCGTTGTCGTATCCGCGAAAAACAACCGGCGGGACTCAAATAAAAACAACACAGAGCCGCCACTGCGCGTTATTTATCCCAAGATAGGGAAAGGAAACGCTCAGAGAAACCTGGAAAGGAAATGGTCTTGCGACCAAAGAGAAAGGGTAAGGGAGTCGGTTACGCAAGGGGAAGGTATTAGCACCCCTCACGTCCGTCGTACTCGACGGGATCCACGTTCTAGGAAAAGAAAAGGTTGCTAAACATCACACACACACACCGGGAACGCAGGTGGGGTTAGGAGAAGGGAGCTCGATAGGACATCGCATCCTATGCCTACATATCTCGTCTGGAACGAGAATCAGAGCCACTGTAGTTCGGCTTACGCACGCCAAACAACACAAAACATCACAAACAAACAAGGGTGGCAAACATGGAGCCCGACAACCACCAGATGGAATTACGTCGGCATCCGAACCAAAACGCACTCAAGAGGGCAAACGTGGAGCCCGACAGCCAATTACTGGACTTACGTCGGCATCCGAACCAAACACACAATCAGATAACAAGTAAACACACGCAAAAAAGAAAAAGGTTGCCCGGAGTGGTCTCGCACGACCACCTGCCTACATACCTCGTCTGGAACAAGGATCAGGGCGATGTAGTTCCCCTGAAAGGGACTGAATTACTAGCCAGAAACCAGGGGAAGACACACTACCAGGGAGTTGGACTCGAGCCTAGTGTTGTCATGCATCATTACCCTATTGTTGAGGTTTCTATCCTACTTGCATAAGCAAACTACTCCTATCCAGGAAATAAGCAAGCATACAAGCATACAAAATAATTCAAGCATACATCAAATGAGAACAAGCATCTCAAACAGATATCCACATAGCACGCACTATAACCAAACAAGTGGGCTCACACAATAGGTTTGACTGCCTCAGCAAGTCATCTGTACGGGCTGTGTTTGCTCTTAACCTTGCCATTACGAGGCTAAGGTGAAGCAGATGAAAGGTAAAGTGAGGATCAGACCTCACAGCTCTTATCCCTGACCAGGGAGAGCTTCTGACAAATGAGCATGGGTCCAGAATGGGGGAACCCTTCTATACTCAGAGACTCTGACACAATGTGCACTGCACAAGATCTTGGGCTTGTGATCTCAATGCTACAACCATGTAATGGGAGCAAGGAGAAGACTCAACTGAATAGTGGGGGATAGATTGCATATCCCTACCTTCCACCAATTGCCTTGATTAAGGACTTTACCTGCTTAGGCACAATATTAAACAATCACACACATCGCCTCTTAAGGAGGACTTCAGACAGTTTGCCCGGTCAAATAACAGACCGGGTCTCCAGACTACATGAAGTTAGGAAGTTATACCTCAATGCAAGTTGCTTAAGCAAAGCAAAGCAAAAGTTCACAAGGAACTGAGCAACTAAAAGTACCTGGAAACAGTCAAACACAGTTAGTACTCAGACAGACAAAAATAAACAGCAAGTATTAATCAGTCAGACTATACAAACTAATGCACAACAAAGGCAAGCTATGAGCTCAAGCCCAAACTTCACAACCTACAAAACAAAGTTATGTTAGTGTACAAACATCAAACAATATCAATTGAATTGACTTGGATCATTCTCCATACACATTGCACCTTTTCATCCTGAAAAATCAATCAAATGTTAGAAACTAGACCACTAGGCCAAGCCTAGGGTCCAAAGGCAAGAAAAATTCCTAAACAGCAAGGGATATCCAACCAAACTCAAATTAATGTCAAACAAAAGCCAACACAATTAATCCCATGTTTATATCATTCATCATGTTCATTTTATGCATAAAACAATCCAAACTAGTTCAAATGGAACACAAAACATCCAAACAGAACTATTGCATCCAATTCCATATCAAAACAATTCCAAAAATTCTCAAATAATTTACACCTAAACAGGACCTATCCTAGGTCTAGCATGTCAAATTTTAGCTTAATTGGACAAAGGAAACCATGTCAATGAAAATCAACAAAAACAGACACAATTATATGCTCCAAACCACAACATCAACACATGCATTCACTTCAAAAATTCACAAGTCAATGAAAACAGTAGATAAATGAGTGGGACCAAAACAAGGATGTCACATCATGTGTCTACAACATTCATACCAAATTTCATGATCATTCAATACCACATGAGCATTTCACAAGGATATTTCAAACACATGTCACACAAGCTTGCACATTTGACCAACAGAGATGAAAAAATAGCAATCAAATTGAAAATGCCACATAAAATTCCACAAAAATTCACATAGCATCTTAACATGTTAATGAACATCCATGCAAAATTTCACTCCATTCTAACAGGTCTAGGTCATTCAAATAAATCCAGCAAGTTGACATAATGAGGTGTGACACACATTGTCACACCTAGATTCCAAAATTCATAACTCAATGACCAGGTATCAAAAATTCATGAAATCTACATGTAAATCACCATCAGCCAATCCACAATCATCACAAAAATTTCAAGCATTTTATTTTAGAATATGAGAATTTCACAATCAAAATGGTAGAATGTATCAAATTTTCATACATGTGAAACATCCCTAGGTCAAACACAAATATTACCATGCACAACTTCAATCAACAGGTCAAATAAATTCTACAGTCAACAAGGAAGTCAACACAAAAATTCTCACATTTTTCTGATTTTTTATCAATTTTTTATGAATTTCCTAAGGTGTTAATGAATTTTTAACAATTTTTTAGAATTAAATTAATTAAATGGATTTTCATTAATGGCAATATGGTAATTATGGAACAGTGGCGCGGGAAACATGTCATTCAAATTTTCAAACAGAATTTTGGATCAAACGTGCATTTGCGCTCGGAGTTCATCATCTTCACTTCAGTTTTCCAGAATTCGCACAAACATGAAGAACAACAAATCTCAATGAAAATCTACAATCGAATATGCGTTGGAAAGGTCTCGACGCCAGGATCTCAAATATGAGCTTGATTTCAACTAATTCTTCCTAAATATTCCGGATCGAGCGTTTTAAGTTTTGGTGTCAAAGATAAAATTCATCATAACTCGAGCTAGGTTCATCCATTCCTAAAACTAAATATATCATGGCAATCTACATCAAACACACTACGATACGCATGCAACAATTAAGCAAATCGTGAGATTCGAAATTCACACACCTGGAGAGGACAGTGATGGAACTGGATGAATTAGGTTGAAACAGTTCGAAACAGATGCTGCACACTCCTCCAAATGTCGACTGGAATGCTTAGGTTCAATTGCAATGGCCTCTAGAAGGAGGAATTCGATTTCACCATGGAAGGACCTTGCTTGAACAGTCGTGAATGGTGGTGAATTTGAGATGAATCTTCACAAACAGATGAGGTAGATGATGAATGAAGTTTGCAGCAAGAAGAATTTCGAAAGTTGATCAAGAATTGAGGAAGTTCTTGTCAATTTTTGGTTTTGGTGTTCTTGAGAATTTGAGAGAATTTCAAGAATTTGAGATCTGATTTTGGGAAATGTGTTTTTCTGTTATGATTTAGATGTGATTAGGAATATATATGCTAGCTTAAACCATGATTAACCATGCTAATTAATCAAATGGAATGTGTTAGTGAAATGGTTAATTTTCAAGTTAGGGACAAAATGGTACTTTCACATATAAGCCAATGCCAGCTCATTGACAGCTCACACACTCTCAAAATGACATGTGTGAGCTGTTGCAACCTGTTTCACTCTCCTTGGATGCATATTTCTCATTTTCACTATGTGATTGCACTTTGTCCATTTTTGCAATTTCATTTCAATGGCCAATTTCCAAACCATGAAGCCTAGCCATGTTATGATGATTCCAACAACTTTCAAATACCATTTATGAGGTGTTGCAAAAATCCCCACTCAAAAATTCCAATTATTTCACAAGTTGGACAATTTTGCCCCTGGTCCATTTTAACTGTTCAGTTGAAATTTGACTTTTTGCATTGACCACTTTTGAGAAAATCCAATTATGCACCATGAAAGTACATGTCAAATGGAGTTTGTGCATATAAAGAACTTCCAATTTGGACAAACCATGTGGAAGTTATGGCCTCCTGATTATGGGTCATTTTTGAATTTCACTGAGTCATAATTTTCCAACCATACATGGGAATTTCAAGTTCTTGGACTTTTTGGAAAGGTGAGAACAAGATCTACAACTTTCATGTTGAGCAAATTTTCATTTGAAGCTTCCTTGGACACGTGGTCTTGAGGTCAAAAACTTTCCATTTTTGGAAACTTCAATTACAAGTCACTTTCTATTTTTGGCAGTTTTTGTCCTGACTTGATTTTCTCCATTCTTAAGCTCTGAGATGTCATATAACACTTGTTCCAACATGAATGAAGTGCATCTAACTCATTTCCACCTCCAAATCCATCAGATCATGTACAGTTGACCACAGTTGACTTTTTCATCTGATAGATGAATCTGGCAATGCATAGATCAATCTGAGCTCCAATCTTCAACTGAAATGGCCCAAGGGTGAAACCCTAGCCTCAATAAGCACAATATAACCATAGAATGAACCCCATAACCATCATAGACCCCACCTCCTGACCATGCCCTGATTGGCCCAATGCAACTGATTAGGGTTGACCAGTGGTCAAAACCCTAATCTCAAGAAATCTGATCAATCTTCTGATGATGACAAACCATGATGATGATGTATCATTGTAATCAAGATGAAGACCAATCTTCTTGAGAATCACAAAACCCTAATTTCAACTTCCACATCCTCAGATGATTGATGACCAGTCAATAAAACCTTAGGCTTACACTTTGACTTCCTCATCTTCTGAACAAGACTTGGGAGGAAGGGTTGCACAATGTAACCACATGATATGCAATATGTAATGCCTAATGTCCTAACAAATGATATGCAATATGTTATGCTAGTCTCAAGAGAGGAGGGCAAATTTTGAGGTGTTACAGCTGCCCCTATTCAATCCACTATGAACCTGTCGATATGAATAGCCTCGGCTTTCAGATGATCAGGATGAAGAGTGATTGAATACCAAGAACAGACGAACAATTTGCACTCTGATGGGATAATAATTAACAGCGCCTGTCAACATCGGCGAAGAAACAAACTCGAAAAACGTCGACCTGGATACCAAAATAAATGGTAACTCAGGGATAACCATGGCCTGATTACCACACATCCACTCGGGATTATCACTCTCTCTTTTTAAGCTTTTCTTGAACCCTGAAATTTTCTCTATTTTTTTCATTTTCTTGAACCCCGAAAATTTTCTCTGCGCAACCGATCCTCGGATCTCTGCATTCGAACCCCAGAAAATGCCTCAGCACTCCTTTTTGCCAAAATAATGAACCCCAATCTCCAGTTTGAACCCCAGTCGCCTGACGATAACTCGCGATCGCCAATATGAACCCCGTTCTCCAGAAAATGCCGCAACATCTCCTTTTCTCCATTTGAACCCCATCTCCAGAAAATGCATCAACATTTCCTTTTCTCCATTTGAACCCCAGAAAATGCCTCAACATTTCCTTTTCTCCAATTTCTCGTGATAATTCCGCTGGCAACGTCGGAAATAACACCAAACCACTCTGAGGGCGACATGTCAGAGGGTAAACCTTCATAAAGAAGGTAGCATGTGTAACTCTTCCTCAGAAGACACCTATAACGACCTCCATCGGCCTCAGCCAGAGTCTAAGGTGACACACGAACAGAAGATAATCCTAAGGACCTCATCCCGGATACAATCTTCAACTCCAATCTTCATACGAACCCCAGAAAAATGCCTCAGCATATCCTTTTCTCCATTTGAACCCCGAAATCGCGCTGATCGCGTAACGTCCTCTGATTTTATTTCCATCTCTGCTCGACGGAAAAATTTCCTCCAATATCGCACTACTGGGGAACACTGTTGATCTGACGTCATGATGCTAAACTCCTCAGAGTAACACCTTCACCCTCAGGCGAAATAAAGACTCCAAGCGGTAACCACGGCTTGAATTGCGCTGAACGCCAAACATTTCCCATCTCGGCTTGACGGAAAACAATTACTCCTCCAGTATCGCACCACTGGGGAATATCTTCGATTCAATCACGATGCTGAACTCCTCGGAGTAACACCTCTTCACCTTTGGGCAAAACCACTTCTTGAACAATAACCACGGTTTGAGACTAGCTTATGCTTGCAATGATGAATGATCGATTTTTTTTCTGCGTAATGCTCCATACTTATGGAAATGCTACGCGATTATTTATTTTTCTATGCAATATGCCATGTTATTTTTTCATGATGAATGCATAAAAAAGTATCCCCCTCAAGGGACTCCTCTGGGGAATACGAGACACTCCGCTGAGGAACTCGTCACCGCTCCGATTTCCACCATGCTGGGGAATAACTGCTGCCGGGGATAAGGCAACCCTTGCTGGGGAAGAACCTCCTTTGCACCCAATCCACTCGAGAAACCGCTGGGGATAATTACCACCAACGCTCTGCGGGGATACAACAGTCTTGACTTGCTAGGGATATCAATCCTGACTCCGCTTCGGGAAAACCCTCACAGATACCTGCTGACTTCACTGGGGAAATGCTCACAGATACTCCGCTGGGGAAATAGCAATCTCCAGACTCATCTGGGGATGCATCACTCTATCACCTGCTGGGCAACCATCCTGACCCTACTAGGGAAACGAATACTACTCCGCTGGGGACAACCCGCGTAACCCATAGGTAGAATCAACTCAGCTGGTGATGCAAAAATCCGTCCGCTACGGGACTTTGTTCAATCCACTGGTAGGATGAACACTGCTGGAGATATATTTCATTGAAACCCGCTCCACTCGGGGAATAGCAACCTTCTGGCCTGGCTGCTCAGGAACCACCGTTGTAAACCTACCGGGGATAACCATCTAAACTCGGCTGGGGATGTCACAGACCTTTGGATCTGCTGGGGAGTTGGTCCTCTAACTCTGCTTGGGGACCTAGCTGGGAAATGAGAAAAGTTGGTACAGAACACCCGTCGACTCATCGAACCATGGTATCCAACTCCCAATCTCGTATCAGCTTTCCACTTTTGAGAATTTCCAGACTCGTCTGGACCTTTTCTGCTCCATCATCTTATATTCCAAGTCGCTCCGCGCTCGACGAGAGATGTACTCCTAGGATTAATACAGAAATTCGATTTTCCGACTTTGAAGAGTCTTCTTGATTAATTCCAAAGGTCGTCGGACGTCTCGCGTCGTCTCTTCCTACCACCCTCCTCCGGGGAATTTCTACAAAGCTTCCACACCACAACCTGCAAGTGAGTGAATAATATCTAACAGTACCTGCAAAACAGACCGTCAGATAAAACCGTGCCCCAAGCGTGTCAAGATTTCAACACTTGGGTCACTCAACCTTCCAAATAAGATTTCAAGTTTTCAATCTTATAGACATGCATTGGAGGGAACCTGTATGTTTTAAAATGCAAGATTCTTTATCAAAACAATCGGATGTTTTTGCAATCAAAGCGGTAATGGAAAACAAAAACAAAATTATTTGACTGAATATGCATTTTATTGATTGGAAAAGTGTGGCTCAAAGGAGCAATACAAAAGGAAGCAATTCCTGAAAAGAGGTAATTGCGCTCAAAAGGAAAAATCTATCCTAATGGCAATGTGAAACCCGTGATCTCATCGAGTTCCAACTCGGTTACACCCCATATGTCCTCAGACTCTCCATGCTTTCCGCCTTCTGAACAAGACGATTCTGACTGATCCCTACCGGGTATTATCCATGACGCTTTAACCAAAGCGCAAATGATCATGCTAGACGCAGTTGTTCGTTTCAATCCCTCTTTTGCCTGGACCGCCCTTTCGGGTTTTCAGTCCACCGGGATACCCTTTTTTGCCCAAGTCGCCTTTCCAGGTTTTCGACTTGCCGGGTGTACAATTTTTTCATTTTTATCCCTAATTTTTGCCCGAACCTTTCTTTCTGTTTTTGGTTCGCCGGGATGCCCATTTTTGCCTGGACTATTTTGTTCTTTTCGTCCAGCGGGTCCTTTATACGAAGTATTTTTTAACTGCGTCCGCATTCACAGGGGATGGAAAATCTTCGCCATCCATGGTCGTTAGCAACAAGGCTCCACCAGAGAAAACCTTTTTGACCACGAACGGACCTTCATAATTCGGTGTCCATTTGCCCCTTCGATCGTTTTGAGGAGGAAGGATCCTTTTCAGCACCATATCACCTACGTGATACACCCGAGGTCGCACCTTTTTGTCAAAAGCACGCTTCATCCTCTGCTGATACAACTGCCCATGACAGATGGCTGCCAGCCTCTTTTCCTCAATCAAGCTCAACTCTTCATACCGGGTCCTTACCCATTCAGCTTCTTGCAACTTCAAGTCCATCAGGACTCTCAACGAGGGAATCTGAACCTCAACGGGTAACACAGCCTCCATCCCATATACCAATGAGAAAGGAGTTGCCCCAGTAGACGTGCGTACCGACGTTCGATACCCATGCAATGCAAATGGCAACATCTCATGCCAGTCTTTGTAGGTCACCACCATTTTCTGCACAATCTTCTTTATATTCTTATTGGCTGCCTCAACCGCCCCATTCATCTTCAGACGATAGGGAAAAGAATTGTGATGCTCGATCTTGAATTCCCGGCACAGCTCTGCCATCATCTTATTATTCAAATTAGAACCATTATCAGTAATGATTCTCTCGGGAACCCCATATCTGCAAATGATGTCTCTCTTGAGAAATCTGGCAACGACCTGCTTTGTCACATTTGTATAAGAAGCTGCTTCAACCCACTTGGTGAAGTAATCAATAGCCACTAATATGAATCTGTGCCCATTCGAAGCTGTAGGCTCTATCTTTCCGATCATATCAATGCCCCACATAGCAAACGGCCATGGAGACGACATTAAACTCAACGGATTTGGAGGCACGTGCACTTTATCTGCATAAATCTGGCATTTATGACACTTCCGCACGAAATTGAAACATTGGGCCTCCATTGTCATCCAATAATAACCTGCCCTCAGCAGCTTCTTCACCATTGCATTCCCACTGGCATGGGTACCGAACGAGCCTTCGTAAACCTCTTTCATCAACTGGCTTGCTTCTGCATCATGAACACATCTGAGCAAGACCCAATCAAAATTCCTCTTATATAGAACCCCGTCCTTATTCAGGTAGAATACCATGGCTAACCTCCGCAGAGTCTTTCTATCTTTCTTCGATGCTCCCTCAGGATACTCTTGCGTCTCAAGATAGCGTTTGATATCATAATACCACGGCTTCTCGTCATCAGGCGCTGTATCAACAGCAAACACATAAGCCGGTCTATCCAGACGACCTACCTCCACACTGGGAAACTGATTCCACCTCTGCACCTTAATCAAGGCGGCCAGAGTAGCCAAAGCATCTGCCAACGGATTCTCCTCTCTGGGCACATGATGCAACTTCACTTTGGTGAAAAACGTCAGCAATCTCCTCGTATAATCTCGATACGGAACTAAATGAGATTGATGCGTGTACCATTTTCCGTTAACCTGATTTATCACCAGAGCTGAATCTCCATATATGACAAGGTTCTTGATTCTCAAATCAATCGCCTCCTCAATACCCAATATGCAAGCTTCATATTCAGCTACGTTGTTAGTACATTCAAATGTTAGCCGGGCAGCAAAAGGAATATGAGATCCTTTCGGCGTAACCAAAACAACACCAACACCGCTTCCATTCACGTTAACGGCCCCATCAAACATCAGAATCCATTCGGATTCAGGGTCAGGCCCCTCCTCCGGGATCGGTTCCTCACAATCTTTCGATTTGAGAAACATGATGTCCTCATCAGGGAATTCAAACTTCATCGGTTGATAATCATCAATAGGTTGCTGGGCGAGGTAATCAGACAATACACTCCCCTTGATCGCTTTCTGAGAGGTATACTGTATATCGTATTCAGTCAAAATCATTTGCCACCTCGCAACCCGTCCGGTCAATGCTGGCTTCTCAAAAATGTACTTGATCGGATCCATCTTGGAAATCAATAAAGTGGTATGAACCAACATGTACTGCCTTAGTCGGCGAGCAGCCCAGACCAAAGCACAACAAGTTTTCTCGAGCAGTGAATATCTTGTTTCACAGTCGGTAAACTTTTTGCTAAGGTAGTATATGGCATGCTCTTTTCGACCAGACTCGTCATGCTGCCCCAATACACACCCCATAGACCCCTCGAGGACTGTCAGGTACAGAATTAGCGGTCTTCCCTCCACAGGAGGCATCAAAATCGGAGGCTCCTGCAAATACTCTTTTATCTTTTCAAATGCCACTTGGCAATCATCATTCCACCTGACCGTTTGATCTTTTCTCAACAACTTGAATATCGGTTCACACGTGGCTGTTAGATGAGATATGAACCGCGAAATGTAGTTCAATCTACCTAAGAAACCACGAACCTCCTTCTCCGTTCTCGGTTCAGGCATTTCTTTTATCACTTTTACCTTTGCAAGATCAACCTCGATTCCTTTCTCACTTACAATGAACCCCAGCAATTTACCGGACCGCACTCCGAAAGTGCACTTGTTCGGATTCAACCTCAGTCTGAACTGTCTCAGCCGGTCGAACAACTTGGCCAGATCTACCAAATGCCCCTCTTCTGTTTGGGACTTCGCTATCATGTCATCAACATAGCATTCAATTTCATGATGAATCATATCATGAAACAAAGTCACCATGGCTCTCTGATAAGTAGCACCGGCGTTCTTGAAACCGAATGGCATCACCTTGTAACAAAAGCTACCCCATGGTGTAATGAACGTTGTTTTCTCCATATCATCTGGCGACATTTTGATTTGATTATAGCCAGAAAAGCCATCCATGAAGGAAAACACCGAGAATTGAGCTGTATTATCTACCAACACATCGATGTGAGGTAACGGAAAATCATCTTTCGGACTAGCTCTATTCAGATCCCGGTAGTCCACACACATTCTCACTTTCCCATCCTTCTTCGGGACTGGCACGATGTTCGCAACCCATGGCGGGTAATTAGTGACAGCAAGGAAACCAGCATCCCACTGCTTCTGCACTTCTTCCTTAATCTTCATCGCCATGTCAGGTCGAGTTCTGCGCAATTTCTGCTTCACTGGAGGACAATCTGTTCTCGACGGTAGCTTGTGCACAACAATATCGGTATCCAACCCTGGCATATCTTGATAAGACCAGGCAAAGATGTCGACATACTCTTTCAACAACGCCACCATTCTGTTCTTGACATTTTCCTCCAAAGCAGCCCCGATTTTCACTTCTCTCTTAACCTTGTCGGTACCCAGATTCACAATCTCAATCTGTTCCTCATGCGGCTGAATCACCTTCTCCTCTTGTTTTAACAACCTGGCTAATTCCCCTGGCAGTTCACAATCTTCTTCGTCTTCTTCTTCAGCAAGATAGATCGGATTGTCGAAGTCATACAAGGGTGTAACAGGATTGTTATCAATGAGATCCGGAGAGGAATCGCATCTGCATGAATGTTGATTCATGCATTGCTTTAGAACCGGTGTGAGAAAACAAAAAGAAAAACGAAAACATTGCCATTTTTATTTGTTTTTACTTTTTAACTGCAAAATAAATGAAAAACAGGGAACACCGCTTTTGATTGAAAAACATCCTTTATTCATGATGCAAAAATCTTGCAAATTTAAACATGAGGTGGCCCTTACAATGGACCATTACGTGTCGGGCAACACGTATGGCTTTCATGCATATAAGAATGAAAACAAGAAAAATATTACTCTTCAAGGAGAGTGACCCGGATGATTTCTTCGGCCTTCCAGTTTTGGATTCCCATCCCTGCTGTGCACGGCTTTATCCATTGGTCAATGTCGCAGTCACTATCAGCATCTTCACTCATCATGCAGATGTGATCCGGATCCAGCATTCCGGCGCTTGTGAAGGTGACCGACGTACGACGTCCTCTTCCTCGTCCTGAGCCTCGGCCCGGTTGATATCCAACCCCAAATCTGTCCTTCTTCTCAGGAACCTCCATCATTTTGCCCCAACCAGGAGCCTCTCCACTCTTTACCACCTCAGCGGCCTGCTTGTAGGAAGCGATGGATGGTTTCTCTTCTTCTTTCGCAAACAGAGCATTCTCCACCTTGACGGTTTCGAATGCCTGGCTAGGCGTCTCCCATATTTCCCCATCCATCTCCACATACTTGAATGAAGACAAGTGGCTGACGAAGATGTCCTCCTCTCCACAAACTGTGACAACCTGACCTCCCCAGACATATTTCAATTTCTGGTGCAAAGTTGAAGTAACTGCTCCCGCAGCATGAATCCACGGGCGACCCAACAGGCAACTGTATGCCGGCTGAATGTCCATGACGTAGAATGTTGACTTAAACACCTCAGGTCCAATCTTCACCGGCAATTCAACCTCCCCGAACACGGCCCTTTTAGACCCATCAAATGCCCGCACAATCAGATCAGTCGGGGTCAGAATCAGCCCATCACAGTTCAGTTTAGCCAAGGCTTTCTTTGGCAACACATTCAATGAGGAGCCGGTATCAACCAGCACATGCGAAAGCACGGCTCCTTTGCATTCCATCGCTATGTGTAGTGCCCTATTGTGGTTCCTTCCATCCACTGTCAGGTCCATATCCGTAAAGCCCAGCCCATGGCTAGCATGCACATTGGATACGACCGTCTCCAGCTGATTGATAGTGATCTCCTGAGGAACATAGGCCTTCTTCAGAATTTTCAATAAGGCCTCCCTATGCCCCTCTGAGCTCAGCAGCAACGAAAGAATTGAGATCTTGGAAGGAGTTTGCTGCAAATGATCAACCAGTTTGTACTCCGACTTCTTAATGATTCGCAAGAACTCTTCAGCCTCATCATCAAGTTTATTATCCGACCCTGCAGGCGCCGGTGTCATCACAGGAGTATTACCACTATTATCCGCCACAGCTTTTCCTTTTGCCCTGGCTAAAGCCTCGGCCTTTTCTTTTTTATCTTTTTCTTCTTCACCTCTTCTCAATGCATCAGGAGCAAACAATCTACCGCTGCGAGTGAAACCGCTGGGACCGGCATTATCCACCTTTAGCACGGTGGTTTCACTTGCAGATTGTTCTTCCAACTTCTCCCGTTGCAATACACCTCCCCACCATAATGCCACGGCACGGCATCATCTTTGTCGTAGGGAATCGGCCCAGGTACCGTGATGGTAACTGGAGCCTCTTCAGTAAGATTCGACAAATCCACCGGATCATAATAAATGGTTATGGTGGAGACCTCCTCTTTTCCTTCGTCAGCCCTCTCCATTGCAATATCACCACTGTCCATCAGACCCTGGACATGCCTCCTCAGAAGCTCACAACCGTTCACAGAAACAGTGCACTCAGCACACACGTGGCCGCAGCCCGGATAAACCCCATTTTTTAACAACTGCCTCTTGACCTCAGCCAGAGGCGTCTTTAACTGATCAACATCAAACAGCCCAACTCTATTTTCCGCAGAAATGGCGTTCACCCCCTCTGACCATGCGCGGGCATGGGATTTGCATTGACATTGGGAGATGGCGCGAAATTAATGGCCTTTGAATCCACTAAATCTTGAACTGTGTGCTTAAAAGCTTTACAGTTCTCAATGTTATGCCCAGGCGCACCTGAGTGGAATTCACACTTCGCGTTCTCGTCATAGCTGGCTGGCCTTTGATCAGGTCTCAAAGGTGCCAGAGTTCTGGTCTGCACAAGGCCCAAATCTGCCAATTTCTTGAACAAGAAAGCATAGGTCACCGGAGGCCTATCAAATTGACGGTCCTGCGCTCTGCCCCGAACTTGATAACTAGCCCTTTGCTGTTTCTGCGGAAAGGGTTATTGTCTCTGTTGCTGTTGCTGCTGTTGTTGCTGTGCAGGTTGAGGCTCAGCAGGAATTGTTACCGCAGCAGTGTGCTGAAAGTAACGGTCCCTACTGGGTCCACGCTGAGTATAAACAGCGCTCGTGTCTCCTTCCTTCTTCCTCTGCCCACCATTATCAAACGGTTTCTTCGAACCGGAAGGTGATGCAGAAGCAGTACCCTGAATCTTGCCCAGCTTTAACCAACTTTCTATTCGTTCACCAGCCACTACAATGTCGGAGAAGTTGGTGACAGGACACCCCACCATCCTTTCCGCAAACGGCCCCTGCAGGGTCCCCATGAACAAGTCTGACATTTCTCGATCCACAAGTGGAGGTTGAACTCTCGCAGCCAGTTCTCTCCACCGCTGAGCATACTCCTTGAATCCTTCATTATGCTTTTGAGACATACCCTGCAGCTGGGTACGGCTCGGAGCCATGTCAGCGTTGAACTGGTATTGCTTGAAGAAAGCATCTCCAAGATCCTGCCAGCTTTTTATGTCAGAAGATTTCAGCTTAGTGTACCATTCTAAGGAGCCTCCAGACAGGCTGTCCTGGAAGAAGTACATCCACAACTTCTGGTCTGCCGTGTACGCAGAGATCTTGCGGACGAATGCTTGTAAGTGCGTCTCTGGGCAAGAACTCCCATTATATCTGTCAAACGTGGGCGCTTTGAACTTCTGTGGGATCACAATCCCCTCGACCAGCCCCATATTCGACATGTTCACCACCCCAGGAGTGGCATAACTCTCCAACACCTTTATCTTTTCAGCCAGCAGCTGGATCTCCTTATTCTGAGGTGGAACGTTGTAAGGCACAAACGGTTCGTTCTGCATCGAGAATTGATCAGCCTCTCTATCCTCCTCCTGATCTTCGTCGAATCCGTAGAATGGAGGCACAAAATTATCCTTCTGATTCTGACCCGGTTGGCCACCAGCACCACCAAGACCACCAGCATTATTCACGAGACCCACAGTCGTCCTTTTTCCGCCGTCTCGAGACCCTTGCCCCTGGTTGGAGACTCCATCCAGGTTAACCCCACTGTTTGCTGCAGAAGCCCGCTCGAGCTTCTCAACTTTGTCTGCCAGAGCCTTCTGACCAACTGCAAAGCCTTGCATTATGTTGATCAGCTCGTTCATTTTGTCCTTTAGCTCAAGCATATCTGCACTGGGAAGCTCCATGAGTCTGGGTGTATTCCTTCTGGTATAATATCTGTGAGGGCGTGTTGAGTGCAAAGGTACTGTTCTTCGAGCGCGAGCAATGATTCCTGTAACAATCAAGCACGTTAGTAACAGATACCTGCAAAATAAAACACAAGTTATTATGATTATGCATGAATGCAGTGCCTATCCATATGAAGGACACTTTGTCTCTCGATCCTGGCATCATTGAGACAAGTAATAATCCGGCATCAATATCTAGTCATTCAGCATCTGATTCATCGTGCAGATCGGAGATATGTGATTTAGCATGATACCCCCAACCATGTGTGTGCTTGTGTGAGTGCATACAGTAAAGCAAATAAAGCTTGAAAACCAAACACTGAATGAAAATAACCATCACATAACCAAAAGTGCACAATCAGTGCCATAGTCATACATCAAGCCAGATATATCAAATACAATCCTCCAGAATAGGAAAGAAATACAAGCAAGTGAATTCCGTCAACAAGCCTGACGGTAATTCAACACAAATGAAATATCTAGCCCGATGAGGGTCCCACAGATGGCCCTATCTCGTCTTCCATCCTTGCGAACTCTGCGGCGAACCTGAGCTCTGTGTTCTCCTGCTGCAGTCTCCCAACTTCCTTCTGATGAATCTTCATCTGCCTGAAGTAATGGTCTCTCTCAGCCATGTAGTGATCTCTCTCGGCGATGATCTTCAGATTCTCGGCTTCCTTGACCTTCAGCTTGGTCTCCCACTCAGCAATGAGGACTCGGACTCTGTCGTCTCTCTGATCCTTCACCAAGATTTGCCTTCTCTTCTCATCTTCCATAACCTTCGACGCTCTGAACAATCTTTCTTTAGTGATGTCGTGCTCCCGGTTGGATGATGCTAGAGCTTGGCTGATCTTCCCATAATAGGCTGTATCCATCTCAAAGCGCTTGGCCTCCAGGGCATGTCGCTTGTCTTGATCTTCCATCTTTATTTTGATCTCCTGATTAGCTGCCTGAAACCGAGCAACACTTCTCTCCAATTCCACTTTCTCTGCAAGTAACTGATCTCTGGCTCTCCTCATCTCGAGGAATTCTTTCATACTGACAGAAGAACTTGGACCCTCAATCCTAGGACACCCCAGATCACCTCCAGGAAATGGTAGAAGCGTGAGCTCTATCCTCTTCCGCAACCAATCCTCGAATAGAGGAAAATACCGACAGTTAACTTTGCCAAATGGAACCTTTCCTTTCCTCTGAATATTGCGCCATGACCCAGACACCTGCATCAACTTGGCCTGATTGCCCTCAATCGGGAAGTAAAAGGACTCCTGAGTCTCACACTCAAGGGGAGGAACCTCCATAGCAAATCCCATCTGTCTCCTAAGAAGCGTTGGGTTGTAATTAATGCAACCCTGAACTCCTATGAGAGGCACATTGGGAAAATCCCCGCAGCTATATATAAAATTCCGTCCAGCCAAACCATTATGAGTCCATGCTATGTCCTCAGCCCGCAACCCCATCAACCTGAAGGACCACTTGACCGAAGGATCAAGATGAGCAAAAGCACCTCTGGAAGGCAAATACCCCATAAACCACCTGAAGAGTAACTGAGCACAGCACCGGATCAAACCACCACGCCGCTTCTCATTCCTGTTATGAACCGAGTAATAAACATCTCCGATCAGAGTAGGAATAGGGTTTCTCTGCATGAACAATCTGATGGCATTATGGTCCACAAAGCTCTTCTGATTAGAAAACAGGATAACCCCATAAACGCCTGCAGCAATCAAAGCACAAACCGTCTTCCAATCACCCACAGCAGCGTGTTCCTTGGCCTTAGCTTCCAAGAAACTCAAGTGAAAACCTGGTAACTTTCCTTTCTCCTTCAAACCCTCCTTGACTATTTCCGGACTCAAATAAAGAGCACGGGAAATCCCAAGGACGTCAGGCTCTCTCCTAATAGCACAAAAAGGAATCTGATCGCGGATCTGAACACCCAGGATGCTAGCATAATCCTCCATCAGAGGTCCCAACAAATAGTCCGGAAATACAAAACATCTCAGCCCCGGGTCATAGAACTGGAGAAGAGTATGAATGGCGCTTCTGTCACTGTCAGTGAGTCTGAAAACCATCTTCAGGACACTACCATATGACTCTCTGAACATCCCCACATGGTCGGGTGTAATCAATGCTACCATATCCTTCAGCACACCAATCTCAGGATCGAAGAAACTGTAGACGACATCGGGCTTCAAACCGGTCCTCATCTCTAAGCAAAGAAACCTCTCCACCAGGATCTTGATCAAAAATGTCCCTGCATATGGATAAACATGTGTTAAATGCAATTAATGCAAGATGTAATGATGCTGATGAATGAATGCAATGCGTTGCCATCCTCCAAGCCATCTGATCATCTGTACTGAAACCTGGTCTCTGAACTGATCATAACCATCTGAGGAATGTACAATCACCCATCCGATCCAAGGGTTCCGAAATAAACGGAAGACAGATACATCATCATCATCACTAGACAAAACTCTGAGCAGATATCCACAACATCTGAATCGGCCCGGGGAATCCTGAAATAAACGGATCCCCACTGATAAAATCGGCCCGGGGAATCCTGAAATAAACGGATCCCCACTGATAAATCACGGACAGCACTCCGGCGTCTCAGAAATAAACGGCCATAAATCCGACTTATAAATAGGACTCTGATCCACGGAACAATTAGTCACCATCAAAGTCACCATCTGAACATGCATCTGAAAGAATCACCCTCCCCTCACAGGTAAATTCTAAACAGGTCATCCTAAGGCGGACAATAGTCTCGACAATCGGGCAGAGATACTCAATGGGTTTGCCCTTTCGGGTGTGCCATTGCAGCTCTCCTGAGATCGTCTAAACCAAAGATCCGGGAAATGATCGGTCACCAGAGTCAATAGTTCAGATGAAGTAACTCAACCAAAGTGGAGTACCCCACAGAGGAAAGCACTATCAAATGAACCTCGTCTGGCTTGTGGTATGTCACGTTGCAACAATATGCTGATAAAGCAAATGAGGAACGCGAGACCACACTAATCCTAGGTGTATACTCGGGCCTGGGTTTTAGCCCCACTCAGAACACCCACCCCAAACAGAGGAACCACCCACAACGATGTACTTTGGAGGAACAATGTCTTTCAGGTTATACAATGTTGACCATGAGTTGACAGTGGAGCAGCTGGGTGAAATTCTTCGCCTACCCCTTTATGGCCCCGGAGTCGTACCAGACAACTTTGATGCTAAGACTTTCTGGTTAGCCATTACGGGACGATCTGACTATGTGGCTAACGGGGCAAAGGCATCGAATATTCAAAATCCCTTTTTCAGGTATGCCCATAAGGTGATGGCTTTCACACTTTTTGGCAGGGGCGACAACACAGGTGTAGCCACCCAGAGGGAACTGTTCTTTTTTTTTGCCATGACAAACGGGGTAGCTGTGAGCGTTGCAGCATTTGCTGCGGATTATCTAGGTCGCATGGGGAGAGCAACCCAATAGGGAATCTCCATAGGGGGCATCATCACTCAGATTGCCCACCATTTCGGATATGACCCGTCTGCACTTAATGAGACACCGGTGGAAGGTAAGAGAAAACTGGACATGAACACATTGGTCCAGCAAGGTATGATTTCACAAGTTTCTGATTATTATGCCTTAATGAGTTTGGGTCAGTTTATTTTGGCTCTTCCTGGCCCTGCACGAACTAGAATTTCAAACACGGCCAATTGGCTATATGAAAGTGTCGTCTAAAATGATATGGACGAGCACAATGCTAACACATTTGCTGCAGGTGACCCACCGAAGGAAGAAGTACAGGAAGAGATGCAAGATCAGGAGCAATTTGTTGTTCCACCATAGGACTCCATGCACCCAGGTGCCAGTTCGTCATATGTGACGCCGGACCAATGGTCGTGGATGCAAACAGAAATTGGCGATCTCCGAGCGGAGCAAACACACCAAGGTGTAGAGCAAGCTCGTCAAGAGACTCTGATGAACGAGATGCACGCGATGATGCAGCGTCTGATGTTGCAATTTTCGCCACCACAGTGAACCGATGTAAGTCCCTCTCTATCTTGGATTAAACATTGCGGAAAATGTTTAGTTCAAGTGTGTGTGTGTGTGTGTGGGGGGGGGGGGGGGGGTTATTATTTGTTTTTTTTTTGTTCTTAATATTTTCGTTTTAATTAGTTGTGTGGTACTCTATGTGTTACAGATAAAGGACATTCGTGTCAGATGAATGATGAAGCTTTGAGAGATTGGATGGAAGACACACCCCTCTACTTGCTCTTCTGGAAACCCCCAAAGGTTGATGCTACTGACCCGAAAAATCGGACGCGACTCTCTGTCACTAGATTTCATAGGGATACTCTGTAACCGAATAAAAGACGAAGCTACATCACACTGAGAGATATCTTGGAAGCATGCAAGCTAGACAAAACATGGTGAGGACTACAAAAAGCCAAACACTTGTCATCATGAGAGCTGTTCAGGTATGTCTTTGTCTCTCTGGGTTTGCATTAGAGATACTGAAATTTCATAAAACATTATACACACTGAGGCATTATTTTTGTATTTTAGCTCTGAGCCTTTCCAGCCAACCCATTGTTATTACCCTTTGTTCACCAAATTTGAGTCATATTTCCTTTTGTTTGTTATTTAACCACTACATATAGCCATAAGCCCATACACTACCACACCCTGCTTAGATAAGTGTTGTTTATCCCGAAGCTGCGGAAAAGCCTAAGTTTGGGGTTTCATCAAAATTTGGGGACACCAACGAACCTTAGATAAGTGCAAAAGAAGATGAGAAAATTCAAAGAAAAGAAGAAAAAAAAAGATCATGAAGCACTTATCTAGAAGTATTATGGTTGGCAAAAAGCATGCTCAAAAGAGCGATAAAAGAAAATATATGAGCCAATAAACCTCAACAAGAACAGTGTCCAAAAGAAATACCCTCGAGTTTTAAATGTGAACAATAGTTACGAGGGCAACAACACGAAATCTGAGCCTGAATCCCTAGTATTTCCCTTATTTGTTTTAACTCCCCACCTTACACCTTGGCCCCTCTACAACCGAAAAAGTCCTTGAATAGTGTGTGTTGTGTGTTTCTTGTTATGAAGGTATATGTATTTCAAACCTAAGAGTTGACTTTGCATGCTTTGTTTTTCTTGAGTGTAAACACTTTGATCCCGAGAGATTTGGTGAGAGTGTGAAAAACTACAGGCCAAAAGATATGTCAAAGTTAAAGTGTGGCTAAAGTCGGAAATCAGGAAAGAGTAAAACTGTGATTGAAAAGTGAACAGGAGATCGCGAAAGATTGCAGTAGCATTGTGGATGCGAAATTTGGGGGTAACCGTCCTGATGTCTTGAACATCACTTGAGGACAATCAATGAGATAAGTTTGGGGTTGTGATCAACTTCCAATTTTACTTGTTTTCTGACACTCATTCGACACCTTTGTAAGAAGTTGGTAACACATTAGTCCACTTATTTCCTTGTTTTGTTTAGTAATTTAGATGTTTTGTATTTTTGTTTCCATTAGTTGATTACATGTTATATGCATCATCATACTCCATTTTATGTCCCTTTGTGATAGTTATTTTGGTTTCAGGTGCAAGCAAGTGTACCGGAGGGATAGACAAGCAAATCGGATGTTCTGGGCCCATCGGAAGAAGAAAATTGGACATACAATAGCCCTGACATGGCCACCCATGTTGCCTAACACAGGCCATGTCAGGAGAAGTGTCATGGAAGAGGAAAACATGGAGCTGACACGGGTGCCCGTTGTCGCATCCGCGAAAAACAACCGGCGGGACTCAAATAAAAACAACACAGAGCCGCCACTGCGCGTTATTTATCCCAAGATAGGGAAAGGAAACGCTCAGAGAAACCTGGAAAGGAAATGGTCTTGCGACCAAAGAGAAAGGGTAAGGGAGTCGGTTACGCAAGGGGAAGGTATTAGCACCCCTCACGTCCGTCGTACTCGACGGGATCCACGTTCTAGGAAAAGAAAAGGTTGCTAAACATCACACACACACACCGGGAACGCAGGTGGGGTTAGGAGAAGGGAGCTCGATAGGACATCGCATCCTATGCCTACATATCTCGTCTGGAACGAGAATCAGAGCCACTGTAGTTCGGCTTATGCACGCCAAACAACACAAAACATCACAAACAAACAAGGGTGGCAAACATGGAGCCCGACAACCACCAGATGGAATTACGTCGGCATCCGAACCAAAACGCACTCAAGAGGGCAAACGTGGAGCCCGACAGCCAATTACTGGACTTACGTCGGCATCCGAACCAAACACACAATCAGATAACAAGTAAACACACGCAAAAAAGAAAAAGGTTGCCCGGAGTGGTCTCGCACGACCACCTGCCTACATACCTCGTTTGGAACAAGGATCAGGGCGATGTAGTTCCTCTGAAAGGGACTGAATTACTAGCCAGAAACCAGGGGAAGACACACTACCAGGGAGTTGGACTCGAGCCTAGTGTTGTCATGCATCATTACCCTATTGTTGAGGTTTCTATCCTACTTGCATAAGCAAACTACTCCTATCCAGGAAATAAGCAAGCATACAAGCATACAAAATAATTCAAGCATACATCAAATGAGAACAAGCATCTCAAACAGATATCCACATAGCACGCACTATAACCAAACAAGTGGGCTCACACAATAGGTTTGACTGCCTCAGCAAGTCATCTGTACGGGCTGTGTTTGCTCTTAACCTTGCCATTACGAGGCTAAGGTGAAGCAGATGAAAGGTAAAGTGAGGATCAGACCTCACAGCTCTTATCCCTGACCAGGGAGAGCTTCTGACAAATGAGCATGGGTCCAGAATGGGGGAACCCTTCTATACTCAGAGACTCTGACACAATGTGCACTGCACAAGATCTTGGGCTTGTGATCTCAATGCTACAACCATGTAATGGGAGCAAGGAGAAGACTCAACTGAATAGTGGGGGATAGATTGCATATCCCTACCTTCCACCAATTGCCTTGATTAAGGACTTTACCTGCTTAGGCACAATATTAAACAATCACACACATCGCCTCTTAAGGAGGACTTCAGACAGTTTGCCCGGTCAAATAACAGACCGGGTCTCCAGACTACATGAAGTTAGGAAGTTATACCTCAATGCAAGTTGCTTAAGCAAAGCAAAGCAAAAGTTCACAAGGAACTGAGCAACTAAAAGTACCTGGAAACAGTCAAACACAGTTAGTACTCAGACAGACAAAAATAAACAGCAAGTATTAATCAGTCAGACTATACAAACTAATGCACAACAAAGGCAAGCTATGAGCTCAAGCCCAAACTTCACAACCTACAAAACAAAGTTATGTTAGTGTACAAACATCAAACAATATCAATTGAATTGACTTGGATCATTCTCCATACACATTGCACCTTTTCATCCTGAAAAATCAATCAAATGTTAGAAACTAGACCACTAGGCCAAGCCTAGGGTCCAAAGGCAAGAAAAATTCCTAAACAGCAAGGGATATCCAACCAAACTCAAATTAATGTCAAACAAAAGCCAACACAATTAATCCCATGTTTATATCATTCATCATGTTCATTTTATGCATAAAACAATCCAAACTAGTTCAAATGGAACACAAAACATCCAAACAGAACTATTGCATCCAATTCCATATCAAAACAATTCCAAAAATTCTCAAATAATTTACACCTAAACAGGACCTATCCTAGGTCTAGCATGTCAAATTTTAGCTTAATTGGACAAAGGAAACCATGTCAATGAAAATCAACAAAAACAGACACAATTATATGCTCCAAACCACAACATCAACACATGCATTCACTTCAAAAATTCACAAGTCAATGAAAACAGTAGATAAATGAGTGGGACCAAAACAAGGATGTCACATCATGTGTCTACAACATTCATACCAAATTTCATGATCATTCAATACCACATGAGCATTTCACAAGGATATTTCAAACACATGTCACACAAGCTTGCACATTTGACCAACAGAGATGAAAAAATAGCAATCAAATTGAAAATGCCACATAAAATTCCACAAAAATTCACATAGCATCTTAACATGTTAATGAACATCCATGCAAAATTTCACTCCATTCTAACAGGTCTAGGTCATTCAAATAAATCCAGCAAGTTGACATAATGAGGTGTGACACACATTGTCACACCTAGATTCCAAAATTCATAACTCAATGACCAGGTATCAAAAATTCATGAAATCTACATGTAAATCACCATCAGCCAATCCACAATCATCACAAAAATTTCAAGCATTTTATTTTAGAATATGAGAATTTCACAATCAAAATGGTAGAATGTATCAAATTTTCATACATGTGAAACATCCCTAGGTCAAACACAAATATTACCATGCACAACTTCAATCAACAGGTCAAATAAATTCTACAGTCAACAAGGAAGTCAACACAAAAATTCTCACATTTTTCTGATTTTTTATCAATTTTTTATGAATTTCCTAAGGTGTTAATGAATTTTTAACAATTTTTTAGAATTAAATTAATTAAATGGATTTTCATTAATGGCAATATGGTAATTATGGAACAGTGGCGCGGGAAACATGTCATTCAAATTTTCAAACAGAATTTTGGATCAAACGTGCATTTGCGCTCGGAGTTCATCATCTTCACTTCAGTTTTCCAGAATTCGCACAAACATGAAGAACAACAAATCTCAATGAAAATCTACAATCGAATATGTGTTGGAAAGGTCTCGACGCCAGGATCTCAAATATGAGCTTGATTTCAACTAATTCTTCCTAAATATTCCGGATCGAGCGTTTTAAGTTTTGGTGTCAAAGATAAAATTCATCATAACTCGAGCTAGGTTCATCCATTCCTAAAACTAAATATATCATGGCAATCTACATCAAACACACTACGATACGCATCCAACAATTAAGCAAATCGTGAGATTCGAAATTCACACACCTGGAGAGGACAGTGATGGAACTGGATGAATTAGGTTGAAACAGTTCGAAACAGATGCTGCACACTCCTCCAAATGTCGATTGGAATGCTTAGGTTCAATTGCAATGGCCTCTAGAAGGAGGAATTCGATTTCACCATGGAAGGACCTTGCTTGAACAGTCGTGAATGGTGGTGAATTTGAGATGAATCTTCACAAACAGATGAGGTAGATGATGAATGAAGTTTGCAGCAAGAAGAATTTCGAAAGTTGATCAAGAATTGAGGAAGTTCTTGTCAATTTTTGGTTTTGGTGTTCTTGAGAATTTGAGAGAATTTCAAGAATTTGAGATCTGATTTTGGGAAATGTGTTTTTCTGTTATGATTTAGATGTGATTAGGAATATATATGCTAGCTTAAACCATGATTAACCATGCTAATTAATCAAATGGAATGTGTTAGTGAAATGGTTAATTTTCAAGTTAGGGACAAAATGGTACTTTCACATATAAGCCAATGCCAGCTCATTGACAGCTCACACACTTTCAAAATGACATGTGTGAGCTGTTGCAACCTGTTTCACTCTCCTTGGATGCATATTTCTCATTTTCACTATGTGATTGCACTTTGTCCATTTTTGCAATTTCATTTCAATGGCCAATTTCCAAACCATGAAGCCTAGCCATGTTATGATGATTCCAACAACTTTCAAATACCATTTATGAGGTGTTGCAAAAATCCCCACTCAAAAATTCCAATTATTTCACAAGTTGGACAATTTTGCCCCTGGTCCATTTTAACTGTTCATTTGAAATTTGACTTTTTGCATTGACCACTTTTGAGAAAATCCAATTATGCACCATGAAAGTACATGTCAAATGGAGTTTGTGCATATAAAGAACTTCCAATTTGGACAAACCATGTGGAAGTTATGGCCTCCTGATTATGGGTCATTTTTGAATTTCACTGAGTCATAATTTTCCAACCATACATGGGAATTTCAAGTTCTTGGACTTTTTGGAAAGGTGAGAACAAGATATACAACTTTCATGTTGAGCAAATTTTCATTTGAAGCTTCCTTGGACACGTGGTCTTGAGGTCAAAAACTTTCCATTTTTGGAAACTTCAATTACAAGTCACTTTCTATTTTTGGCAGTTTTTGTCCTGACTTGATTTTCTCCATTCTTAAGCTCTGAGATGTCATATAACACTTGTTACAACATGAATGAAGTGCATCTAACTCATTTCCACCTCCAAATCCATCAGATCATGTACAGTTGACCACAGTTGACTTTTTCATCTAATAGATGAATCTGGCAATGCATAGATCAATCTGAGCTCCAATCTTCAACTGAAATGACCCAAGGGTGAAACCCTAGCCTCAATAAGCACAATATAACCATAGAATGAACCCCATAACCATCATAGACCCCACCTCCTGACCATGCCCTGATTGGCCCAATGCAACTGATTAGGGTTGACCAGTGGTCAAAACCCTAATCTCAAGAAATCTGATCAATCTTCTGATGATGACAAACCATGATGATGATGTATCATTGTAATCAAGATGAAGACCAATCTTCTTGAGAATCACAAAACCCTAATTTCAACTTCCACATCCTCAGATGATTGATGACCAGTCAATAAAACCTTAGGCTTACACTTTGACTTCCTCATCTTCTGAACAAGACTTGGGAGGATGGCTTGCACAATGTAACCATATGATATGCAATATGTAATGCCTAATGTCCTAACAAATGATATGCAATATGTTATGCTAGTCCCAAGAGAGGAGGGCAAATTTTGAGGTGTTACACCCGTGCCAGCTGACACGGCCCGTGTCAGCCTCCCTGAAGGGGTGTGTCAAGGCATTGTGCTCCAGAAGCCCAACACGGCCTGGCGTGTTGCCTGACACGGCCAGTGTTGGGTTGGGCACTTGATTTTCCAATTTTGTACTATTTTTGGTACAACTTATCTCGGAGGGTATTTTAGACTTTTGCGAGAGAGAAATTGTCATCAGGAACTATTTACAGGAGATTTGAATATGGAGAGAGGGACTTTTTACACGATCAAGATTGAAGCAATGGAAAGCGAAGAAGAACAGAGATCCTTCAAGAGCGGACGCGATTGAAGATCAACGGAATTCTGACCTTTTTGTAATATCTCAATTTTATCTTATATCTATTTTGAATAATATAATAGGCTAAACCCCCCAATGCCATGGGGGTGTCCCTGAATTGAGCATGTAATGACTCTGATGTTAGATTTTCCTTAATATATGTTATTTGTTATCAATTTCACTGTATGATTCACGTAATGCTTTCTTTATGGCAAAAATTAAGATTGATGTATGGTTAACGATTAGCAGGACTACAATTGTTAAGGTTTTTATACAATGAAACCATATTAGATATCACCTAGGACTAGGGATACCCTATGGTTACCGGATTATTCTTGTTAAATTAAAATGCTTGGTTTCATCATAATCGCCTAAGGACTTAAAGGTTAGATTGAATACCAAAGGTTTCCCTCCGAGGTCTTAGGGGGAAATAATCTTAAGATCCGGTAATTGAAACAATGTTCAGTATTAAGGAGATATACACTCAAGGGTCATTACAGGAGATTTTTATACACCTTCCTTGGCATATCATATTAACTTGTGAAAATATTTATTTGTTATATTTTTCTGTACAGTGAATTCTCCAAAACCATAACTAGTACTTTTGTTCAATTGAGTGACTGTTTACCCTTATATTGTTGCGTAATCCTCGAGATCGATCTTTGGGAAACATCCCTCTTATTACTACATCGGCAAAAATAATACACTTGCTATTTTCCCGATCAAGGTGCACCTAAGCCTTCTAGACCTTTGTTCTAGGATATTCTCACTAAAGGTTAAGGAGTCACTACTTTGAAGGGGAGAGTGAACCTGATTGAAAAGGACTTATGAAAGTCTCTCTTTAAGGAGGAAATCGATTTCTACCAAAGGTCACGATGGATGAGAATCTTTTCCATGAACTGTGAAATCCTTGGAAGGAGCCGCTAGTTGTTAAGCTTCTTGGGAAGAACCTGAGCTATCATTTGATGAAGATTAGGTTGAAGAAGATGTGGAAACTTACCGGAGGTTTTGAGATCATGGACGTTGATAATGGTTTTTTTATGTCAAGTGTGAACTACTCGCAAACAGGGAGAAAATTGTGTCAAGAGGCCCGTGGATGTTTTTTGACCACTATTTGGCAGTGGCTTGATGGACTCCAGACTTTAAACCTCATCTCGCCAAAGTGGAGAAAAATCTAGTTCGAATTTGATTTCCATGGCTTAACTTATTATATTATGATGAAAGTGTCCTTCTTGGGTTGGCATCAGTTGTGGGTACTCATGTTAAGATAGATACTAACATATTGAATATAGAAAAAGGAGGTTTGCAAGAACTTGTATGAAGATTGATTTGACAAGTAATTGCAAGATAACACTAGATAATGTAACACATTCGTTATTTCCTATGGTGGCGCAACCAAGAGGCCCGCCAAAAAACAATGTTTCCAGGAGAAAAGAGGAACTAAATTGCATCAGGAATTAGATGGTGATATCACCAAAATTGTAGAAAAAGAATCTGGAAAAAGAAATATAGGTCATGATGATTGGTTGGTGCAGAGAAAAAAACGCAACAAAAAAGTCAGTTATGGTCAAGGGAAATATTTATCCAATAATGTGCCTAGAGATCTTAGGAGTAAGGTATTGAAGTTTCTATAAAAGGAATAAGCGTTGACAGCTAAATCGCTGGACCTGGCCAACATGACACGGTTTCCGATAAACGAGGATTTAATAATAGTGGACCCACGCACCAGGCCCAAATTTGTCATTGCGGAACCACACCTTGCTCTTAGCGGGCCTTTGCACAAAACTTGGTCAACTTTTAATTCCTTCCAAACACAAACGGGTGTTCCTAGTACTGTTAATTACACATCCATCGTTCCCATAGTAAACTTGGATTTGGATACCATCACATGATACAACATTCTGCATTTTGAACCGACAGCAAGTCATGAAAATGGAAATAACCAATGCGATATGGATGAGAGTGCTACTCAAGAAGAGGTATTTTTTCACAAAACTCCCAATGAATGGGAGTTGTCTACGTAAGTTATATTGTGTTTGAGACTTGCTTTGTCACCTTTATCAACTTGACTGGTTATGTTAGTTTTCAAAGAAGTCATTATGCTCTCCTGGAATATCTAGGGATCCACTAGTAATAAGGCTAAAAGTCACATGATCGAATTCATTAAAACATTCTCTAAGGTTTCAAATTGTTATGTAAACACACATTAGTTTTCATAAGACCAAATATTTATGGGATAGAGCTGGATATGTGAGTGTTCGCAATGTGGATGCATGTGGTCAATCCAGGGGCATTTGAGTGTTAAAGCAAAATGGTTGTAATACTGTAACTATCGCACATGATATCTTTATGGATACAATTACTATAAAGTTATCATTGGAAATTTCCTCTTGGTATGTAACTAGAATATATGCTAGTCCCGTGTACACTTTTCGTCTTAACCCGTGGCTCCATCTTATTGACTAGAGTAACAATATTGATGGTCATTTGATGTTGATTAGAGACTTTAACTACATCATTCATTCGAGTAAAAAAAAGAGGTAATTTTATTCATTATAGAGCAACTGCTTTGTTGAATGTCATTGATAAATGTAATTTAGTTGAAGTATACATGACTGGTGGAAAGTTCACTTGGAATAGGCATTGTACTGGTAATTGAATAGTCTATCGCAAGCTTGATAGGGCCATGATTGATGTTGCTTGGTGTAACACTCCGATTTAATTATTCGCTTATTTAATTATTTATTTTATTTAATTGAGTATTTTATTTAAATAGTTGTTTTTGTGAATATATGACATGTTTGGCCGGTTACGGCATTTGTGGTCTTTTGTGTTAATTAATTGGGTTAGTGGGAATTAATTAAATTAATTGTTTAGAAATTGGTGAGAATATGTAGAATTGGGCCAATTTTGGGAATTGAGGGAGTTTAGTGGTGAGTGAGAGAGAGCTAAACTTTAGTTAGGCAAAAAGTATAATTTAGAGAAATTAAAATAAAATAATATATATTTGAGATAAGAACTTTGAGAAGGGAGTGCTAGGACTTGAGACAATAGATCAATTGTAGCTTGTCTTGCTGGATTTTCTAGAATTACAAGGTAAGGGGGAGTGATTCTTCATTTATGGGTTATTAATTCATGAAAGGGTAGAGAGATTTCTCTTAACCTCCAATAAGATTTTCTCTTTTTTGTTGATTGGTTGTGTGATGAGTAATATGGTTGCAATTTTGTTTCTATGCCATGATTTACTTGTAATTTTGTGCACTGTATTTGGTGTGATTGTTTCATATGTTATTTGTTCATAAACATGAGTTAGATGTGAAAGTGGGGTTTTCAAAGCATAAATAAATTCTGGATTTTGTGGTTAAATCAATGGAATAATATGTTACATTAATATGAATTAACATGCTTTTGTATGGTAATCGTGTGGGTAACAATCCTGGATTGTTTAGAGGTGTTTGGAGTTGTTTGAGTAGGTTGTTGCAGGTTTTGCCATAGTGGAACGAAATTCTGCTTCTGTTAGTAGTGTGAATGGCGTCATGCGTATGACACCCTGGGCGTCATGCACTGTGTAGCGCTGACTGGCGTTAGGTACATGACAGGGAGACTGTCATAGTCTCCAGATGAGCATGGTCTTTCCAGGTCATCACAGTGTGACGTGTTGAGTGATGGGAAGGATGATGGGCATCATCCTGGTGTTGGGTCACCCGTCATTGAGTCAGAATGTGTGTTCTAATCAGCTGGGTTGGTTTTTATGGGTGTTTTTGTTGGGTGGTCAGTGATTGGCTGATGTTTGGTTTATTTTGATGAACATGATTTAACTAGTTAAATTATATAATTAGTTATGTGTTGTGAAGTGAATTTATAAATAAATGAGTATTATATGTAAGTGTGAAAATGTGTGATAAAATGCAAGAATGATATGATGTGATTTTGTGCATACATGTTAATGAGTTGATGAGAAGTTTGATTTGAACTTAGAATTACTATTGATGTAGTGAATATATTTAATTATAGTCGGAGTGGGGTTGTTTTGCATCATTTGTTATCGAGTAATTATGTATAGTCAGAGTGGGGTTGTATTGCATTTTGTGTGACATTCATCATATGTGTCGTGTTGTGCAAGAGGCATGTTCTCTAGTTTAAAGTGGGGACTAGTGACTTGTCCCAAGCCTTGAGTGGGGGCTTGAAGCTCAGAGTGGGGGCTCGAGGTTCGCAGAGATTAGAACCCGGTTTGTATGAAGAACCAATGTTGAGTCAATACCGTTTGCATATAAAGTTGAGTTATGAGTCGGTTTCAGAGTGGGGATCATGACGAGCATGAGTCGAGTCATTGAATATGATGTGGGTGAGATGTGAATACATGATGTTGGTGTGTTTTCTGATTATGTGGATGATTGTGCAGATGTGTGAATCTATCCTAGGTGTTTATGCATCGTTTATTATTTGAATGTATTCTCACCAATTTTTATGTTGTTGCATCTATGCTCCTTTAGATTACAGACAATCAGGTACCTGAGTATGAGCTTGAGGTTGAGAGTGGTGTCGTGCCTCTTTAGTTACTTGTCGTTTGAGTCTATAGTTGGAGTCGCTCTGACACATAACAAAAGGGGACCAGGTTGTCCTATATTTATTTATGTTGCGTATCTTTTTGTTTGATTTTATTTTACGATGAACCGATTTTCCAACTAATAATGTTGTTGAGGCTTTTATGCCAAGTGTTTTTGTAATTCCGCTTCTTATGAATCGGTTTAACTTTAAATTATGTGGTTCGAAACGGTCTTTGATTGTGCGAGTAATATCCTGCTTGGTGATTAATTTTTATTTATTTTATAAATTGTCAAGTCGAGAAGTAGGGTGTTACATAATGGTATCAGAGAAGTTCGGTCCATCCGACCATGTTTTTGTCACGTTGTGTGTTCCCTAATAGGTGACACGTGTGTGAAACATTATCGGTGCTCATTTGTTTTTCTAACCGCTTGCCTGTAGGAGCGGGATTGAAACAAGTGGGGGATAAGCTTATACTTCTTTGAGATGTTTTAGGTGTGAAGAGTTTGATCGTCGTGCCGCTGGTTGCAAGAGTGTTGGATTTCGATAAGTCAGTGTCATTTCCGAAGTTTGATGCTAGTGATGAGTTATTTGTGTCTGCTAAGCAAATGGATAGGTTCGTGAAGGATGATCCTAAGGTGTTTATGATATTAGCTTATATGAAGGCTGAAAGCAAAGCTGGAATGGGTGAGTTACCAGTGGTGTGTGATTTCCCAAAATTGTTTCCAGATGGTATCAATGATTTGATGTTGAAGTGCGAGGTGGAGTTCGCTATAGACTTAGTACTTGGTACTAGTTTTGTGTCGATGGCTCCTTATAGGATGTTTTCTTTACAGTTGAGTGAGATGTAGAAGAAATTGGAAGAACTTCTTGAGAAGGAGTTTGTTCGGCTGAGTATTTCGTCATGGGGGCGTCGGTGTTGTTAGTTAAGAATAAAGATGGTAGTATGAAGTAACGTGTTGATTATCGACAACTGAATAAGGTGACTATCAAGAAAAAGTATCCACTTCTAAGGACTGATGACTTGATGGATCAGTTGGTAGGGTCTTAGGTGTTTAGCAAGATTGATTCGCGTTCAAGTTATCATCATATTCATGTAAAGCCGGATGATATTCTAAAGACTCCTTTCAGAATGAGATATGGTCACTATGATTATTCAGTGATGTCATTTGGTATGTCTAATGCGCTTGGAGTATTCATGGAGTACATTAATAGAATATCCAATCCGTACTTAGATCAGTTTGTGATGTTGTTTATCAATGACAGAGGAAGAACATGTGGAGCATTTGAGAGTTGTGTTGCAGACCTTGAAGAATAAGAAGTTATATGTGAAGTTGTCTAAGTGTGAGTCTTTCCTGAAAGAAGTGAGTTTCCTTGGCCACGTGATTTCTAGTGGTGGTACTTTTGTGGATCCATCGAAGATCGATGTTGTGTTGCAATGGGAGACTCCAAAGTCTGTTACTGAGATAGGAAGTTATCTTGTGTTGGCTGGTTCCTACAGAAGGTTCATAGAAGGCTTTTCAAAGTTGACATTGTCTTTGAATCTGTGACTCAAAAGGTTCAAGCTTATGTGTGGAGTGCTCAATGTGAAAAGGGATTTAAAGAACTCGAGAAGAAATTGACATCGACTCCATTTTTTATTTTGTCAAATTCAAGTGAGTCATTTGTGGTGTATTGCGATGCTTCGAAGATGGGTCTGTTTGGTATGTTTATGCTGACTGGTCAAGTTGTGGCTTATTCTACTAGGAAGTTAAAGGGTCATAAGAGGAATTATCCCAGGCATGATCTTGAGTTAGCAGTTGTAATATTCATGTTGAAAATTTGGAGGCATTATCTTTTTGGCTCCAGATTTGAGGTGATTAGTGATCACGAGAGTTTGAAGTATCTATTCGACCAAAAGAAATTAAATATGAGACATAGGATATGGCTTGAATTCTTGAAATATTATGATTTTAGTTTGACTTACCATCCTGGTAAAGCCAGTGGCGTAGCCGATGCTTTAAGCAGGATGTTGTTGCATATGTCGATGTTTATGGTTCGAGAGTTAAAGTAGATCGAACAATTCAGAGATATGAGTTTAGTATGTGAAGAGACTCCTAGTAGTGTGAAGTTGGATATGTTAAAGATGACTAATGATATTCTTGAAGAGATCGAAAAAGATCAGAAGGTCGATGTGGGCTTGATTGTCCGACTTGTGTTAATCAATCAAGGTAAGGGAGGTGATTTCATAATCGACGAGAATGGTGTGATGAGATTCAGAGACAAAGTTTGTGTACCTGATGTGCCAGAGCTTAAAAAGAGCATCCTTACAGAAGGACATGAAGTGGTCTAAGTATTCATCCTGGTACCACAAAGATGTATCAAGACTTGAAGAAGTTGTTTTGGTGGCCATGAATGAAGAAGGGGGTAGTTGAGTTCGTTTATATTTGTTTGACTTGTCAAAAATCGAAGATTGAACATCAGAAGTCGTCGGATATGATACAACCATTGAGTATTCCTGAATGGAAGTAGAATAGTATTTCTATGAATTTTGTAACAAATTTGCCGAAGAGGATAAATATTGGGGACAGTTGGCTCTAGAATAATGCTTGTGGTGTTTTTTACTTGGTCAAAGAATTATATATATTATTGAAAAGTGTTGAAATTGCATGAGATGATATTGTCTAAGAGTATGAAGTTGTGTGGAATAAATTTGTTCCATTGAAAGTCCCTTTGTTTGTTTAGCATTTTCTAAATAACAAGTTACCCACAAAAAGAGAATTCACACAAGTGTGATATTATAAATGATATTTGTCATTATTGTATAGATGGGGTGATGTATCAAAGTTGATGTATCACGTATTTTTTTTTTTTAATGTCCTTCATTTTAAAAAAATTGGTTCGATTTACTATCTTGGTTAGAAATGTATTGGCTTTTACCATAAGAGACATTAGTTCATGCTCAACAATTTAAGAGTTTGTTTTTGTAAGGTAGTGTTTTTAGTAAAATGTTGTATGTTATCTGATTGACGATTTTTGAACTATTAAAATTAATATGTCATACTTTGATTTTTTTTTCTAACCAAAATCACATTTATAGATTGATGTCAAAGGTTTTAACTTTGAGTACCATCAATGGTGTACTAGTCCTCATGGGCGTTTGGGACTTTTGGATCCTAATTAATTTTTTTTATTGTTACCTTGTTTTTGAAGTTGTTTTTTCAATTTATTGCAAAGTTGGAAGTGACTCTTATATTCTTATTTGCAAAACACCTTGTACATTAAATAGTTTCATGAATGCATTTTTTTATAAAAATAAATGGAAAATCATAACATTTCAAAGTAATCATATTTCTATGTAATATTTTAAAACATAATTTGCACAAAATAATACAATTAATTACATACATTCTAAAATTTTAAAATTCTAAACTATATTATATATGTTTTTCGTCCATTTATTTTACCTGATTTACGAAATTGATCCTTCTATTTTAAGTTTAAACAGTTTTTGTCTCCTTCACATACTTTTATACTTAAAATTAACGATTTTTTTTTTTTAAATATCAATTTTTTTGTGAAACATGATAAATCGTCGTATATAAATTTATTGTTGAACTTTATAAATAAAAAAATATAAGTCAAAAAAATGAATGTCTCATCGATTTTTTATAAAAAAATGAAAAAAAAACTAAAATTATTTAAATTTAAAATGAGAGATTAATTTCATAAATCATTTGAAATTGAAGGATAAAAATTATAATTTAACCTATTATATAAATATGTCAATTTTTATTTGAGAATGAAGTTGTCGCGTAGATTATCCTATTTGGCTATTTAGCTTCCGTGTGAGTTCTTTTCCCCAGAAGATGATAACAAGAGAGAAAACCCCCTTAAAAAGTTTGTGGTAAGACGATCTACATTGTCTGTGACCTAAAATTTTGCCACAATATTCATTTATAAATGTACATATTTATAAAAAAATGACTTTTTTCATTTTTTAAATATATAATTGATGCGTGTTTTCTGCAAGTATACGGAGTACGTACGAGCAAAATATAAAAGATTATCGATCTCATAGAGATTCATGTCAATCTATCGTTAACTATTGTTACTGTGTTTATCTAAGACGATATCAAGAATGTTTGGAACAGAAATAGAATGAAAATAATAATGTTTAAATGAATTCAAAGATGTAATAATGGAACGTGGATCACATCAATCAAGAATACTCATATTATCACTAATTAGAACTACCTATGGGGCAATGTTTTCTTCCTTGAAAAAGAGTTAATTAAAAAGGAAACGTCACTTTCGATTTTTCGGAATCAGAGTTTATCTTTAATTTATACCAAACACTCACGTTGCACTGGTCGCGTTTTGCTTTAAGTAGAATTTTTTTTATGTAATCACCTCTTTAACTCAGTTGAAAAATAATTTTGGTTGAAAACTTTAACTTGAAAGGGTTTCCGGTATATGCCCGGACAACCAGATTCTAAACCTATAAACGTATCCGAAAATAGTTTTAAAACCTCCTTCTAGTAATATTAAACTTTCCCAATTAATTACCAAAGTGCTTCTGTTGTTTTTATTAATAAAAAACTAACAAATTTTATTTTAAGTGTCAGACGACTTTCGATCTTACCTGACTTGGTCACGGTACTACTTTCGTAGTAACCGATCTGATGAATCACAGAAAAATTGTATTAAAGTCAAAACAATCGCAAAACCACTCTTACAAAAACAACATATGAAGTACCGTCGAATCGACGATCCTCACATTCCAACACTAATGATTTAGTTGGACATGGTTACGGTAAACAATAAGACATATGATTGAAAAGTAAGAGATGACATATTAAAGTGATATGTGTGCGATTGAGTTTCAACAAGAACTTGCAAATAAAGGTAGAGCTTTGAAAATAGATTTTTGCATGGAAAGTAACAAGCGGGAAATAAAGTAAACAAAGTAAAGCGGTGCGAGATAATAAAAGTAAGTAAATCGATTCAATAAAGTAAAGAAAGTAAAGTGACGCGATAGAGTAAATAAAGTAAAGCGATGCGGTAAAGTAAAGTAAGTAAAGCAATGCGGAATATATTAAAAACATGCTCCAATCGGAGACTTGAATCTGGTACAACTAAAATATAAATGGTGGCAAGATTAAATGCTACGACTACGATGCTCCAAACTTAATAACAACAATGGTGCGATAACCCCTCGAAGTGACGAATTATCGCTTTAACAGTGTGAATATATGGCCTATACTGCAACTAAGCTTGGATGATCAAAACTCCGAACTTTATGTCCTATTTATACTAGTACTAGACCTAGGGAATCACGTCACTTCTCCAGCATTCGTGTGAGAGAGAAACGGCGGTCATGGGGCTGAATCTCTAACTGCCTTTGACTGAAGCTCTAAAATCAAAGAGGGCGACCGCCATGTAGGGATGGTGACCGCCATGTTCCCAAATTGGCTGGACTCAGTCTTTGTGACCGTTGGGGCGTGGGACACGTCATCTTCCTCATGGCTATCGATATGGCGAACGCCATATTGAATGCCATGTGCACAATTTACTCATTTTTCTTCGTTTTGCTTCGTTTCTTTGAGTAAGGCCATTTCTAGACTATGTACCTAAAAACAAGGAAAAATACTAGTATAACAGTAGAAATGATAATAAAAATGATGGTAAAACATGTGTAATCCGAGTCAAATACGTAGTGTATTTCAGTGTTATCAAAATCTCCCACACTTAAACCATTGTTTGTCCTCAAGTAAACATTTATGAGCATATGAAGAAAAACAGCAACACACACGCAATTATTACAGGCATAAGACTCTAATTCGACTAAGGTTGCGTCGATAGGTACTAATTCACAAACTAAGGGTATCGTAACAACACATTCCGTGTTTGCGGTCATAAATCTCCTTCTTATATAAGCCAATTCGCATCATGTCATTATGCCTAGGCCTAACTTACTCATCCCATTTTTTGTCCCTTTTCATTCAGGTGCAATCACATTAAACATGTTATTTGTTCACACACGGTAAACGAACCTGTTAGTGACCATGATCCATATTACGTCAAAACTTTCTGATGAATATGCAATATACTTAGAGGTTTCACTACCGTTAGGCTAAATGACCGGGTGAGGGTCAACTAACTTAGAAGGCGAATACCTTTTTTTATTTCTTAATTTTCAAGATTCTTGCTTTTCTTTTTCTTTCTCTTTAACATGGGATCATTCACCTATTTTCATCGGTCCGCTTACTCACTGGTAATTCAGATGGTGCTGATTGCTAGGATAAACTATTTAAACATTAATAAAGGATGAGATTTCAAGGCCATGGCATAATAAGTATCCAGATCGATCTTTATAATTCGGAAACTTACGGTGTTAAGACGATATAGATTATTCAGGAATTTTCCCAAGTCTCTGCAACAGTAAAATTCTAAAGGCGCATGCAACAGTAAAATTCTAAAGGCGCTAAACTAAAAACAACACTAAATTTAACTAGAAAGCAAGTAAATCTAACTAAAAAAAACAAATAAAAATAGAGAGCATAAAATAGAATGAAAGTGGTAAAGATCCCCTCCCACACTTAAACCGAACATTGTCCTCAATCTTTAGATAAAAAATGAGAAATGATAGATGGAACCTGAATGACATGTTATTGTTGGCCACTAGTTCCCTCTCTGGTCTGGTCCCGATGTTGTGGGTGATGGCTCCGGCTCCGGTGGCGTGAACTCTGGGAAATCTGAAGTTGTTAGATTCGTGCTAATAGTGAGGCATTGTAAGCATGTAGATTCTGGAGGTTCCATATTATAGACTTCTGGTTAGTATATACAAGAGCAAAGTCACGTGCCTGTGAGGCTTCCAGACACATCTGTTGGGTTGCCATGGTGGCTTGGGCTGCCATCACCAATCTTAGGGAGCGGTCTGTGTGGAGTTGTGATTTCCGCATGAAATCCATCGTATCTTGTTGTTGCTCATACATGGCGTAAAATAAGCCATCACGCTCCTCCTCACGAGCTCTCTGTTCCCGCAGCATCTCTTCGTCATAATAGAATTCAGAGGGGGAACCTGCAAAAGTGTTAGAAAAAACCGGTGCAATGTATGCAGGTGAAGGAGAGGTATCATGAACAGGAGACATGTTTCTCCGCTCATACTCATCATTGGTCCCATCATCCTTGTTTTATGGGATGTTCTGGGGTACCAGGTCAGCGATTGGTGGGTCATTCAAATTATAGGTCCAATTTCTGTTATGTCACACATCTGTATGACGAGGACAAGGTAATACAACACTTTTTATGGCTACATTATGAACCATGAGGTGGTAGCCTCCTTCTTTCCTAACTTTGCACAACCGCATATTTCTTAAAAATTTCATGTCAATGATGTGGGGCAGTAGGGGTTTCACTGTATCCAACTTAGTATCTAGCCCTAAAGCACGAGTGATGGAGGTTATCAATCCTCCAAAAGAGATAATACCCTCCTTTTTCACATAAACACACATGTGGCCCATCATGAATGAGACTGAATTCAACTTTCGTTGTGTTAGAGCTTCCTGTAAATAAAGAAATTCTTTTGCATTTAATTTATTAGAATTCTCCCGAACGAATATAGTATCTGCTAACAATTAACGAAAGACACATATGGTCGGGTTATGGATATCAAAAGCCAGGTTCCCTTCAAAGGACTCAGTGGTAAGACCTGTCAGATCTCTCCAAAACTGGCATGTTTCAACTGCCCAGTTAGTATCTAATGGTGTCTCACATAAAACACCTTCCATGTGGGGGAATCCTAACAAACTTGCAAGTTGATCAGCAGTATATGCATGCTCCACATTGAACATGCGACACTTAATCATGCATACAGTGCTTGTAGTGTTTGGACTAACAGTATAAATGAGGGAACTCAAAAATTCTCTAGTCAGGTTCACATACGTATTTTCGCTATGGTTAAACAAGTGTTGGAGAGCTAAGTTTTCTAATAGGTAGTAAACACAATGACAGATGCCTAAACTATATAAGCATTTACTATCAATATACCTCGTGGAGTAAACTTCTCGGATCAGCAACTCCTGATACCTCTGCCTCTTCCTGTTGCCATCCCTTCCCTCGCGGAAAATAATTCCTTTGTCTCCCATGGCTGCCATTCTTGTTGGTTTGTGAACAAATTTAGATACTTTGGTGAAAATGGAAGAATGGAGGTTTTGAGTGAAAATGGGGTTTTTTAAGAGCGAATAGTGGATGGGTTAGTGGGAAAGGTAATGGATATTAGAGTTTTGGTAAGTGAATGTGGGTGAGTGGGATTTTATAGGGCTCAAAGATGAGAGAAAATGGGTTGTAGGATGTTGAGGATGCGTTGAATTTGGGGGGAAATGGGTCTTTTTCAATTATGTCCCGTGTTTTCACCTTCAGACCCCATGGCGGATGCCACATGGAGATGGCAAACACCATCTTCACAGTTGGGCTTTGAGCTTTTGGCTACGGATCTGGGCTCCCGAGGGGTGTTTGGATGCACTCTCGGTGGTGTACGACTCTGCTTCCAAGGCTTTTGCTCTGCTTGTTTAACATAATTGAAAAATAATCAAAACTTACATAATGGTTAATAATATAGCAAAGATAAAAAAATTAATTTAACTGATAAGTGCATAAGAAGAAAAATTGAAATGGTACTAAAAATTAATAAGAAAAATGAGTCTAATAGATGGAAGATACGCAAAATAAATTGGCGAAAATAGAATAAATAAATCTGATCCGCTGTCACACGCTGATCAAAACGAGTAGTTTTTCAAAAATGTAGTTTAACGACAAATGGACTCGGATTATCGTTCTCACAAGGATTCTTGAATGAATTAACCAATGATAGTAACGATTAATGAGGTTTTGGTTGGTTTAAGATTCAATTAAAAAAATAGATTAAAATAAGTGATTATTGAAATAAGCTGTAGCAACAATTTACTGATTCGGTCTTTGCCTATCATCGACTATCTTAATTCCAATCGCAAATTAACTATTCCTATTTGATTATAATATCAACTGACAAGCGCAATTGATAGTATAAGTTGTATGTTCCTATTATCCGAATTAAGCAAACGAGATTAAGTTTCATGAATTAAGCAAACATGAATTAAACGGGCTCGATAACGAATTAAGCAAACAAAATCGTGACTATAGTTAGGATCACACAATCAATCGGATTAAATCAATATAGCATGTGTAAATCAAATTAAGCAAACAAAATACATATATTAATATTGAAAGGAATAAAAAACCTGAATAAGAATTACTAAAATCTCAAGGTATCGGAACACGAATACAACAAATTGTTTGGATCGATTAGTTCTTCATGAGAATTCTTGCCAAAGCTTTCAAGTATTTCATGAATAGTGATCATCTTAATGTTATGCGGCTGCTAGGTATATGGAAAACAAGGAATTTGGTTTACAACCCAACTGGATCGAAAACATAACCCAAGCCCAAAACTAATGACCCAAAACTTAAATAAAACTAATGCTGCAACTTCAACGAATTTTCTGGCTCTGTTACAGGAAAAATCAGCTTCTGACTTCTTCGTGAAAGTCATAGCTCTTTCTCTTAGCTTTCCAACCACTGGTAGCACACCTTGATCCGATACTTCTAGCTCCAGTTATGAATTTATTCATGCAGACTCCTAATGCGGAAAATAAACTCCGAAAAACAAATAAGTGTAAAAATAAGATAAATTATAAAAACACATTAAAAGGGAAAAATAACCAAACTAAAACATGGAAATGCATAACTATAAATATAGAAGAATGTGCATCAAAATGCACTGATCAAATTCTCCCACACTTGAACTTTTGCACTCCGAGCAAAATTTAAAGTAAAACAAAGAAAACACAAACACATCATTAGTTACTCATCCTAGGCTACAAGTCTTCTTCGGTTAAGTTTGCATCGATAGGTACTAATCTTGCATACTAAGGATATCGTAGGAACACTAATCCACAATTATGCAGACATAAACCACCCGAATACACAAATCAACTCGAATCATGTTATTATGTTAAAGCCTAACTTACTCATCCTTCTTTTTGCTCTTTTTCATTCAGGCGCAATCACATTAAGCCCGTTATCTCCACACATCCATAGCAAGGCGACCAGTTAGTGGCTTTGATCCTTTTTACACGGGATTCTAGTACTTACGTGGCATAACCCTTTGCTTATTCAGTTGTAGTTGTGGGGATCGGACCGTAATCCGCCCTACCAAGTTCAGTACCAGAAACCGCTGAACCAACTGACAACTAGTCTTATTTTCAAAAAAAATTGAAGGTTCTACATCCGTTGGGTTAAGTGACCGGGTGAGGGTCACCAAACTTAGAAGGTGCATTCCTTTATTTTTTTCTCTTTTTTTTTCTTTTTCGGAACACTCACTTATATTCATCGACTTCCTTGCGTAGAGTGTGTGTGAGATGGTGCTGACTGCTGAAATAAACTACTTAAGAGCTGTCAGAGAATGAGAATTTAATTCTAAAACATAATAAGAATTTGAATCAATTTCCATATGCAGGAGACTTACGGTGTTAAGACGATACCGATCTTGTGAATTTTTCCCAAGTCTCCGCAAACTAATCTCAAATTAGTTAGTCTATAGCCTAAAACTTTCAAGAAGATGCATTTTTTTTGTCTTTTTATGACTAAAAACAAACAAAACACTAACAAAAATAAAGAAAACAAAACAAATAAATGGTTCCCTCCCCCACACTTAAAACATACATTGTCCTCAATGAAAGAGCATAAATATAAAATAAGAGTGAGAGAAAGGAAAGAACACACCCGAGGAGTCAAGGCGGATAAATGATTGCATAAGCAGCATTTCCCAAAGAGAGCTCTTCTACTGTCTCTTCTTCCAAAGTCGGGTTCTCATGGAGTAGCTTTGGGTAGTGTTCATTGACCTTGAAATTTTGATTAGTGCATTTGCCTTGTATTCCAGGATCAAAAAAGTATCTTCGGTAAGTAAAAGTGTTGAATGGGCACGTGAAAGTGATCTCCTTTTTCACAACATCAAGAATTAAAGGATTACGGGGCTGCCTCACTACTTTTGTTTCATCTTTAAGTGAGATCCTATGCATACATATGGATGAGCTAATATCACGAATGTCAGTCAAGGTCCATCCAATTCCCTTCTTATATTTCTGCTTAAGTTGAAGCTTTGATGAATGATATGAATCCTCGGGAAGTAGTTTAGGCTCTAAAGAATGTGGTTGTTCAATGCATGGTATGTTTGGGGCAGCCGGAATGTCAAGAGCTTTAGCCACATAAACAACTTCGTTTATACTATCACCCAGCAAGGCAGCATCAATCTCAGCACAAACAACACAAAGGTTAGTGTCAGTACAATCATCACATGAAGAAACATCATCAAACCCAAATAGAGATGGAAAATCAAGTGAAAACAATTCAGAAAAAGTGTCATAAACCGACTCAGATATCAATTCAATATGAAAAACAGAATGCTCCTCCAAGGGATGTTTCATGGCATCGAAAATGTTAAATTTTGTGACAATGTCACCAAATTCCATGGACATGGTTCCATCGTCAACATCAATTTTTGTCTTCGCCGTTTTCATGAACGGTCTGCCTAAAATGATGGGAGCTCTGCTTGTCTTAGCCTCTCCTTCCATGTCTAGAATGTAAAAATCTGCAGGAAAAATTAAATCGTTAACTTGGACAAGGACATCTTCTACTACGCCAGTCGGGCGTGCATTGCTCCTGTTCGCCAGTTGGACGATCAAACTTGTATGCTGCAAAGGACCAAGATTAAGGTTATTATAAATAGAAGTAGGCATAACATTAATGCCCGCTCCCAAATCAAGCATGCAATTCTCGAATTTACTATCCCCGATGGTACAAGGGACAGTAAAAGTTCCCGGATCCTTCTGCTTTTGTGGTAAGAGCTGAGTGATGGTTGAAACATTTTTCTCGCCTGTAACTTTTTCAGATGAAGGCTTTGGCTGAATAAAAGAAGAAATATTTCTTCCCAAGTTAACTCTCTCACTTCCTTTAATCCTCCTCTTATTTGTACACAAATCCTTAAGAAACTTTGCATATTTAGGGACCTGTTTAATTACATCAAGAAGCGGAATATTTACCGCAACTTTTCTAAAAACATCCAATATCTCTCTTTCCTTGTCTCCCTCCTCAATTATTTTATTTTTCAGAACTCTATGTGGGAAGGGGACTGGTGGCACATACTCCTTTTCTTTAATTTTTTTCAGATGAAACAGGTTCAGATGGAGTAGGTTCAGGTTCAGATGTTACCTCAATATTTTTTTTATTTTTTTCAGGGGCTGTTTTTGTAACCTTTCCATATCTCAACGAAATCGCACTCACATTAGCATTAGAATCCTTTGGATTGACAACTGTTTGTGCTGGAAGCTGGTTCGACCCTTGGGCTTGCATGTTATTTATTTGAGTAGCAAGTTGTTCCATTTGGGTGTTTAAGGTCTGAATGCTAGAATCGGTCCTTTGTTGGAATTGGAGATTGTTGGCGGCCATTTGTTTGACAAGATCTTCTAAGGATGGTCCGGAAGGTGCAGGGGAAGCCACTTGAGGTGGGTTCTGTTGTGGGTTTCCATATTGAAGGTTGGGATGGTTCCTCCAATTGGGATGGTATTTGTTGGTGGACAGGTCAGGAGTATTATTGTACCTGTTTTGATTATAAAGGTTGGCTGCATAAGCTTGAGGCAGCTCAGTAATGGACTCGTCTCTCAGAATAGGACAAGTATCAGTCGGGTGCTCATGAGAAGTACAAATACCACACATTATTGTTGTTTGAGGTTTTGCGTCTGCCAGCTGTTTGACTAAGGCAGTGAGCTCCTCAATTCTGGTCTCTAAAGCTTTATTGGAAGAAACCTGAATTTGATTCACGCCTTTGCTTTGCACAAAATTGTCTCTAGTGGTGATCTGTTGAGAATTAAGAGACATATTTTCAATAAGGGCTTTGGAAGCAGCTGGAGTTTTATCGACTAATGCTCCACCACTAGCAGCATCAAGAATGTTCCTGTCCATCGATAACAACCCCTCATAAAAGTATTGGATGAGGAGTTGCTCAGTGATCTGGTGTTGAGGGCAGCTAGATACCAAGTGCTTGAATCTCTCCCAATACTCAGCAAGTGACTCATTATCCTGTCTAATACCACAAATCTCTTTTCTGATCGAGGCTGCTCTGGAGGCAGGGAAGTATCTCTCTAAGAACACTCTTTTTAGAGCATTCCAACATGTGATCGAATTTGGCTCAAGATAATATATCAAATCCTTTGCTGCACCCTGCAATGAAAAAGGAAAAGCTCGAAGTTTGATATGGTCTTCAGTTATTCCTTCAGGCCTCAACGGTGTAGAGCACACAGAATTATTTGAGATGTTTATGTGGATTCTCACCTGCAAGACCATTAAACTTTGGCAACAAGTGTAAAAAACCAGATTTTAGTTCAAAAGGAGTGTCAGCTTCAGGATATTCAATACACATGCCATTATAATTCACATCAGGGACAACTAACTGCCTTAAAGTTCTTTGGTCAGCCATAGTCAAAAACAAACACAATGAAGGAAAACGATTAAAATAAATTTAGAAAAATCAACTAACACCGAAATTAATCTAATGACGTCAATTAAGAATTTTGAGAATTTTTTCAGATTTTTTTAAAACTACCAAAACCGAAAATAAATCATAAAAAATAGAAAGAAAAAAAAAGAAATTTTGATTTTTTAGGGCGGCATCCATTATTTATTCCATAAATAGAGGTTTTTGATTACTGATTTTTTTCTAATGAATCGATAAAAAATCGGAATAATCTGAAACAATTTGTTTTAAAACAGATTTTTTTTATCCTAAACCGCAAAAAGACCCGAACGCAAGGAAGTTAAGGCAAAAAATGCTAAAAAAAACAACACATATGACTATAAAGGCGATTAATATAATCAAGAATCCCCGGCAACGGCGCCAATTTGATTCGTTGTCGCACGCGGATCAAAACGATTAGTTTTTCAAAAATTTAGTTTAACGATAAATTGACTCGGATTATCGTTCTCACAAGGATTCTTGAATGAATTAACCAATGATAGTAACGATTAATGGGGTTTTGGTTGGTTTAGGATTCAATTAAAAAAAAGATTAAAATAAGTGATTATTGAAATAAGCTGTAGCAACAATTTACTGATTCGGTCTTTGCCTATCATCGACTATCTTAATTCCAACCGCAGATTAACTATTCCTATTTGATTATAATATCAACTGACAAGTGCAATTGATAGTATAAGTTGTATGTTCCTATTATCCGAATTAAGCAAACGGGATTAAGTTTCATGAATTAAGCAAACATGAATTAAACGGGCTCGATAACGAATTAAGCAAACGAAATCGTGACTATAGTTAGGATCACACAATCAATCGGATTAAATCAATATAGCATGTGTAAATCAGATTAAGCAAACAAAATACATATATTAATATTGAAAGGAATAAAAAACCTGAATAAGAATTACTAAAATCTCAAGGTATCGGAACCCGAATACAACAAATTGTTTGGATCGATTAGTTATTCATGAGAATTCTTGCCAAAGCTTTCAAGTATTTCATGAATAGTGATCATCCTAATGTTATGCGGCTGCTAGGTATATGGAAAACAAGGAATTTGGTTTACAACCCAACTGGATCGAAAACATAACCCAAGCCTAAAACTAATGACCCAAAACTTAAATAAAACTAATGCTGCAACTTCAACGAATTTTCTGGGTCTGTTACAGGAAAAATCAGCTTATGACTTCTATGTGAAGGTCGTAGCTCTTTCTTTTAGCTTTCCAACGACTGGTAGCATGCCTCGATCCGATACTTCTAGCTCCAGGTATGAATTTATTCATGCAGACTCCTAATGCTGAAAATAAACTGCGAAAAACAAATAAGTGTAAAAATAAGATAAATTATAAAAACACATTAAAAGGGAAAAATAACCAAACTAAAACATGGAAATGCATAACTATAAATATAGAAGAATGTGCATCAAAATGCACTGATCAAATTCCCCCACACTTGAACTTTTGCACTCCGAGCAAAATTTAAAATAAAACAAAGAAAACACAAACACATCATTAGTTACTCATCCTAGGCTATAAGTCTTCTTCGGTTAAGTTTGCATCGATAGGTACTAATCTTGCACACTAAGGATATCGTAGGAACACTAATCCACAATTATGCAGACATTAACCTCCCGAATACACAAATCAACTCGAATCATGTTATTATGTTAAAGCCTAACTTACTCATCCTTCTTTTTGCTCTTTTTCATTCAGGCGCAATCACATTAAGCCCGTTATCTCCACACATCCATAGCAAGGCGACCAGTTAGTGGCTTTGATCCTTTCTACACGGGATTCTAGTACTTACGTGGCATAACCCTTTGCTTATTCAGTTGTAGTTGCGGGGGATCGGACCGTAGTCCGCCCTACCAAGTTCAGTACCAGAAACCGCTGAACCAACTGACAACTAGTCTTATTTTCAAAAAAAAAATTAAAGGTTCTACATCCGTTGGGTTAAGTGACCGGGTGAGGGTCACCAAACTTAGAAGGTGCATTCCTTTATTTTATCTCTTTTTTTTTTCTTTTTCGGAACACTCACTTATATTCATCGACTTCCCTGCGTAGAGTGTGTGTGAGATGGTGCTGACTGCTGAAATAAACTACTCAAGAGTTATCAGAGAATGAGAATTTAATTCTAAAACATAATAAGAATTTGAATCAATTTCCATATGCAGGAGACTTACGGTGTTAAGACGATACCGATCTTGTGAATTTTTCCCAAGTCTCCGCAAACTAATCTCAAATTAGTTAGTCTATAGCCTAAAACTTTCAAGAAGATGCATTTTTTTAATCTTTTTATGATTAAAAACAAACAAAACACTAACAAAAACAAAGAAAACAAAACAAATAAATGGTTCCCTCCCCCACACTTAAAACATACATTGTCCTCAATGAAAGAGCATAAATATAAAATAAGAGTGAGAGAAAGGAAAGAACACACCCGAGGAGTCAAGGCGGATAAATGATCGCATAAGCAGCCTTTCCCAAAGAGAGCTCTTCTACAGTCTCTTCTTCCAAAGTCAGGTTCTCATGGAGTAGCTTTGGGTAGTGTCCATTGACCTTGAAATTTTGATTAGTGCATTTGCCTTGTATTCCAGGATCAAAAAAGTATCTTCGATAAGTAAAAGTGTTGAATGGCACGTGAAAGTGATCTCCTTTTTCACAACATCAAGAATTAAAGGATCACGGGGCTGCCTCACTACTTTTGTTTCATCTTTAAGTGAGATCCTATGCATACATATGGATGAGCTAATATCACGAATGTCAGCCAAGGTCCATCCAATTCCCTTCTTATATTTCTGCTTAAGTTGAAGCTTTGATGAATGATATGAATCCTCGGGAAGTAGTTTAGGCTCTAAAGAATGTGGTTGTTCAATGCATGGTATGTTTGGGGCAGCCGGAACGTCAAGAGCTTCAGCCACATAAACAACTTCGTTTATACTATCACCCTACAAGGCAGCATCAATCTCAGCAAAAACAACACAAAGGTTAGTGTCAGTACAATCATCACATGAATAAACATCATCAAACCCAAACAGAGATGGAAAATCAAGTGAAAACAATTCAGAAAATGTGTCATAAAGCGACTCAGATATCAATTCAATATGAAAAACAGAATGCTCCTCCAAGGGATGTGTTATGGCATCGAAAATGTTAAATTTTGTGACAATGTCACCATATTCCATGGACATGGTTCCATCGTCAACATCAATTTTTATCTTCGCCGTTTTCATGAACGGTCTTCCTAAAATGATGGGAGCTCTGCTTGTCTTAGCCTCTCCTTCCATGTCTTGAATGTAAAAATCTGCAAGAAAAATTAAATCGTTAACTTGGACAAGGACATCTTCTACTACGCCAGTCGGGCGTGCATTGCTCCTGTTCGCCAGTTGGACGATCAAACTTGTATGCTGCAAAGGACCAAGATTAAGGTTATTATAAATAGAAGTAGGCATAACATTAATGCTCGCTCCCAAATCAAGCATGCAATTCTCGAATTTACTATCCCCGATGGTACAAGGGACAGTAAAAGTTCCCGGATCCTTCTGCTTTTGTGGTAAGAGCTGAGTGATGGCTGAAACATTTTTCTCGCCTGTAACTTTTTCAGATGAAGGCTTTGGCTGAATAAAAGAAGAAATATTTCTTCCCAAGTTAACTTTATCACTTCCTTTAATCCTCCTCTTATTTGTACACAAATCCTTCAGAAACTTTGCATACTTAGGGACCTGTTTAATTACATCAAGAAGCGGAATATTTACCGCAACTTTTCTAAAAACATCCAATATCTCTCTTTCCTTGTCTCCCTCCTCAATTCTTTTATTTTTCAGAACTCTATGTGGGAAGGGGACTGGTGGCACATACTCCTTTTCTTTAATTTTTTCAGATGAAACAGGTTCAGATGGAGTAGGTTCAGGTTCAGATGTTACCTCAATAATTTTTTTTATTTTTTTCAGGGGCTGTTTTTGTAACCTTTCCATATCTCAACGAAAACGCACTCACATTAGCATTAGAATCCTTTGGATTGACAACTGTTTGGGCTGGAAGCTGGTTCGACCCTTGGGCTTGCATGTTATTTATTTGAGTAGCAAGTTGTCCCATTTGGGTGTTTAAGGTCTGAATGCTAGAATCGATCCTTTGTTGGAATTGGAGATTGTTGGCGGCCATTTGTTTGACAAGATCTTCTAAGGATGGTCCGGAAGGTGCAGGGGCAGCCACTTGAGGGGGGTTCTGTTGTGGGTTTCCATATTGAAGGTTGGGATGGTTCCTCCAATTGGGATGGTATTTGTGGAGGACAAGTCAGGAGTATTATTGTACCTGTTTTGATTGTAAAGGTTGGCTGCATAAGCTTGAGGCAACTCAGTAATGGACTCGTCTCTCAGAATAGGACAAGTATCAGTCGGGTGCTCATGAGAAGTACAAATACCACACACTATTGTTGTTTGAGGTTTTGCTACTGCCAGCTGTTTGACTAAGGCAGTGAGCTCGTCAATTCTGGTCTCTAAAGCTTTGTTGGAAGAAACCTGAATTTGATTCACGCCTTTGCTTTGCACAGAATTGTCTCTAGTGGTGAACTGTTGAGAATTAAGAGACATATTTTCAATAAGGGCTTTGGAAGCAACTGGAGTTTTATCGACTAATGCTCCACCACTAGCAGCATCAAGAATGTTCCTGTCCATCGGTAACAACCCCTCATAAAAGTATTGGATGAGGAGTTGCTCAGTGATATGGTGTTGAGGGCAGTTAGATACCAAGTGCTTGAATCTCTCCCAATACTCAGCAAGTGACTCATTATCCTGTCTAATACCACAAATCTCTGCTCTGATCGAGGCTGCTCTGGAGGCAGGGAAGTATCTCTCTAAGAACACTCTTTTTAGAGCATTCCAACATGTGATCGAATTTGGCTCAAGATAATATATCAAATCCTTTGCTGCACCCTACAATGAAAAAGGAAAAGCTCGAAGTTTGATATGGTCTTCAGTTATTCCTTCAGGCCTCAACGGTGTGGAGCACACAACCTGGAATTATTTGAGATGTTTATGTGGATTCTCACCTGCAAGACCATTAAACTTTGGCAACAAGTGTATCAAACCAGATTTTAGTTCAAAAGGAATGTCAGCTTCAGGATATTCAATACACATGCCATTAAAATTCACATCAGAGACAACTAACTGCCTTAAAGTTCTTTGGTCAGCCATAGTAAAAAACAAACACAATGAAGGAAAATGATTAAAATAAATTTAGAAAAATCAACTAACACCGAAATTAATCTAATGACGTCAATTAAGAATTTTGAGAATTTTTTCAGATTTTTTTAAAACTACCAAAACCAAAAATAAATCATAAAAAATAGAAAAATAAGGAATTTCGGTTTTTTCCTATTAGAGGTTTTTGAATCTAATGACCTCTAATGACGTCAATTAGAGGTTTTTGATTACTGATTTTTTCCTAATGAATCGACAAAAAATCGGAATAATCTGAGACAATTTGTTTAAAAACAGATTTTGTTTTATCCTAAACCGCAAAAAGACCCGAACGCAAGGAAGTTAAGGCAAAAATGCTAAAAAAACAACACCTATGACTATAAAGACGATTAATATAATCAAGAATCCCCGGCAACGGCGCCAATTTGATTCGTTGTCGCACGCGGATCAAAATGATTAGTTTTTCAAAAATGTAGTTTAACGACAAATTGACTCGGATTATCGTTCTCACAAGGATTTTTGAATGAATTAACCAATGATAGTAACGATTAATGGGGTTTTGGTTGGTTTAGGATTCAATTAAAAAAAAAGATTAAAATAAGTGATTATTGAAATAAGCTGTAGCAACAATTTACTGATTCGGTCTTTGCCTATCATCGACTATCTTAATTTCAACCGCAGATTAACTATTCTTATTCGATTATAATATCAACTGACAAGGTAATTGATAGTATAAGTTGTATGTTCCTATTATCCGAATTAAGCAAACGGGATTAAGTTTCATGAATTAAGCAAACATGAATTAAACGGACTCGACAACGAATTAAGCAAACGAAATCGTGACTATAGTTAGGATCACACAATCAATCGGATTAAATCAATATAGCATATGTAAATTGGATTAAGCAAACAAAATACATATATTAATATTGAAAGGAATAAAAAACCTGAATAAGAATTACTAAAATCTCAAGGTATCGGAACCCGAATACACCAAATTATTTGGATCGATTAGTTCTTCATGAGAATTCTTGCCAAAGCGTTCAAGTATTTCGTGAATAGTGATCATCCTAATGTTATGCGGCTGCTAGGTATATGGAAAACAAGGAATTTGGTTTACAACCCAACTGGATCGAAAACATAACCCAAGCCCAAAACTAATGACCCAAAACTTAAATAAAACTAATGTTGTAACTTCAATGAATTTTCTGGCCCTGTTACAGGAAAAATCAGCTTATGACTTCTATGTGAAGGTCGTAGCTCTTTCTCTTAGCTTTCCAACAACTGGTAGCACGCCTCGATCCGATACTTCTAGCTCCATTTATGAATTTATTCATGCAGACTGCTAATGCTGAAAATAAACTGCGAAAAACAAATAAGTGTAAAAATAAGATAAATTATAAAAACACATTAAAAGGGAAAAATAACTAAACTAAAACATGAAAATGCATAACTATAAATATAGAAGAATGTGCATCAAAATGCACTGATCAAAATCTCATGATAGTGAATTAAATAAATGAATAACGATAATGCAGTAAATCTTCCCTCCCACAAAAAGCGAGCAATGTCCTCAATGCTCCATATAATGACAGGAACATCAACTAAAGAGAATTTCGTCGGGCATTTTGATTTTGATGCGGACAGGACTCCCAGGCTTCTTCTAGCTGGCATATAAGACTGTAGATTTCCTAGTACATGTTACCCATCTCTTCGGCGTGTGTGGCGTTAGCCACTTCTATCTGCAAGGCAATATCGGTATGTTCTTCACGAATAGAAATCATTTCTTGACGCATGGTGAGGAATTCTTGGTCAAAGTTCTGCCTTTAAAGATTAGCATTTGAAGAAAACATAGTTGTCCTATTCGAGGGGGTGTTGGATAGTATTCAGGAGTAGGTGGGGGAACAGGTTTGGTTGAGGTCTCTCCTTGGTCTTCTAGAGCGTAGGTCCAATTTTCTTTTTTATGAGTGTTTGTTCTTCCATGGCGTGGAAAGTAAAAATAATGGACTGTTTGGTTTATCGATCAGGAATTTGTACTGCTTGGTGCTAAAGTAGACTCTCCTCACCAGGCCACGACCTAAACAATGATTCATATCTATGAGGGTGTAGCCATAATATGTAACTAAATGGGAAAGTTATCTCAAGAGGCCTAGTGCATATGCAATATGGCTCACTGTTCTTCCCACATGGATCGGTCCTTCGGTTGATTTGGTTGTAAGTTCTAGATTTTTGATCAAGAAAGTTCCTAATTCTATAGGACGGACGGGTGATGCAAAAGAGAAAGGATATCTCCTCTGTACTGACAGGCTCATCGGTCTCACTTCTTCCAAAGAATGTCTAGGAAAGTATCATTTGGAAGCCCCTAAATGATGGGTTATGGATGCGGTTAGAAAGATGGGTGGATGGGCCAGGGCTTCCTCCACTACTAATGTCACTCCAGAAGGTGCATTGCTTCTTACATTAAATTACCAGTAGGAAGTTCAGATACAACACCAAGGTCGCTCTGAAAACCTAGAAGGTTAGCAAACTCCTTGTGGTTAAACTTATATTCATGTCCAAACAATCTAAAAGTAGTCAAGCCTATTCTGAATCCACGACCATGGTTAGGCTGGTGGGTCAGGGAACTAAGGAATTCTAAGGTCAGGTTCCGATAGGTAACAGTCATAACTTCAACATATTCCTACCACTGTAGTTGGTAGCACTGGTATCTAATGCTCACCTCGAGCCCTAGGGCTTTTAAGCAAGCAGGGTCAGGGTATTTAATGGGAAGCATCGGTCTCTTAGATAGGACCATATAGCGGTTCCTCTGACTACCGTCCCTGAACCGTACGTGCATGTCGTCAAAATTCTACATCCTGAAAAATATTTAGTGGGAATGGTTATGTAGATATATGAAACATGAAATAGGAACATCACACAAGTCAGTCCTGTTAAGAAAATAGTTAATTTAGAAATTCATCGTTCATAAGTTGGAAAATATGCAAAAATATAATAAAAGTGAAAAATAAATAAAATAAAAATAAAAATAAATAAAAAGGGTCATGGGTTGCCTCCCACGCAACGCTTGTTTAATGTCGGTAGCTCGACGATCATAGAAATCACATAGTTGAAGTAGCGATTGGTGGTTCTATTAGAGTATGGCTTGAATAATAGGTAGGGATGTCACCTCCATTATAGTGTTTAAGCCCTTGTCTATTCACAATGAAGGGACTGCACGATTGATTTCAGATTTCGACAACTCCAGACTTCATGACTTTCATGGACCAGTCCATATGGAACATAGTTTAACTGGGAAAAGTCTTAGTTTGGAGTTGAACAACAGTACATGATCTCCTATATTAAACTCTTTTCTCGTAACTCTTTTTTCATGCCATGCCTTAGTTCTTTCTTTGTAAATTATGGCATTCTCATAAGCATCGCGACAGAGTTCTTCTAGTCTGTGAATGTCTAGTATGCGCTTGTCATCGGCCGTTAGGTAATCCATGTTAAGGGATTTTATATCCCAATAGGCTTTATGCTCTAATTCAAATGGTATGTGACATGATTTTCCATAAATTAGTTTAAAAGGGGTTATCCCTATAGGAGTTTTATAAGCGGGCCTATAAGCCCACAATGCATCTTGTAGCTTAAGGGACCAATCCTTCCTAGAAGTGGAAACTGTTTTCTTGAGGATTTGTTTGATTTCGCTATTCGACACCTCTACTTGTCCACTAGGTTGTGGATGATAAGGCGTTGCTACTCTATGTTTTACACCATACTTATTCAGAAGATTATAAAAAATTCTCGAAATGAAGCGAGATTCGCCATCGCTTATAACGAATCGAGGTACTCCAAATCTCGAAAATATATAGTTTTTAAATAGCTTGATGACCACTAGTATGTCGTTGGTAGGTGAGGCTACGGACTTGATCCATTTTGACACATAGTCGACAACTACTAGAATGTACTTATTTCCCATAGATGATGGAAATGGTCCCATGAAGTCGAATCCCCAGACGTCGAAGACTTCCACTTCTTGGATGTTTCTTAAAGGCATCTCATCGCATCTCGAGATGTTCCTAGTGCGTTGGTACCAGTCACATTTGATAATGTGAGTATGGATATCACGCTATAAGGTTGGCCAAAAAAGGTCTGTTCGAAGGATCTTAGTGCAAGTTTTGGATATGCTCGCATGTCCTCCATATGGATCAAAGTGGAAAGGAGTTATAATACTTTCCACTTCCTCCTTAGGTACACAACGACAAAATATGTCACCTTCATCTCTTTTGAACAGAAGGGGTTTGTCCCAATAGAATTGTCTTATGTCATGGAAGAATTTCTTCTTATGTTGGTAATTTAAATTAGGGGTATGATATCGGCTGCTAAGTAGTTAACGAAATCGGCGTACCAAGGTACCTTTGTTACTACTAGGGCAATTTCAATGTTCAGTTCCAATTCATCACCAGGGTCATTATCATGATTTGTTTTAATTGAGATTAGAAGTCTATCATATGTAAAGTCATCATTTATAGGTATTAGGTCTGGTTTTAGATATTTAAGCCTTGAAAGGTGATCTGCTACCATGTTTTCAGTGCCTTTTTATCATGGATTTATAAGTCGAACTCTTGTAACATTAAGATCCAGCAAATTAGTATAGGCTTTATATCCTTTTTTCTAAGTAGATACCGAATGGCAGCGTGATCGGTATATATTATGATTTTAGCTCCAACTAGATATGAGCGGAATTTGTGTATTGCAAATACTATTGCGAGTAGCTCTTTTTCAGAAGGAGCATAATTTAGTTGGGCGACATCTAAGGTTCTACTGGCATAGTATATTATATGTAGTCTTTTGTCTTTTCATTGTCCTAAAACAGCACGGATAAAATAATTGTTTGCATTGCACATGATTTCGAACGGTTGGTTTCAATATGGTGGTTGCATGATAGGTGCAAATATTAGTGCAAGTTTCAGGAGTTTAAAGGCCTCCAGACATTTGTCGTTGAAATTAAATTCGACGTTTTTCATTAGGAGACCAGTTAAAGGTTTGTTTATTTTGGAGAAGTCCTTGATGAAGTGTCGGTAGAAACTGGTGTGTCCAAGAAAGCTTCTCACCTCTCTAATTGTGTTCGATGGTTAAAGGTTTTCTATAACCTCGATCTTAGATTTATCAACATCAATGCCTCTTTCTGATACTATGTGTCCTAGTACTATACCTTCGGTAACCATGAAATGACATTTCTCCCAATTTAGAATAAGGTTAACTTCTACGCATCTCTCCAAGATTCTCTCAAGGTTATCTAGGCAATTTTAAAAATTGGATCCTCATACCGAGAAATCATCCATGAAAACTTCCATGATTTTGTCAAGGAAATCAGTGAAGATTGACACCATACATTGTTGGAAAGTTGTCGAGGCATTGCATAGTCCAAATGACATTCATCGATAGGCAAATGTTCCATAAGGGCATGTGAAGGCCGTTTTCTCTTGTTCATCGAGATGAATAGGAATCTGGAAAAATCCAGAGTATCTGTCTAATAAAAATAAGAGTATCTAGCCAGACATTCAAGCATTTGATCTATGAAAGGAAGAGGAAAGTGGTCTTTCCTGGTTACTTTGTTTAGCTTCCTATAATCAACGCACATACGCTAATCGTTGGTTATATGTTTTTCTACTTGTTCTTCTTTATCATTTTGTACAAATGTGACACACGGGGCTTACCCATTTCCTATCGGAGATTTAGTAAATTATTCCATCTTCTAGTAATTTTAGCACTTCTCTCTTGACTACATCACTCATTATAGGGTTTATCCTTCTTTGGTGTTATCTAGAGGGTGTAGAATCTTCCTCTAGTATTATTTGGTGCATGCACACTGAAGGACTTATCCGTTTAAGGTCAAAAATGTTATAGCCTAGAGTTGCATGATATTTTCTTAAGATATCTAAGACTTGATTTGTTTCGTCCTTATTTAGAGTTGCACTTACTATAATTGGACGATTTAGTTTGTAACCAAGGAATTCATATCTTAGCTTCTTTGGTAGTTCCTTAAGCTCTATTGATGGTTTCTTAGGACCAGGCATATGATCAGGGGTGAGTGCCAAGCATTCATAAATATTTTCGTCCACGAAGGGTGTCGTGGATTTAAAACCATCATCCTCCATTATAGACGTTGAGGGTAGTTTAATCGTTTCGATGAGCGTTTCTTGGTCTTGGTCTAGTTCTCTTATGCACTCGTTGATGATATTGATGGAACAATATGAGTCATCTATGGCGGGTGCCATTAGAAATTTGGATAAGATAAATTCTACTTTTTCATCCCCTACCTCGAAAGTCATTTTCCCTCTTTTAACATCTGTTATGGCTTCAGTTATTGATAAGAATGGTCTACCTAGAAGGATAGGGATTTCGTCATCTTCTTTAATGTCCATAACAACAAAATCAGTTGGAACATAAAGTTGTTCAATCCTAACTAGAATATATTCTAATATACCTATTTGATATTTAACTTATCGATCGACCAGTTGAAGGGAAATCCTAGTTGGTTGCATATCTCCTAGGTTTAATCTATTACAAACAGCTAAAGGAATTAAGCTCACACTAGATCCTAAATCTAATAGTGCTTTATGAATGACATGATTTCCTAGAACACAAGGTATAGAAAAACTTTCGGTGTCTTTCTCCTTTTTGGCTAGTTTGTTTTCAGCAATTGAATTGCATTCTAAAGGTTTAGGATCGTCAAACTTACATTTGTTAGTTAAGATGTCTTTTAGAAATTTTACATGTCATGTATTTGGGTGATAACTTCGGTGAATGGAATCTCGGCATGGAGTTTCTCAATCACTTTTACGAACTTTTTATATTGGTTATCTAATTTGGTTTGTTTAAGTCTTTGCAGATATGGGATTAGTGGTTTATAAGAAGGGTGTGATATGTAAACTTGGTTGTCTTTTACCTATTCCTTATTTTTAAATTCTTCCTCTCTTTTTTTCTCAGGTTTTACAGCTTGCTTTACTGCTTGTTTCTCTAGTGCGATTACAACATTCTTTTTTGGTGGCTCTGATTACTTCAACCTAGGATATACATGTTCATTATATGTACTTTCGCTCCATAGGGCAATAACGTTAGCATGTTGTCATACCCTAACTTTTAACCTAATATCTCACATCTCATTTGCATATTTTACATACAAACAAGGTCACATATTGGTCCTTCCCCTAACCATCTTCGGGTTTGCTCCTTGTAGGGATCACCAAGCACCTCTTTGTTTCACCTTTGTGTTTATATGTTCATTACTTATCTAACCACTAATCAAAATACTAAAGATATGTATTGTTTCCCTTAAATTTATTGTGTAAGGTAGGGCTCCTCAAGTCAAAAGCATCTCAAAGTTTGGTGGCCTACTTCTCAAGAAAAGTCAAAGGTTCATGTGTTTAATTTTATGCCTTCTTCAAAAAGTAACTTCAAGCTTTGAGCAATTTAGTCAAGAGACAATCAATAACACCTTATTTTGAGTTAATATGATCACCCATGTGCTTTTAAGTGCAAGTAAAGTCCAAGTGCACAAGCTTGTTCTAAGAGGTTTGACTTAAAAGTCAACATTTTGAGGTCAAAGTTCCAAGGATCACAACTCCTTCAATTCTCAATATTTTTGAATGCCCCTTTTTTAATATGACTCTTCTCAACATCCCCTACAACTTCTCTTTATGTTATAAGATCCAATTATGCTTTTAGGATCATCAAAAGTTTGAAGACATTATAGGTCATTTGTGGACTTCGTGAAATTTGACCTATTTTCAAGTGACTTTTTCCCAACTTTCAAAGATCATAACTTCTTCAATTTTCAACATATGGAGCTTATTCTTCTTGAAAAATTCCATTGGTAATACCCTTTACAATTTTGATTTAAAGACCAAGGTCATAATATGCTTGGAAGGCCATGGAATTCATTGGGACATTATAGGTTATTTTCAGCCATTAAGCACTTAAGTTTTTCTAAGTTATGAAACCAGTATTTTATATCAACTTTAACACATCATAACTTTGTGCTCAAACATCCAAATGCAACCTTTCTTAGCTCATTGTAATATTGGTCATGATGTTTACAGATTTCAAAAAGAATGGGATCAAAAAGCCTCTTGAGTAGGATGCCCCATTGAGTTGAACATGATGACTTGAGACTGAAGAAATCACCATTGGCCGAAATTTGATCATGAATAAACTCAATTACAAGCCAAATTAGTAAGTGTTTTGGGGCTAAACATGTTTTAGAAAATCTCCAAAAGTTAATTGACACTTAAAACGCATCATTTGGGTGAGTTTTGAGGAGTTTCAAATCACACTTTTCATACACTTGGATCAAATTTGTTTTGCACGACTTCAGCATCATTCCACACGTATTTGGATCCAATCACATTCCCTATAAATAGAGGAAGCTATTGCCTTCATTTGAAAGCTTTGGAGAGCCAGGAAACCCCTACTGCAACTTGGAGTTTTTCCAGAAAATTCAACTATCGTGTTTTGAGTTTCAGCCAGTTTCAATCCATTTTCTTGATTCTATTAGCTCCATCGGCATCCTTTGAAACTTTTTCAACAATTCCCAAGCTCTGAAACCTTCTGAGTTGCTCCAACCAGATCGAGCTTCATTAACTTCTAATCACCATCTGGACAAGGTAGTTCTGAGCATCATTTAAACTCAAACAAGTTACCACAATGTAGTCTTTCACTCTCTGATGGTTTCCCCTAACTTATCTGGTGTTGATTGATCGTGTTCATCATTTAATTTAATTTTTCCTGGCTTGCTTGTTTCTGAAACTTCTTTGAAATTCCCTTTGCTCAGTTCACATAAATGAATTTGAGGCATAAGGTTGAATTTGGGATGACAAGAGGATCACAATGGCGGTGTTCTCGTGTCTTGAAGTTATGAAACGATGAAACTTCGGTGAGAGCTCACCGGAGAAGATGATCAGAGTATTTCTCAGGTGTTCTGAGTTTGGACCAGACACGTTGTCATTTTGAAATGTTTTGATTAGTTAAATTCAAACTCGATCTTGTGTTCTGATTGTAGCGTGTGCCATCGTGTTTCTCATCATTTGGAGTGTTGGATCTACCACGTCAATTAATGAGGCGTTATCCAACGCTCCTGGTTTTTTCTGATTTTAAGTATTTTTCTTTTATTATTTTAAATTCCTCTTTCTTTAAAAATCCAAAAAAATCCCAATTTTTTTTTTAAAATTCTCTTTTATTTTTCTTCATCTGATTTTTATTTTTCCATATTTTATTTCACTGGTTTTCTATTTTTCATGAATTTTCTCCTTTCTCCTTTTTTAATTGGTTTAAAAATACTTTTCTTCATTTTAAAATTCTAAATATTTTATTATATATTTCTCATTTTATTTATAACCTTATATAACTTTCTTGGCCATTTTTTTGGTGTTTTGAAGGAGTTTGTGGATTTTCCATTTTAAAAATCATTTAAAAATACCTTTGATGCATTTTTATTTCATTTAATTTCATTTTAAACTTGTTTGACCTTGTGGACTTCTGTCGGCCTTGGATCATGATGATTTTGACTTCAAGTCTCATCAAACTCAATGGATATTGGGTGTTAATGGGGTGAAAACCCTAATCCACAAAAATGGATGATTACTTTTGATGATGACTTGATCAAATTTGTGATTCAACTTGGGTGTGACCTCTCTTGTCCCTTTTTTTCTTCATCCCCTTCTTTACCTTTTGATCAATTGGATGAGTTTGTGTCCGTCTTGTTCATGATATGTGGATTGGTACTTGATGAAATTTCATCATTTCAAATCTACCTTCTAAGTGATCATGAATCATCTAAGGTACTTTGGATTGATGCATAAATTTGTCCTAAGTGTCATGAAATAAGGATTGAAGTAATGGACCATCCTTATAGCCTTTGTGCTTGATCATCCCCTTTCTTTTTATTTTCTTGTGTGGCATATATTTAGGAGGAGTATTTACATATCATTTCTCTAGCATGTATTAACACAAACATTATTATTGACCGGCCTCAGATAGTTGTAACTTCTACATAAGTCCAATTATGATTGCTCAATATAGCTCTAAATTTTCCCCAAAGGCAATGGCATTTTATAAGTGAGATTGTAAGTCTCTTATTCCTCATGGTAGTGTGAAAAAGTTGCTCCTTTTCCATTTGTGAGAGCTAGTGGCATATTTGTTGATTTTTATCCAAGTTGGAGCTCTTCTCATAAATGATATATAGGTTCATATTTTCATGCTTGTGAGTGGATAGTTGAGTGTTATCCAAAAAATGATCAAAACATCTTTTCATCTTCACTAACATCTTTTACTAACATTTTACTTGTATTAACTTTTATTTCAAAGTCATTTACCTTTATGACTTTATTTTTTATGTCATTTATTTTATGTTTTATGTTTAACATCTTATATCATATTACTTGTGTTTATGTCATTTTGTTCTTTGTCCATTTGGACCTTTCTTTATATCATTGCAAAGAAGACACTAATAAAAAGAAACTTGTTTCTCCTAAATCATAGACTTATGGTTACTATCCTTGGCATCATTATAGAGTTATGGACTTAGAATTAGGATCTTGACCTTTGCTTTGAGATTTGGTACTTAAGACCTTGGAATCCATCTGATACCCTTGACTTTAGACTTCTATGTGGTGACTTGGATTGATTACTTTAGTTTCATATGACATATGGATTACTATTTACTTATTTTGCCTTCTTGAGGCTTAATCCAAAGGAGGAAAATTCTTTCTTGACTTATGTCATAAAGCTTTCTATCTCTTTGTTAGATCTTTCTTCTTTAGTTTTTACTTTATGCTTTAGGATAGTCTCTTCTTCTCTTCCTCTTCTTCAATTTTCAAAATCTTCTCTTTTTTTTAAACCTTCTTATTTTTTTTAACTTGAATCATTTTCTCAATAAACCTTGACTTTTGTCAAGTGATTTTCAAAACATTTTTCTTAATAAATTTTAATCCATCTTAAGCGTACTCAAATCAATTTCAAAAGACTAAAAATGCCTAACTCATTCAAACCATTTTGTGCCCTTTGTGCACTTTTCTTTTCCTTTTTAAACTTTTTCTCAAGGCATTAGACATGACTCATTTCCATAGTTGAGTTATAATTCTCCTATCTCCATAGTATTGATGATAATTTTTTTCCATTTGTGGGAGCTAGTGGAATACCTGTTGATCCTTATCTAAGTTGGAGCCCTTCTCATGATGATGGAAAGTTCTCATACTTGTGGATGACTAGTCGAGTATTGTCCTTAAAATGACAGAATGTATCTTTTCCATAAAAATGAATTAAAACAAACTCCTTTTTGTTATTTTTATCACGAACTACGAGGTTTTGATCCTCCATTTCACTTTGTTGGTACGTAGGCGTGAGACTTTAAAAATCTTGGCAAACACAAAATCATAATAAAATTGCTTCTTTTTCCATCCCTCCAATCTTTTAACAAACAACACATTTTCAAGCTAAAATGTGCATATTCTCAAAGAGGTTTCCGTGGAGTACCATGGATGTTTAGGGTGCTAATACCTTCCCTTTGCATAACTAACCCCCGAACCATTGTTCTCTTTGTATTAGTTTTGTTTTAAAACTTCTTTTGGTTTTGTTCGTACTTTTTTCCTTTTCCTTTGGAAACAATAAAAGCGCGGTGGCGACTCTTGCTTTGGGAGTTAAGTTAATCAATAGCTTAATCTCAAAAAATTTACCGCTATAATTCTTTTCCAAAAGGAGATCATTTGGCACAAGAAACATGTCAAAACGCACAAGTGGATTTCATTTGGCCTAAGCTTCAACCTGGTGCCACGGACTCTACATTTCATGCATGACCTGTAACTTGTAATCATCCAAATCTTCACTTGGGAGAATAAATACATGTGAAAACTTGTTTGTCCTTCCGAAACGCGTAGAATGGAGTGTAAAACGACCACGTTTTATGCCTAAGTCACTCTTTTAACCCTTGTTCTCACATGGATTTCGAATCATCGAAATTCCATCTTCATTCACACGAATCCTTTGCAATTTCACACATACTATGACTGCATTTCATTTCCTATAAATAGAGGAAGCTTTTTCCTTCGTTTCGAAGCTTTGATAGCCAAGGAAACTCTAAAACCATTTGAACCTGATACCTTAAAAAACCAGTTATCCATTTCTTTGATTCAAACTCTTTTAGCTTCGAATCTTCACCCAAAATCATTCATTGGCACCTTTAGTGATCTAAAACGCAGCGGAATTTAAAAATTTCTCCTTTAGTGATCCTTACGAATGGGCATGATTAGTGATAGACTCGTTACCTCTTATGGAGATCGAAACCTTTGATGCAGATCTACGGAGCGATCACAAACGTTGAATGGTCGACGCCTCTACTCAGTCCACACGAACGGTTTCCTTCAATCTCAGTGCTGGCTACTACAAATGAAGGCTTTGAGTGTGTGTGTGTGTGTGTGTGTGTGTGTGCGTGTGTGTGTGTGTGTGTGTGAGAGAGAGAGAGAGATCGAAACAAAATTGCAACTACACAAATGCTTCTGCACAAGGGTTCTATTTATAGAACCACTTGTGTGGGTTGCAAGCTAAAAAGTCCACTTAAGTGTATGTGGCCCATATCTTATAATATGCCCAAATCACTTAAGCGCGTAGTACCTTACCATATTTCGTATTCTACTTAAGTATATCGTACCTTATGATGTTCTACAATTAACTTAAGTGCATCATACCTTATGGTGTTCCTTAGTTACTCTATCTCTCATCAATCTGTCCTTTTGTGTGTGACCCTGTAGGTTTTCGTGGCATTGACAATTATATTAAATCACATACTTAACATAATAACCAGTGAGTGGTATCTAGCAACACATCACTTTTATCCAAGACACGAAAATGTCATGTGATCTGGCAAATCCTTTTGTGATAATATTTATGTGTACAATTACCCTTTTGCCCTTATGTCTATATTGAACACAAGGCATAGACTGTGTCATTCTTGTCCAGTTCAATATTGGGCCCGTAGACATTTATCTTGTTACGCAGGATGGGCAAATTCCATCTAGGTCACTCATGTCCCTCAGCATGCTTCGTGGAATACCCATCAAATGTATTTATGGTCATCTAGTTACAGACAATGTTTGATCAACAATAAGGAACTCGAGTCTACATCTAGGGTCCATAGTGGTTTCAGGTTGAAGGGTGGTATACACCATTATCACCATGAGAATAACTTATGACACTTTACATAATATTCTATATAGTATTCTCATAGCGAGTCAATCCAGTATAAATATTACTCTTAATATTCATACCTATGTTTAAGACTTGATAACTCCTTATCCATGATCCATGAGATGTGATCATCAGTCTATATACATAATAGTCTTAATTCTTTAATGTTATCCCACTTCATAATAAAGCTCGACTACAAATACTTTAAGAATAGTGTCCTTATGTTTAATGGGATCTCATGATTAAGTCACACTTGATACATTAAACAGACCAGTTATTCTAGGGACCTTATTAAACAAACATAATAAAGAAAAAGCCTTTTATTATTAATAAATAATTCGATACAAGTACCAAAAGTATTGGCCTCTAGGGCTTACACCAAAATTGCATTGGCTTGAAAGTCCCTTCAACTAGACTTCCAAATCCATCATTGTTGACCACTGGAGCTTCAATAGGAAAGATAGATATGAGTTATATTTCTGACCAAACAAGTTACCAGTGTGTTCATTGTGATTCACTGATCAAAAGCCCTAAACTACCTTGAATTTATACTTCATATTTATCATTTAATTTCACTTTGAAGAACTAGTGTTCTTTGTGTTCTTGAGAAAATTCTCTTTGCTCAGAGCCAGTCAATTGCTCTGAAGCAAAGAGACATGAACGATGATGGATTTTTATGTTGAATCCTTGCTTGATTTGTGCTTAAAACATCTAGTTCGTGATTTGCAGAAAATCGAACCAAGGTTGAAGACGAAGTTGTTCTTCATGTGTGTTGGTTCCAAAGTCTGAATTCCAACCAATAGCAACCTGACAACGCATTTTTCAAATTTCTAGCCGTTGACGCGTGTTTTTTCTTTTCTTTTTTTATTATTTTCTTTTACTTTTTCATTAACTTTCAAAATTAATTTTAAATAGCTCCTTTGACCTTTTTAACTCCATTTTTTTCATAAAATCTCCAAAGTTATTTTGCACCACATATGTTTTTTCTCATAATTTAAAAATCATTTTTAGCATTTATTTGTTATTTTCTCTCATTTTTATTTTTAGTTTTAGCTTCAATATTATTTTCAAACATTTTGAGATCCAACTTTTGAGATCTACTTACTTGTATTTTTCTTGACTTTCTCTTATTCTCTCAACCATTTCTTTTAGGTTTTGATGCTTGATTTGAATTTTCGATTTTAATTTCCCTTTTTATCAATTTTAAATCTTGTTTTATTCATTTTTGTTCAACTTGATGTTTGAGCTTGAGTTGTTGATTTGGTTGATCAATGCTTCTACATTTCAAGTCATCCATAGATGGTCTCTTAGGTTGATTCAATCTTCTCTAATTTAATATGTTTATAGGTGATTATTTGATCATATTTTTGACACTTTGAGTTAGTGATAGGTTATTCCTAGGTTATGCCATATGTTCGTGTCCCTTTACTTGCTTGATAGTGGATCCTAAGTCAAACACTTGAGCTTGATTTCATTTTGCCTTTTGTTCTCTTCTTTCTTCTTGGAGTTTTGGAGAATTGTGCTTCATGCCTTGAGAGTTTGATTTTGTATCAACACTCTAACATGATCGCCACATACATTGTTTGCCTCATGATCATTAACTTGTTACATATAACCTCCTAAATTTACATTTATGATCTTACATTTATGTCATTTACATTCATGTCATTGGCATTCTTGCCTTTTACTCTTTATGCTTTTATTGTCTTCTTATTCCAAAAGAACAAAAACATAATAAAATGGCTAAAACCCTAAAAAGCTTTAATCTGATCTTATGGACTTGGCGTTTCTATCCCTTGCTTAGGGAGTATTTTGGGACTTTGGATATAGTGATTTCCCCTTGCTTGGAGTTTATCAGACACTTTGATTCATTTGATACCTTGTGATCCCTCTGGACCATTTGATCTTCAATTAAAGACTTGGATGTTTCTTTGTGGCTTTCTGGCTTTGTTATTCATCTGATTATTTTGATATTCATCTGCTTATGTGCTTTTTTATCCTGTCGCTCAATCCAAAGGGAAATGCATGCTTATTTTGAAAAATGTCAAATGTTTGCTCCATCTTGTGGGTAGTACAATTGCATACACAAATGCTTTATCTTAGGCTACCTTACAATGAGACCGTTTATTTTATACCATTTACTATATGCTTTAGGGTAGTTTGTTCTTCTTCCTCTCACTTATTCAATTTTCAAAACTTCTCCCTATTTAAAAAAACTTCTTATTTTTAAACTTCACACCTTTTCTTAACAAACCTTGACATCAAGGGATCTAGAAAATCTTTTTTTCTCAATAAATGCTAAAACATTTAAGCATACTTAAACTCTCTTTTTTCAAACTTCTAAAAAAATCACAAACGTCATCAAACTTCTTTTTGTGCCCTTGTGCACTTTCTTTTAAGAGCCTTTTTCTGAAAAGATTGGATATTAGTCTATTCTTGTAGTGATGCAAACCATTATACTTCTACAATATGTTGAGAAATTATTGACATTTTCCACTTGAATGTTAAGACGTGCTTGTGAGAAAGTCCAAGCAAAAGTCTTCCATATCAAGATGATGCAAATATTCATTTTCTCGTACTTGTGGATAGCAAGCTGAGTTTTTCACTCGAATACGACAAAATGTCTTTTCACCTTAAAATCAATCAACAAACAAACCAGTCTTTCTATAAACACATATTTGCAAGTGGTTCCTATGGAGCACCATAGATGTGAGGGGTGTTAATACCTTCCCCTTGCATAATCAACCCTTGTATCCATATTTCTCTTTTGCTTTGCCTTTTTGTGGGTTTTGTTTGACCTTTTTCCCTTTCCCTTTGGAAACAATAAAGTTCGGTGACGACTCTTGCTTTTCAGAGTTAAGTTAATCAATAGCTTAATCTTAAACTTTTCCTGTCACGACACCTTTGACTACTTGCTCTTGCTGCTCGACAATCGTTTCCCCAACTGCAGTGTCTTTTGTGGGTGGTTGAATCGTTGGTGAACTTGTTGCTAAGGGGGTCAACCAACAGATACTTGAAATAACGTTAGCTGATGATGGATCACCAGGTTTTCCTTGAGATGATGGAAATTCAGTGTTGAGAGGTTTCTTCTATGAAGAAGAGTTGAATCATAATATGAAGTGTAAGATGAAGATTGAAAGGAATTAAAATAATTAGAAAGATACCTCAATAATTGGAAATATAGACTTAAGTGGGCATTTTCTGGATCAAAATTGTCTAACAGAACCCCCTATCAAAAGGATCAGATATGCATAATAGTAATCACGGTATGATAATAAATAGCCAATTTATCAAACACAAATAAACACAACCAGCTGAATGCAAAGCAACAAGGATAGACTACTTCCGATGCTAATTCACACAAAAAATCTATTGATATAATTTGTCAAACACCTAGTGTAAAATCGATATTGTTTGGAACTTTATGTGGTATTGTTGATCTTAAAATCCAATGACAACCTTAAGGTTTATCATCAACACAACAACACATGTTTCAAAACATAATCAAAAATATTATCCAAACAAATTGATCACACGATCAATGAAATCAACAATTTATAAAACAAAAATAAAAGAGAGAGAGAGAGAGAGAGAGAGTATACAAGGAATTGTTTAGGTTGTTCCACAATTGACCTCACTATGGATATGTCTGCCCTCAATATGACAAAGGAAATATTGTTTAGAAAATCATGTAGAAAAGTATGAATTTCACGTGGACTAATATTGGAAGATGACAAATTGCTAGAGTGTTATCTATCATGATTATATTGTTTTTCACTTTTTGGGTGTGGCCCATCTGTTTAAGTTGTATTCAACCATGATTTGCAATTGAGATAATTTATCAAGATATTGTGTTCTATATTTTTATAATGTGTGCAGATTCTACAATAATGTTCTCCTAATCAACAATAATCTTTCAGCAATTCTATACTATATACCAAAACGTATTAATATTGTTACAAATCAAGTTCTATTCTTTCTAGAAAAAAAATTCAAAACGTATTAATCTTTTTTATTTCACCGGTACATATTGAAAAAAAAATTTAAGGTTACTCTAAAATACATAAAATAAACATTAATCAAATATAAAACTCATAACAAAAATTATGTAACACACAAAAACTAAAATTTAGAGAGATATATATCGTTATCGATAACAATCATTCACGATGCCCATGGGGATTTATTCAAAATCCCCAAAGAGCATAATTCACGTATAAATATATTCGTATGATCAGTGATCTCATAGGTTTTGGCCAAAACCCTTTTGACTACAAATAAGGCCGCAGACTATGTATATTAAAAATACAGAGATAGAAGGATAATGACTCCTCATTATCCTGACTATCCATAAGCATTCATTAGTAAAGAAGTAACCCCCCCCCCCCCCCCCCCCCACACACACACACACACACCTTGAAATAGATCTTTTTCCCAAATCCCCTGTGTCTCCCGGTTCTTTCAATCTTCACGATAATTTTTCAATTTTCTTTTCTCTGTGTTTTTTTTTACGATACAACATACTCATCTCTTTCTCTCTCCCTTCCCATAATATAATAATAATAATAATAATAATAATAATAATAATAACCATAATAATTATAATAATTTTAATAATAGTAATAATAAACTATATAAATTTTCCCTAACCCTTCACTTCTCTTTCTGAATTTTCCCTTCTATATGTCCCTTCAATTCATTCGACTAAACAAATTTCCAAAATTAAATATTCCAATCAATTATCTCAACTAAATAATTCTTTAACTTTAATAATAAAATACTGTCACACCTTAAATAATTATTTAAATTAATTAAATAAATATTTAAATAATTATTTAAAATACTAAATTAATTAAATAAATATTTTTGCCCTCCCTGTTCTCAAAACCAATCAACCCCAATAGTTATAAATTTACCAAAATACCCCTAATCATCATAAATAGTTGATAACGTCTATCAAATCACACAGCAATCACAAAAATAATTAAAAATGGAAAAATTTCCTAGTCGAGACGTTACAGATGGCCCCTTAGATGTGCATCCAATTGGTTAGTCTTCATGTGTTTTGCTATGTGGGTCCCTGTTCCCTTTGACTACTTGCTCTTGCTGCTGGACAATCGTTTCCTCAACTGCAGTGTCATTTGTGGGTGGTTGAACCGATGGTGAACTTGTTGCTAAGGGGGTCGACCAATAGCTACTTCAAGTAATGTTGGTTGATAATGGATCACCAGGTTTTCCTTAAGATGATGGAAATTTAGTGTTGAGAGGTTGCTTCTATGAAGAAGAATTGAATTAGGATATGGAGTGTAAGATGAATATTGAAAGGAATGAAAATCAGTAGAAAGATACCTTAGTAACTTGGAAATCTGGACTTAAGTGGGCACTTCTTGGGCTTCTGTCCGGTTAACGTGGCGTTGTTCATCCTGTCTTCTTTTTTTTCAGCTAAGGGTTTCCATCTTCCCTATTTTTTCATCATAGAAAGTGACATAGTTTCTTTTCTGACCTTGTTTGGGATGGCCTCAAAGGCTGGTTTCTTTCTTTTCTTCTTCTTCTATCGATGGCCAGGAGATTCAAAAGGAATTTTTTCCTTCCCTCTATTGTCAAAAATTGAGGTTGCAGCTCTGATGGTCGCACCACTTTGATGCTTTGGAGAAATAAGTTGAGTCGGCTACAAACTTCTGTTACTCACACCAGCCGATCCCATATCTTTTTGTACATACTAAGATATTCGATGGTTGTTAGTGTGATGAAGGATAAATGCAAGGAAATGAAAGAAAATAAGGAGATAAATTAAACATGTGTTTCTAAATTGTTGAAGGTTTCATTTTCTTTGTTATTTTTTGTCTTCTTCTTGGATGGTGCTACAATGGTGGAAGTGATGTTAGACGATAGGCTTGGATTTAGAGGGGGTTGAATAGATCCCTAGTTAAAAAAATTGACATAAATAGTATTGAAAAAATTTATGATGCAGAAGCAAGCGGAAGTATCCCGGATCAAAATCGTCTAATTGAACCCTTTATCAAAAAGCTCAGATATGCCTAACAGTAATCGCAGTATGATAATAAATTAAAATTTGTCAAACACAATTAAACACAACCAGTTGAATACAAAGTAACAAGGATAAACTACTTCCAATGATAATTCACACAAAAAATCTATTGATATGATTTGTCGAACACCTAGTGTGCAATCGGTATTATTTGGAATTTTACGTGGTATTGTTGATCTTAAAATCCAATCACAACTTAATGGTTTGTGATCAACACAACAACACCTATTTTAAAACATAATCAAAAATATTATCCAAACAAATTGATTGGCACGATCGATGAAATCAACAATTTACAAACCGAATATAAAAGAGAGATAGAGAGAGAGAGAGAGAGAGAGAGAGAGAGAGAGAGAGAGAGGGAGAGAGAGAGAGAGTACACAAGGATTTATTTAAGCAGTTACCCAATTGACCTCTCTATGGGTATGTCTGCCCTTAATTCAAACTCGAATTGAGATAATGCAATAAACCTTACTTTACAAATGTATGTATATAAAGAGATGCAGCAATCCAACCCTACAAACCCTAAGTTAGATGTTGATTATGACACCTTCTCTTCCCTTGATCAAAGCTTGATCAAGTAACCCAATACTGTCACTTCGATTCATCGTCTCATGCTACTTCTTTGCAAGAAACCCCTTGTTCTTCAAAGTTTTCACGCAATCAAATCCAAAACGTACAATTGTTGTAACCCAAGATTTACCAATGTGATCCACCGTCCCGCGCTACTCCTTTGCAAGAACCTCCCGTTCTTCAAATACTTCACTTGATCCGATCTGTATTGCATAATATTATCGAAAAACTTTAAACCCCAAAATGTTCTTGAAGGAAAACCCCAACTCAATTTTCTGATTTGAAACCCTCAAAGGTCTCAACCTAATTTATAGTACAATCAACCTAAATTGGATGTTATCAACCCTAATTCTAGATGACACCCAACAAAGAATGATTATATGTAGTTTGTTTGTATGTATGCATGGAATGAGGTTGAAGAAGATGAGAATGCTTTGAAATCCTAGTTTCGTATATGTTTTACTCTCTAGAAACCTTACTAGAAATTATACATGCATAAAGTATTTATATACATGCATATTTAGAGGCAAAAGGAATTCCAAATATTTGAAAAAGTTGAGAATTTTTGGAAAAATATGTTGCATGAGCCGACCTATGAAAGCCATGAGCTGACATGTTCGACGCATGTGTCGACCTGTATAGGTCATGCATCAACCTGTAAAGGTCATATGGCAACTTGTAGAGGTGGCACATTAAACAAAGCCTAGATGTTTTAAAAGATCAGTATATGAGCCGACTTATAGAACAGATGTGTCGACACATAGAAAAAAATTCTTCTACGTGTCGACCTAAAACATGCATGTGCCAACCTGTAAGTTGATTTTACCATAAAACTTGTTTTTGATGCTTGCAACCTTTTCCAACCTATTTCCAAATGTTTTTATACTTCCTAATGTTAAGATGCACATTGAGAACCAAGGGATGTCATCCAATATACATTAACGCTAAAGTATCCTAGTTTTGACATCATGAAAAATACATATAACGGAAAGTTGCACTCATATACTCCCCCTTTTTGATGATGGTAAAACTTGAGACGATGTGTTTCATGTTTTCATAAAGACTCCCCTAAATATATGCATCCCAACTTCATCTTGCTGCTTCTCTCCCTTTGAGAACATCAAAAAGAGACAAAGCAATCCATGAGAAGTATCTTATATGATACATAAACCACTATAATACATAGAGGCGTTTGCAAATATAAGATCATCAATACCACAACACTCACATAGAATGATATACATATTGAACACGAATGCATAAACATAAATAAAAGCATATAAAGCAACAATATAACATGGTTTCCACAACTTATGCCAAATAACATATGCAATAAACATGAAATATGAAAGTTACAATGTAATAAAAAACTCTTGAGTTGCTACAAAAGTGACATGATTACGTGACATATGCCTTTGGTGCTCCCAAAATGTTGCACATGCATGTGCTATAGCAAGACGATATATAGATTTATCACCACTCAAACCAAAAACAGAGATGTTATCATAACAATGACACACAACAATAATTTTGCTAACCTTATAACATGTTCAACCATATTTTATGCCGAAATAGATAACAAGCCAATGCACCAAGAGCATATTTCAAGCGTGAAGAAAGAATAGCACCAAGTCACTATAAGCATATAAATTGACATACATCAATAGAAATTTTCGGAAGTGAACATTCATGTACTATTTCATACATTAAGAATATCAATCATTTGGAACATAAACAACATGCAAAATTAAAAGCTCACTTACAAAAAAGAAAAGGAAAATGGAGCAATATTACCTCGCTTATGAATTGATGAAGTATGCATTCTTATTCGATTAAACTTCCAAGGAAAGTTAGAGAAAAAGTATATAAAATGCATGCAAAAAATCATATTTAGGCAAGTTCCACTAGTACTCTTCTTATCCGATTTGCAACCGACAAAATCGAAATCGGTATAACCAACCAAATTACAATTACTTCCCTTAGAATACCAAAGCCCATACTTAGAAGTACCATGAAGATATATAAGAATGCATTTTATAGCTTTTAAATGAGATTCCTTAGGAGCTGATTGATAACAAGCGCACATAAACACGCTAAACATAATGTATGACCTAGATGCAGTAAGATATAAAAGAGAACCAACCATACCTCTATACATATTGACATCAAAATCCTTACCATTTTCATTCCTTTCCAAGTTTCCATTTGTAAGGATTGGAGTGTCGATTAATTTTGCATATTCCATACAAAATATCTTTAGTAATTCGTTGCAATATTTGGCTTGACACATGAATGTCCTTTCATTGAGTTACTTGATTTGAAGCTCAAGGAAGTAATTCAACCCCCTGTGAGACTTATCTCAAACTCACCATGTATAAGCTTAGAAAACTCCTTGACAAGTTGCATGTTAGTGAAACCAAAAATGATATCATCGACATAAACTTGAACACTTTAGATCAACCATGAAATATTACCAGTATAGAATACATGTGAAGATATAAAGATGAGGTCACTCTAAACACATAAATTGAAACATATCATAATTATCAATTGGAATATTTGGAAATGAACACTCATACATGTATCATACACACATTATCTCATATACCTTTGAAAAATAAACAGGTAAAAGAAAGAACTTCCATACAAAGTGAAAGTTGAAAATATATTACCATGTTGTACGAATGACGGAGGATGCACATGCATTCCATAAGGAACACTCGAACGAAAGTTTGAATAAATGAAAAATGTGCCACAAACTCTTTAGACAACAACGATCTTACCACTTTTCTTTGTGTCAAAGTACTTGAAAGAGTAATTAATAATGTATCCAAGAAAATTATTAATTTTGATGATCATTGGAGGTTCTCCAAGCCAAAGAAAGATCGTCCACTACAACTGGACTTTCAACCTTCTCCTTTTCACAATCGTTATCTTCTTTTTTCTCATGTTCAAATGCTTTAGGCTGATCAATTTCTTTTTCAGTTTATTTGAGAATGTCTTGTGAAGATATACCTATATCATGAAAAGAAACACATATCCTGACATTTCTTAGATAAAACATTAATAGTAATCAACACACTTTTACCAATTAAATGACACTAGATGTTGATTCCTTTTGGTCACACAACCCTTCTTCCTTGCCACAAAGTCAACGAAATAGGGAGATGTAACACATCATATATCTTGAGCATTCACAAACAAGATTTCATACTCTCTTCATAGACCCAAAACATTTATCCTGTAAAATCAACAACAACTGTTAGGTACCCAATCTTTATTTGGTCCTTGGGGGTGAGTGAAAACAAGGTTGCATTTGGCCAACCATTGAAAAGCTCATTTAGGAACAAAAAGTTTCCTAAACTTTAATTTTTCAGTAGTATGACCTTTCTTGCAACAACAGTGACAAGATAAGTTGTGATGAGATGTACTTTTTCCATTTGAGCCCTTTTTGACATATTTATGCTTTTTATAAAAATGGTTCAAAGACCTTTCAAACTTTGAAGGATCAATAGCAAATTCAATTTTTGGTTGTAAGGATTTGTCCAATTTGACTTGAAGATTATTTATCTCTTCTTGCCAATCGTGACAGGATTCACAACCAAACATTGAAGATTTTTCATCCTCATTCTTTTCATTTTGAATATCTACCATAGATCTCTTAATAGCTTCCATCTTCTTTTCAGATTCTAAAACTTTAGCTTCTAAATGTAAAAAGATTCTTTCGTGTGAAGTTAACTTCTTAAAAGCATCTAAGGCTTCTCTATGAATATTTTCAAAATCTTTCTGTAATTGAGAATAAGATAATTCATTAATAGATTCAAGCTTAGAAATACTTGCATTTTTCTTCTTCTTTCTACTTTTCATGAGACAAATATGGGTCGATTCTACACTTGAAGTTGAGATTTCATCCCTTGAGGAATCACTTGCACTCTCCCAAGCAATATAGACTCTTATAGACATGCTAGATTTCTTGTGATGGAATTTCTCTTTGTCTTTCTTGATCATAGGACACTCCAGTCTATAATGACCAAATTCTCCACAATTGTAGCATAAACTTCTAGGTTTACTCTTCTTATTCTCATCTTCCTTTAAGGAGTTAGATAGCCTTTTATATTTTCTTTGGTTCTTTTTGGAGTACTTATCTTCATGTTTACACATGTATCTATTAAACTTTTTGATGAACAACCCCATATCTTCTTCATCGAAATACTTGTCATCTTTTGCTTCACAATCACTTTGCTCTTTATGTGAGGACTTTGAGCCTGAAGTATTTAGAGCAATAGACTTCTTATCTTCTACCTTATCTTTACCTTTATCCTTCCTTACCTTCTTCTCATGCTCTTTTTCATGTTTTTCCAAGCAAGTGAATTATCGCTCATGTTCTTCCAATTTTCCAAATAAAGTAGTGAGATCAAGTGTTTTAAGATCATTCGCCTCTTTAATTACAATGACCTTGTGTTTCCATTCCCTATTAATACACCTTAAAACTTTATTAGTAGCAATATCATTAGAAATAGGCTTACCAAGAGCATTCAACCGGTTTATAAGATGTGTGAACCTCTTTTGCATGTCGGTAATGGTTTCACCATGCTTCATACAAAAAAGTTCAAACTCTTGATTCAATGTATTGATCCTAGCTTGTTTGAACTCATTAGTTCCCTCATGGGTAACTTCTAATGAGTGCCACATAGCTTTGACGGTTTCATAATGGGAAGCACGATAAAATCCATCAACATCGAGTGCGGATATGAGACTGCTCTGTGCTTTCCAATCGTATGACCATGATTTCTTATCATTATCATTCCATGAATTTTCCGATTTTTGTACAACGACACCTTCACCATTGGTCATTGTAAGTTCATTAGGACCATTGATGATGATGTTCCATACACCCTTATCAACCGAGTTGGTACGTATATGCATACAAGCTTTCTAATAGCCATAATTTTATCCTCTAAAAATTGGTGCTCTATTGTACGTCCCTTTAGGTTTGGTAGTCATTATCTAATAAGAAAATATTAAGCACGAAATTAACTGGAGCTCATGATACCACTTGTTAGATGAAAAGCTTGGATCTAGAGGGGGGGGGGGGGTGACTAGATCCATAGTTAAAAAAATTGACAAAAATAGTTTTAAAAAATTTATGGCTCAGAAGAAAGAGAAAGTATCCCGAATCAAAATTGTCTAAATGAACCCACTACCAAAAAGCTAAGATACGCGTAATAGTAATCAGTGTATGATAATGAATAGCCAATTTATCAAACACAATTAAACACAACCAGTTGAATGCAAAGCAACAAGGATAAACTACCTCCAATGATAATTCATACAAAAAATATATTGATATAATTTGTCGAACACCTAGTGTGCAATCGATATTGTTTAAAATTTTATGTGGTATTGTTGATCTTAAAATACAATCACAACCTAAAGGTTTATGATCAACATAACAACACCTATTTCAAAACATAATCAAAAATATTATCCAAACAAATTGATCGCACGATCGATGAAATCAATAATTTGCAAACTAAAAATAAAAGAGAGAGAGAGAGAGAGAGAGAGAGAGAGTACACAAGGATTTGTTTAGGTAGTTCCCCAATTGATCTCTCAATGGGTATGTCCGCCCTCAATTCGAACTTGAATTGAGATAATGTAATAAACCTTACTTTAAAATATATGTATACAAAAGAGCATAGTAATCCAACCCTACAAACCCTAAGTTTGATGTTGATTCAGACATCTTCTCTTCCCTTGATCAAAGCTTTATCAAGTAACCTAATATTTTTGCTTCGATTCACCGTCTCACGCTAATTCTTTGCAAAAAAGAACCTTGTTCTTCAAAGCCTTCACTCGATCGAATCCAAAACATGGAATTGTTGTAACCCAAGATTTACCAATGCGATTGACCATCCCCCGCTTCTCCTTTGCAAGAACCTCCCATTCTTTAAAGATTTCACTCGATCGGATTCGTATTGCGTAATCTTGTCCAAAACCTTCAAATACCAAAAGGATCTTGAAGGAAAACCCCAACTCGGTTTTGTGATTTGAAACCCTCAAAAGTCTCAACCCAATTTGCAGTACAATTAACCTAAATTGGACGTTATCAACCCTAATTCTAGATGGCACCCAAGCAAAGAATGATTATGTGTAGTTTGTTTGTGTGTATGTGTGGAATGGGGTTGAAGATGATGAGAGTTCTTTGAATTCCTGGTTATAACACCTGAAATTTTAAATATTTAAATTATAAATATTTGTCTCAATAACTTTTATGATTTGTTATTTATTAAATGGGTTATTTTATGCGTAAGTAATTTAAATAAATTATTAAACCATCCATTTTATTAAATTAGTATATATTTTATTTATTTATTTTATTCATGAGATGGAAAATGTGAACTCTATAATAATTAACATTTTCTAAATTCAAAGCTACCCACTATGTGTATTTTATTATTTTATTAAGAGTGGTGGTGATACAATATTTATTCCTAATATAATATATTATTTGATGAGTTATTATATTATGATAAATTAATTTAATTAGATTAAAAATATATATCTTTTTCTCAAAATGATTTATTTGTACTTGAAATTAGAATTATTAGAATTATTTTACAAGTGATTAATTTAGTAAATTGAAACACCCTTTATTTTATTTAATTAGAAACACATAATTTAGTTTAATTAATTAGTGAAAATCACATATTTTAATCATTTAGAATAGTTAATTTAGTGAGACATGTAACTCTCTATTTTTATTGAATAAGTAAAACTCATGTTTTATTTATTTATTTAATTTAGTCAATTTAGTGTGAATATGATAAATAAATAATTAATTATTCACAAGTTTAAGGGAAAATAATAATCTAAACTTTAAGAATATGTGTGTTGTTGTTAGTATCATTTCATAAATTAAGGTTGAATTAATATGTAAGAATATGTGAATTATTTATTTCTACCATTTTCTAATTTAAGGTTGAATGAATTAAAACTTAAGAATATTTATGATCTCGTTGTATGGACTATTGATCGGAAAAATAGCAAGTGTACTATTTTTACCGATGTAGTAATAAGGAGTTTTATTTCCAAGTATCGATCTCAAGGATTGCGTAGGAAATACTTATTTTAATTTGATTCTATCAGAACAAAAAGATAATGATTTGGTTGTTTTGAAATAGTAAACACAAAAATAGTAAAAATAATTGATTAAGATAAAAGATGCTAGGGTGAGTGGTTGAGTTAACCGGTTATGAATTCAGTCAAGATTTCTTTAATATATATGAAACATTCAATCACCTAACCTCAGAATGTTCTTACTTAAGTCCTTAAGGAAGAAACTATTAAACTACCAATTCTTACTCAAATGTCCATTCAATTAATCATTGGTTTTAATCATACAAAATATCAAGGTTTACGGTGATTTACGAAAGTTACTAGTCCTAGATGATGCATTCATAAACCCAATTGTGTGAAAACCCTAACAATCACAGTCCTGTTATTGAAAGTCATAGATCAATTTGTATTTGTCCGATACAAAAGCATAAAAACATCACACAATTGAATTGAAATACGTAACATAGTAATCAAGAAATCATTGGTTCAAATTCATAGCATGCGATAACATCAGGACCACCCCCTAGCATCAGGGGGTTTAGCCTCTCATAGTACTTAAAGAACTCAGAAAGTAAAGATTAGACATTACAAAGAATTAGGAGAGTTTGATCTTCAATGGTTGCTACCCTTGAATCTCGCCGTCTTCAAATCCGTCGTATTCGCTATCTTCTTCAATGCAATGCTTTCGTTCGTCTGTTAAAAGGTCCCTTCTTCTTTCTCTTCCAAGCCTTCTTATAGCTTCAGATGACTCTCTGGCAAGCTAAAGGTCCAAACTACCCTTAATGAGCAGAATCGGTTCACACAGCAAAAATTAGGTTTTCCACACCGCGTTCAATCAACACGGCCGTGTGGTGGCACACAGGTGGCCGTGTTGTTCTTCAGCATTAATTATTTTCAGTATAAGTTACAGTGGCAACAATACGGGCCGTGTCCCTACACACGGGTGCCCGTGTTAATGCACTGTTTTAATCAACACGGCCGTGTTCCTGCACACGGGTGGCCGTGTTGATCTCTGTTTTCTGCTCCCTCTCTGCTCTGCTTTGATCAACAACATGGGCAGTGTTGTGGCACACGAGTGCCCGTGTTGACCTGCTGATTTTTCATATTTTTGTCCTTCAGGGTGTCCAGAACTTCACCATTCTTGCTTTTAAACCTGTAACAATGACACTACCAAACGAAGCATAAACGAGATCTTTTTGACATAAACTCATAATCGAATGCAATGCAATACCATACCAACTAAACATGCTAATTGACTCAAATGCAACTAAAAACAAACATAAATCTTACCAAGGTGATGAAAATATGTCGGATTAGCGGCGGGAATTCAATGGAAATGGTGACCGATCACAACCCCAAACTTGTCTCATTGTTTGTCCTCAAGTGATGTATTGAGTCCAAACAAAGGTCATCCCCGAATTCGTTTTCCACAATGCAACCTAGTCTTTCACCATTTGTGTTCTTCCTTTCCAATCGAGTTTCAGGTCTCTCCGATTCAGGCAGTTTACCACATTTCCACATCCGAAACCTCTTCACCTGCAAGCTTTTCACACACTCACAATTTCTCTCAGGGTTAGGTGTGTACACTCACAGCACAGTATGCAATACCAAACTCTTAACTTTGAATACATTCTAATGTCACTACCACAGCAGATTCCACACACTTTTTGAGGTCTTTTTAGGTTGTAACGGGGCTTGGGTACGGTGGGATAAACAAAAAAAAATGGATAACAAAGGGTTTTGAACTCGGTAGTCATGTTGTGTGATTTTTCTTTCTTTTTTCTGTGCATCACATATACTCTGGGGGTTAATTTCACTCTTTTGACTCTTTTGACTCTTTTTCTACTCAACTTTTCCGAGCATTTTATATCTGTTAGAATCTAAGGTCTCGGCAAGTGCATTTTTCTCTTTTGTTTTTCTTTTCTTTTTTTTTCTTTTTTTTTCTCTTTTTTCTTTTAAAGAAAATACATACTATTTTTCTTTTTGTATTCTCATCTTATGCACTTGCCTTCTCTTTCAAGATTTCCACCCCAAACTTAGTTTTATTACACATCTTGCAATTCACACAATCATACCGAGTTATGACACAAAAGGAAATGGATGATTAAAAGTTAACAGGGGGTTCATGATGAATAATGCTTAAACGTTAACATGGGGTTTACAATGAATAAAATGGCTAAGGCTCAACGGGGTTTACGAAGGGAAATATACATATAGGGATGGCTAGAAAGGCCCTGGCTAAACAAACAACTTGCCTCAGTGTGTGTTGTCATGCTGTGACGTGTCAACAGGACATACGCAAAATCAGAGTGATAAAGTCATACCTGGCTGAAATCTCATGTTGATATTTCGTGTTTGGCTTTTTGTGATCTCACCATGTCGGTTAGCTTGCAAGCTCTGAAGTCTCCTCGTGTTATGTGGTTCTTTTCTGACTTGGTCTTTCCATACCGCTCTCTTGGTCCGGTGTCCCCAAATTGTGTCCGACTTCTTTTCTCAAGGTTGCATCAACTTCCGGGGTGCCTTATCAGCCTAAGTTTGAGGGGTGTCTTTCATCCACTACCATTTATCCCGGATTCGTCCAACCATTTCTCATCACTCTGTACACACAAGTCAACAACGAAAACAAACAAAAACAATACGACGACAACAAAAACAAAAGCAATGGAAATAAAACATGAAAGGAAAAACCCCCCCCCACACCTGAACTAAACATTGACCTCAATGTTTAAATCCAGATACAAAGGACTCACAGCGACTACTGTTGGTTTACTGCACTTGTGTGGTTTCCTTCCATTTGGAGGTGTTTGTGACTTTTCCCTTTTAATTCTCCTCCTCCCCTACACAAAAATTTAGCACACACAAAGAAAAAGAAAAAGAAAATAAATTAGAAATCAAACGCGTGGGTTGCCTCCCACGAAGCGCTTCGTTTAACGTCGCATGGCTCGACGGTTCATTTCCCTTATCATGGGGGGTATTTCAGGTTCAAAACCTTGTTGCACCTCTTGTCTACAACTCGGACGTTGTCTCTTTTATCAGTGTGGACTCCTTTGTGCCACGATTCCTTTTTAACTATCCTTTCAGTGTTAGGAATCTTTCCCTTTAGGGTGACTACTGGCAGTGGTGAGACTTTGATAGTATTCAATGTCCTGATTAAGCCTACTTGATACTGAGCTTTTGTATCTTCCTCCATCTCCTGGTTTTCAATAGCATTCAATGTTATTTCCTTGTTGTGAACTTTCAAGGTTAACGTGAACTCATCCATGTCGAGCTTGCATTGACTCGTCTTCATGAAAGGTCTACCTAGAATGATGGGTGCCTCATTGTCTTCAGGTATGTCCAGGATTACAAAATCGACTAGGAAAGTCAAGTCAGCTATTGTTACCAGCACATCTTCAGCTATACCATACGCATCCTTTCTTGAGTGATCCGCAAACTTCAGATTGGTCTTTATATCACTGATATTTTTAATACCCAGCCTGTGATAGATCGATAATGGCATCAGATTCACACTAGCTCCAGAATCTATCAGTACCTTTTTGAAGGTTCTTTCTTTGATTGTGCAAGGTATTGTGACGGTTCCTGGATCCTTTTATTTGTTTGGAATGTTCTGCTCCAGGGAGTTTGCATTATATTGTTCCTTACCGGATACCTGTTCTTCAGTGGTTGGTTTCTTTTCAGCCATTACCTCTTCCACGAATTTCTTGTACATGGGCATCCTTTCAAGTGCTTCAAACAAGGCCATATGACCCTCAATCCTTTTAAACATTGTCATGAATTTCTCCAAGTCTGACTCACTAGGTTCCTTCTTTGTCACTCTCTGAGGGTAGGGCAACTTAATCACCGGTTTAGTTCCTTTTGTAGTTTCTTCTTTAGTCAGCTCGCTCGGTGATATAATTTTTTTCTTTTTAGCAACCTCTTTCTCTGTCGTCGTGACAGTATTAACATTCTCCTGACCTCTCGGATTTTGAACTGTTTCACTTGGTAGGGAACCTGGTGTTCGAGAACTTACCAGTTGCTGTGCTATCTGCCCCAGCTGAACTTCGAGATTCCTTAGGGAGGCGGTGGTATTTTTCTGATTGTTTCTAGTTTCTTCTTCAAATTGCATATTTTGAGCTGCCATCTTTTCAATTGCGATCTCCCAATCTGCCTTCTTAGGGACCTGTTGTTGTTGTTGCTGATATTGGTTTTGATATTGACCTTGTACCTGCTGTTGCACATTCCCGTTCTGATCCTTCCATGCAAAGTTGGGATGATTCTTCCACCCCGGGTTGTATGTGTTGGAGTAGGGATTGTTTTGCTTTAAAAACTTTATATCTTCTATCTGTTGTGGTGTTGCAAAGTAATGAACCGTATTCTGTGGTCCATTACAAATGCCACACACATCGTTTGGTGCCTGTTGTACTTGAGCCACTTTCTGAGCACCTATGTTTAGTGCCTTCAACCTTTTCTCCACCTCTGCAGCAACTACTTCTTCAATTTTTACCTGTTTGTTTGTTTCAAACTTCAAATCAATTACCGTAAATTTGCTTGACACCCTATCATACAACTCCATATGCTCATTTGAGGCAACTGCTTCAATTATCTTCTTCATACCGGTGGCTGTTGCAAAGTTAGCTGAGCCACCAGCTACTGAGTCAAGGATTTGTCTCGTTTGAATTCGAAGACCATTAACAAACATTTGCATCTGCTCAGTTTCATCCATGTTGTGAGTAGGACGAGCCACTAGAATTCTCTTGAATCTTTTATAGGCATCTCCTAGTGACTCACCCTCCTTCTGCTTGAAGTTTAGGATTTCGTATCTTTTTCTCAGTGACACTGATGCAGGAAAATATTCATGCAAGAATGTTGTTTCCATCTCTTCCCATGTAGTGATACTGCCAGCAGGTAAGGAATAGAACCACTCTTCGGCTTCATCTGCTAAAGTGAATGGGAACATACGAAGCCTTATTGCTTCTTCGTTATGTCCATGCATTTTCAGCGTTGTGCTCATAGTTAAAAACCTTTGAAGATGCTTATTGGCATCTTCATTCACTCTTCCAGAAAAGGACCGCCTTTCAAGTTGATTAATGGTGTTGGGATGCAGCTGAAATTGGTCGACATTTATCGGTTGGTTTACAATTGTCATACGACCACCCGGAGTGTTGTTTCCGCCATAGTCACCGAGAAGTCTCTCTGGTGGTGGTGGTGGTGGATTAGCAGCCATGATTTCAGGAACTATTTCCGTGTCTGAATCTGGATTCTCTGAGTGCACTGAAACAACTTCTCCCTCTGCTTTCTCTGCTAATTCCAGTTTCTTTCTCTTAGCTTGTTTCAGTCTAGCGTGAAGAGTTCTTTCTGGATCTGCGTCAAAAGAAAAATTTGCTGAGGACTTACCTCACATAAACAAGTTAGACAAATATTTGAATTGAATAACAAGGTCGTCACAGATAAAATTTTGGTTGACGAGCAACCAAATTTCAATAGAATAAAAATTAAAATAGGTATTTTGGCAATCCCCGGCAATGGCGCCAAAAACTTGATCGGAAAAATAGCAAGTGTACTATTTTTACCGATGTAGTAATAAGGAGTTTTATTTCCAAGTATCGATCTCAAGGATTGCGTAGGAAATACTTATTTTAATTTGATTCTATCAGAACAAAAAGATAATGGTTTGGTTGTTTTGAAATAGTAAACACAAAAATAGTAAAAATAATTGATTAAGATAAAAGATGCTAGGGTGGGTGGTTGAGTTAACCGGTTATGAATTCAGTCAAGATTTCTTTAATACATATTAAACATTCAATCACCTAACCTCAGAATGTTCTTACTTAAGTCCTTAAGGAAGAAACTATTAAACTACCAATTCTTACTCAAATGTCCATTCAATTAATCATTGGTTTTAATTATACAAAATATCAAGGTTTACGGTGATTTACGAAAGTTACTAGTCCTAGATGATGCATTCATAAACCCAATTGTGTGAAAACCCTAACAATCACAGTCCTGTTATTGAAAGTCATAGATCAATTTGTATTTGTCCGATACAAAAGCATAAAAACATCACACAATTGAATTGAAATACGTAACATAGTAATCAAGAAATCATTGGTTCAAATTCATAGCATGCGATAACATCAGGACCACCCCCCTAGCATCAGGGGGTTTAGCCTCTCATAGTACTTAAAGAACTCAGAAAGTAAAGATTAGACATTACAAAGAATTAGGAGAGTTTGATCTTCAATGGTTGCTACCCTTGAATCTCGCCGTCTTCAAATCCGTCGTATTCGCTATCTTCTTCAATGCAATGCTTTCGTTCGTCTGTTAAAAGGTCCCTTCTTCTTTCTCTTCCAAGCCTTCTTATAGCTTCAGATGACTCTCTGGCAAGCTAAAGGTCCAAACTACCCTTAATGAGCATAATCGGTTCACACAGCAAAAATTAGGTTTTCCACACTGCGTTCAATCAACACGGTCGTGTGGTGGCACACGGGTGGCCGTGTTGTTCTTCAGCATTAATTATTTTCAGTATAAGTTACAGTGGCAACAACACGGGCCGTGTCCCTACACACGGGTGCCCGTGTTAATCCACTGTTTTAATCAACACGGTCGTGTTCCTGCACACGGGTGGCCGTGTTGATCTCTGTTTTCTGCTCCCTCTCTGCTCTGCTTTGATCAACAACACGGGCAGTGTTGTGGCACACGGGTGCCCGTGTTGACCTGCTGATTTTTCATATTTTTGTCCTTCAGGGTGTCCAGAACTTCACCATTCTTGCTTTTAAACCTGTAACAATGACACTACCAAACGAAGCATAAACGAGATATTTTTGACATAAACTCATAATCGAATGCAATGCAATACCATACCAACTAAACATGCTAATTGACTCAAATGCAACTAAAAACAAACATAAATCTTACCAAGGTGCTGAAAATATGTCGGATTAGCGGCGGGAATTCAATGGAAATGGTGACCGATCAACTATGAATGGATAATCATTAGTGGTGAAAATAAAAGAATGTATAGCATGTTTGTAGAAAAATAATGTGAACCATCATAATAGTGGGGATGATCAATTCTTAAAAAAGTGTATTATGATCACTAGAAATTGAATAGTTAGAATAAAATAATATTGAATTAATTTAATAAAATGATACTATTCATATTCCACTATCATAAAATTTATAATTAGTTGATTAGTTTTCTCTAGTATTTTTTTATTAGGAGTCACTCATATTCCTCTTCTTTCCCAACTTCTTCTCCTATAAATACTCACCATCTCATCCTACATCTCACGTGTTAAAAGAAGAAGAAAAATATATATACAAAATCATCACTCTTCTTTTTTACTACAACCTATCTTGGGCATTTCTATGTTGCGGAAACTATTAATAAAAAAGAAGCACTAAGCACTTGATTGTTCAAAGTTAGAAAGCGCACAAGGTAATGAGTTTTTCCCCATACACTCATATTACATAAGATTGAGTTGTGAGATGATATTATAACCTTTGTCAGATTAAAATAATAATAATAGTAGTAATAATAATAATAATATATTTATAAATATATACAAAAAAAGTAGTAAAATAATAATATTTTATGATTTCATTAATACATGTAGGTTTTATTGTTAATTGTGTTTTAAATTAATCATTATATTTGAATTTATTTTATTAGTATATTATTATACTTTATTTGTATGAATCAGTTTAATAGCTAGAGTGTTATAAATTTTAGCATAATATAATAAAAATGCATATATCAAATCTCCTTACCAAATGATATAGTAAATTCTATGATCTAAACAATTTTGTTAGTGTTACGATATTATTATCATTATTGTTATTATTTAGTCACTAAATTGCTACTACGTGTCTTTTGAAACTTTCACTATGTAAGTATTCTTTTTACCTTAATGTGTGTGTTTTCTCTATTTTTTTGTTTCTGTCGGTGGTTGACATACTAGGAAAATATGATATAATATTATCTAGCTGAGTCAAAGTATCATTTTTGTAAATAAAAAGAAGCTTGATAGCATTATAAATAAACAAAATAAACAAGTATATAGAAAATATCTAAGATCTATTTATATTCATAGAAAATATAAGATAACTAATATAATCCTTTTATTTTATATATATTGTTATGGCTAGGCATGGTACTTGTAGTTGGGTATTCGTTACCTTTAGATTTATTGACTAAATCAAAAGTAAGCATACAATTCGAGTCGCCACCGCACTTTTATTTGTCCAAAGGAAATGCTAAAAAGCGAACAAAAGCCAAGTAAGAAGTTTTATCAAATCAAAAACTAATCAAAATATCAGAGATCTGGGTAAGGGGGTTGGTTATGAAATGGGAAGGTTTTAAGCATCCAAAACATCCTTAGTACTTTAAGGGAGCCCTTTTTGCAAGTGTGTATTGTAGGTTGGTATTTGTGAAAATATGTGCAAACAAGATTGGGGAGATGAGAGAAGAATATACATATATTTACAATTTTGTTATTTGAATGGATAAACCCATTGCCTACGTACCATCATAAAGGTAGGATCAAAACCTCATAGTTCAGGGTAAAAATCTCAAAATATGGGTGAGTTGATTTGATCAAAAGCCTTAAGGTCTTTTGTTATCAAAGGGAGAAAGCTCAACCTAAACCAACAATCCACCATGTGAGGAGAGCTTCAACATACTAGTGAAGGATCCACCCTATAATAAGTATGGAAGACTTATAGTCCAATCACTAAGGATAAGGTGAGGTTTACATCAACAACTATGATAACTCAAACCTATGGCTAATGTTTATGAAAAGGTTTTAACAATAGTGGCCATTGGAACCACAAAAACAACTTGAGGTGAGTTGTATTTACAAGTTAGAAGTATTCACAAAATGAGGTCAAAGTTGACTTAAGGTTTATTCACAATGAGTATTAAGGAAAAGAGTTTGAAAAATCAAAGGCATAAGGCCTAGGTTTCTAGTTTGAAAATAATATCAAAGTTTGCACAAAATGAGTTTGACTTGGGTTAGAGTGGAGAGAAGAAGAGAAGGGCTTCTCAAAGATATACTTGATTAGATCCATTTTAGATATCAACCAAGTTGTATGATTCAGCATATACTGGCGTAAACGCTTAGCAGCCCAAGCCAAAGCACAACATGTCTTCTCAAGCATTGAGTACCGAGACTCACAATCAGTGAACTTCTTACTCAAGTAGTATATGGCATATTCTTTCTTTCCTGATTCATCTTGCTGACCAAGGACAACACCCATGGAGTCATCAAGCACAGTCAAGTACATAATCAATGGTCTCCCTTCAACAGGCGGGGACAGAATCGGAGGTTCAGACAAATACTCTTTGATACTGTCAAAGGCCTTTTGGCAATCCTCGGTCCAATCATGACGCTGATCTTTCCGGAGGAGCTTGAATATAGGCGCACATGTGGCGGTTATGTGGGATATAAATCTGGAAATATAATTCAAGCGGCCAAGAAAACCTCGAACTTGCTTCTCAGTTTTGGGCGCAGACATCTCTTGTATTGCTTTGACCTTGGCAGGATCAACTTCAATACCTCTTTCACTGACAATAAAGCCCAATAACTTGCCGGAACGGACTCCAAATGTACACTTGTTCGGATTCAAGCGGAGTTCGTACTTTCTCAGATGCTGAAAAAGCTTCAACAAGTGCTCTACGTGTTCAACTTCCGTTTTCGACTTCACAATCACATCATCGACATACACCTCAATCTCCTTGTGCATCATATCATGAAACAAGGTAGTCATCGCTCGTTGATACGTGGCTCCGGCGTTCTTCAAATCGAAGGGCATCACTCGATAACAGAATGCTCCCTAAGGTGTGATGTATGTTGTCTTCTCCATATCCTTGGGTGCCATTTTAATCTGATTATAACCGGAAAATACGTCCATAAATGAGAAGACATTGAATTTAGCTGTATTGTCTACCAACATATCAATGTATGGTAGAGGAAAATCATCTTTCGGACTAACTTTATTCAAGTCTCAATAGTCCACACACATTCGGACTTTTCCATCTTTCTTAGGCACAGGCACAATATTGGCCATCCATTGAGGATATGTAGAAGTCACCAGAAACCCCACATCAATTTGCTTCTGAACTTCTTCTTTAATCTTCACTTCCATATCAGGATGAGTTCTTCTGAGCTTCTGCTTCATAGGTACACACTCAGGCTTCAACGGCAAGAAATGTTGCACGATATCAGTATCTAGACCAGGCATGTCTTCATACAACCAGGAAAAGACGTCAACATATTCTCGGAGCAACTCAATCAACCCCTTCTTCACAGACTCTTCCAGGAGTGCCCCAATCTTTACCTCACGAACACAATCTTCAGACCCCAAGTTGACTGTTTCCAGATTCTCAAGATGTGGCTGAATGATCTTCTCCTCGTGCTCAAGCAAACGGGTAATCTCATCAGGAATCTCTTCAACATCATCTTCTTCAGCCTCAAATACAGGAAACTCAAAGTTGGGAGATGGCGTTGGATCATTATGTTCAATGGGTTTGATCAACCTGCATAATGATTTTGAGTAAAAAAGAGATTTCAGAATTCAAACAAGGAAAATCATTATGCAGATGAAAAGATTGATTTTATTCTCTTTTTTAGGGTTTTATGGTGATCACCAATTTCATGCAAAAAGCAAAAAGGGAAAATAATTTGGAAAAACAAACATTTAACGTGTAATTTTTTGAATGAATATCATTGTATTAATCAAAATGTGCCAACAATGTCCTCACTTCTCCTTTTGGCATGGGATTAGGGTTTTTTAAACAAAATGAACATATCACGTGGACTTGTGGATAATTGTTGGAACATCAACAGCGACCCAATTATTTCAGATTCCGCCTGGAATGACAAAGTTGCCCAAGTCCTCCTCTTCATCATCTTCAACAATGGATGCAGCCTCTTGATCTTCAACTGTGTGTGTCATACCCCAAAATTTGCCCGTTAATCTTGCAAGACATTTTTCAAGGCACTTCAATTCATTTGTCAAGACACTGATCTTAAAGGAACAAAGACCCAGCACACAGGTGGCCAAATCCAGAAGATGGCCTAAACTGGCTTGCTCGCTAGGCGAGCAAATCCTTCGCCTAGCGAACCCTTCGCTACACCACTCGCCTAGCGAAGCTTGCGAATACCAGAAATTTTGGGCTTCATTCTGAGCCCATTAGGTCACAAAAAATCATTATAAATACCACAACTTCAGTCAGAAAAAGGGGAACAGACGAATGGACGGAGACAGAGAGAAGGAACAACAAACCCCGGAGGCTAACCCAGAGAATTCAGAGCAACCCTAAAGGAAACCTTGAAGGAAAATCTGCACAAAGATTATCTCCGCCCAACTCAACCCAGCGCCAACCCTAAAAGTGACTTGCCAATTCAAGGTTGCAATTCAATTGCAAACAGGTTTGCATTACTATTACCGCTTTATCGCTTTATGTTCTTAATTTACATGTGATATCATAATTGAATTCATAAATATATTTGAGGTTCTGCCTGTGGGTTTAAATATATCTGAATATCTTGAATGTTTAACCATGTAATTTCTGTAATGGATGCCATAGGGTGTGAAGCTTGCTGAAGTCGTACTGTTCTAAAATTCAAAACCCGCAGCCGTTCGCTAGCACATCGCTAAGCGAATATGTAGCGAGTGTTCGCCAAGCCCTCGCTAGGCGAGGCAGCAGCGAACATGACAGTCGCTGATTTTCTCGTTCTGATTTTTGCTTATCGGACATGTTTTATCATAGCCATGCATTGTTTACCTGACACTATTTCTGTTATGATGCCTTTTGTTTGGTGCAATCCTCGATTGTACCCTGATTTGGTATTCTAACCTGTTTGCTGAATTTTGTAAGGGTTCACATACTCCCGGAAAAGTAGCTTGCTAGGTATTCCACTTTATTTGTGGGATACCCTTGTGGAGATTCATCCTAATTACTTAATTGATTTTAATGTGGAGATTCATCCTAATTACCTAATTAATTATAATGTGGAGATTCATCCTAATTACCTAATTGATTATAAAATATTGCCTTTGAATATGTGATCTTGGACCTCTCTTTGTTGCGTTACGGTATTACGGTATTACGGTCATGTCCCGTGAATGTGGGGATTCACTTAGCAAAGACCCTTCGGTTAAATCATCATGTCCCTATAAGATAAATCATAGTCCCTCGGATGTTGCCTGCGAATATATGATTTTTGTCCCTCGATGACCCGTCGTTGTAGCCTACGGTTAAATGATGATCGTCCCTTCGAATGCTAAGGTATCCTTACAAATGTTGCCTTCAATGACCAATCGATGACCCTACGATGTCCCTTTTACATCCAAAGGATAAAACTACTTACTTCTCAATAGTAAGGACAGTTTTACCCTCATAAGGATAGGAAATACCCATAAAGACCTTGGGTAGGTATAACTCTTAATTGCTGACTCACAACCTAAAACATTTTTCATACATCACACTTTGCAAAACATCTACTAGAAAATCACCACTTGGTATACATTCATACTAGAATCATTGCCAAGTTATATTTTTCTAAACAGCTTTCAAAATTAAACGAGATAAATACTTTGTATACATTCGTACAAGAATCATTACAAAGTTAAACTCTCTTTTCAAAACATTTTCTAAGCAATTCACAAACACTTTTTCAGACAAGAAAAATAACATAAGTGATCAAGCAATTAAGAGCCCATGGATAACCATGGATACAAAGGGTGCTAACACCTTCCCTTTGTATAATGTACCTCCCGAACCCAAAATCTAATTAAGGTCTTTCCTGTTCTTTTCCACCTTTCCTTATTGGATAAAAGAAAAGTCGGCGGCGACTCTTGCTATCCGCGACATTTGCTTTCCAAAGCAAAAACACACAAGGTCAGTTCACCGTATGACAGAACTGGCGACTCTGCTGGGGAATACTAAAAGAGAGGTTGCCTTAAAAAAACAAGATCACTTATTTGAATTGTCTAATTTACTTTCAAGGGATTGCTTGGGTATTTTATGCTTGAGTGAAAGATCCTACACCCGGATCTAGTGTACCTTAGGTAAGTAGCAAGAGATCATCGCGACTATCCGGCGTATACTGGAATGGTTAAAATGATGGCTACGGTTAATGTGACACTTTGGATGTCCTGATGTTCCTCATGGTTACTTGAGGAAAAATTTGGCGTCCGCGTGGTGTCATCAAAGCATTAACCAGACCTTTAGAACCCTAATTGACTCGTCCTAGCCATTAGAAGGTAGTGAGATAACTGACTTCGGTTCCGACTGGGGTTGGTTGAGACTCGATACTACACTCTTTGAGATTGGACTTTAGGGAAGCTTTGGTCAACCACTTGGTGTTGCACTGAAGTGGACTTAAGGGAAGGTCAATGATTGGAGATCCTTTTAGAACCCGGTTACTATTCTAGGACAGGTTGAACCAACCAAACTTCAGTGGGGAGGGTACTTACCTATGGAACTCATGCAAGCCTTAAAACTTAGGAATGATTGTTGTGTGACTTGCTTGCGCTTGTTATCATAACATCATAACATCATAACATCATAACATCATAACATCATAACATCATAACATCATAACATCATAACATCATGACATTGTACTAACCATTTCAAGGACTTAGGGATTTAGCTTTGCTCTGTTAAACAGGTTATGGCTTCCAGGAAGACTATCCGGATCAATTTCGTAGCGATCTCTCCTCAACTCAAAGATTTAGTGTCAGAGCTTCCCGATCATGCTCAGTTCATCAAGAAACATGGTTCTCTCCTCAATTTGGTTACCACTGGTTTCAAAGAAGATATGATGAGAGTTCTATTCCAGTTCTTCGATCCTAAACATCATTGCTCCACCTTCCCAGATTATCAGTTGGTACCCACATTAGAAGAATTTTCCAGGCTGCTTGGGATACCTATCCTTGATCAAATACCTTTCAGTGGTTTAGAAAGGATTCCAAAGTCTGAAGAAGTTGCCGCAGCTTTATACATGACAAAGTCTGACATTGAAACTAATTGGGTAACAAGAAGTGGAGTTAAGGGTTTACTTGCCAAATTTCTAATAAATAAGGCCCGAGAATTCCTAAAAGTTATGAGTGTCCATGCTTTTGAAGATGTTCTAGCATTACTAATATATGGTTTGGTGTTATTTCCTAATCCAGACCAATTCATAGACATGAATTCTATTAAGATATTTCTCACTCATAACCCTGTGGCTACCTTGCTTGGAGACATTTTGTATTCCCTACACACCCGTACTGTGAAAAGGCAAGGGACTCTCATGTGCTGCGTACCTTTACTATCTAGGTGGTTTATTTCGCACCTTCCTCAATCAGTCTTGAAGAACGAGCAGAATTTGAAATGGTCTCAAAGGATAATGTCGCTCTCACATTCAGACATCCATTGGTGTCCTCAATCCAAAGGAAATATTATCATCATTGACCGTTGTGGAGAATTCTCTAACGTACCACTCCTGGGGATAAGAGGGGGTATTACTTATAACCCAGCTTTAGCCTTACGACAGTTTGGTTATGCTCGAAGAGATGGTCCACATGAAATAATTATTCAAGGCACTGTGTTTGACTATGACAACGACTCTCAAGGTCTTCGTCAAAGGTTCGTACGAGCTTGGGGCATGGTGAAAAGAAGTACTTTAGGACAGAAAAACTCTATTCCTATGGAACCTATCTCAAATGGGTACGCGCCAGAGCTCGTGAGCTTACCATGCCATATCTTACAGTCGGACTGCTGGTTGTTGAACCAGAAGTTGAAGGAGGTACTCCTCAGATCATTCCTTATCCATATATGCCTACCAATGTTGAAGAATTGAAGAAATCCTGGATCCAGTTGAGAGAGGAAAGGGATACTTTTGAAACTCAGTTGGGTGCAGAAAGGAAGAAGGTGTTAGAGCTCACCAGCCAGCTTAATGAGGAACGAAGACTCAATGCATATCTCCGCCCCAAAAGAAGCCGTCCCTGGGAGACTTGAACTTTCATTGTATTTTTATTAGTTTTTTGTAATGAACATTGATTAAAGAAATTATTAATAAAAATTTCCCTCTTTTAGTGGTTTACGCAAAGCTAAATTCCAAAAGTCCTTGAAAACATTTCATACATTGCATAGCATAACATAACATTGCATAACAGGTACTCTAAAAGATCAATGTTCTCACGGTCTTCCTTCTAAACAGAAAGATGGCTCTCGAACAAACTGTCAAAGATCTCCAGGCTCAAAATGCTCAATTCCAGGAAATGATCTTGAGCTTATCCAAGGGGCAGGAGGAACTGAAGGCTCTATTGCTCGAGAAGAAGAAAGACAAGAAAGCTGTGAGTTACATTAACCCGGGAAGAAGGCTTAAAGGACAGGCTGCAGGAGTCAAGATTAGAATTCTGAAGGATCAAGGAGAGGAGACAGAAAATGATTCGGAAGATGAGAATGCTGATCCTTTCAACCATGAGGACGACGATGAAGATTATGAAAATGAACAGTACTCTCCAAAAGATGATAAGTATAAGTTGCTGGAAGAATGCATACTAGCTATGGAGGGTCAAAAGACGCCCAGTCTGGATTTCGAAAGCTTAGGTCTGGTCTCTGATGTGGTCGTTCCCCGCAAATTCAAGGTCCCTGCTTTCACTAAGTATGATGGTGCGTCTTGTCCTCGGATGCATCTGAGAGCTTATGTGAGAAAGATTCAGCCGTATACCACTGATAGGAAGCTATGGATCCATTTCTTCCAAGAGAGTCTGTCTGGCACACAGTTAGAGTGGTATTATCAACTCGAGAGCTCTAACATCCGCACCTGGACCGATTTAACAACAGCTTTCTACAAGCATTACCAGTATAATTCTGAATTAGCGCCTACTCGGCTACAGTTGCAGAATATGACTATGGGCTCTAAAGAAAGCTTCAAAGAATATGCTCAAAAATGGAGAGATTTGGCTGGCAGAGTCAAACCCCCTATGACTGATCGAGAATTAGTGGACATGTTCATGGGTACACTGACTGGCCCATTCTACAGCCATCTATTGGGAAGTTTCTCATCGGGTTTCACTGAACTTATATTGACGGGTGAACATGTTGAAAGCGGCATTCGAAGTGGAAAGATACAGGTGGCTACCTCTGCAAGCACCAAAAAGTCCTATCAGGGGAAGAATGAGTCAAATGTTGTGTACGGTCAAAGGGGTCATAACAAGAAAAATCGTGACCATACTATTGGAGCAGTTACGATTGCGGCACCGCCATCTCAAAACTTCCAACACAGACAGGACAGACCAAGAAAGCAGTTTACCAAGATCAATATGACTTTAGCACAAGCACTGCAGGGTATGCTAAAAGCAAATTTGATTACCCTCAGAGATCCTCCTGCAAATCCCAACACTACTTCTCCTCGTTATAATCCCAATGCCAGGTGTGCATATCACTCCGATAGTCCCGGGCATGATACAAACGATTGTTGGTTATTGAAGAATAAGATTCAGGATATGATCGACGCTGGGGAAATTGAATTCGATCCTTCGGAGACTCCTAATGTCATCACTGCTCCTATGCCTAATCAATGCAAGACTGTTAATGCTATGGATGACAATTCTCACATTTCTAATGTAGCTGACTTAGCATCTCCTCTCTTGACCATCAAGAAGAAGTTGTTGCAAGCTGGTTTATTTCCAGGTTGTGCTGAAAATTGCGATATCTGTATACCCCGACCCAATGATTGCTTGAAGTTGAGGAGTGGTATTCAATGGCTGATGGATGATCGCACAATTCTCTTCGAAAAGATTCCTAAGGTGGAAAACCCTATTGAAGAAATATCTGTGATTGCTAGGTCCAAAGTTTCGGTGAAGACTACCGCTACTAGAGTGCCTGTGAAGATTACTGCTGAGCCCAAGGTAGCTCCCCTAATTATTACTGCACCTGGCCCAGTACCATATTCCTCAAGCAAAGCCACTCCGTGGAATTACGGAGGTGATGTTTACATCCACGACATAAAGCAAGTTGATAATTCTGCTAACCCTAATGACATTGTTGGGACTAGTAAAATTACTCGAAGTGGAAGGATCTTCTCTCCAGAAATCTCACCTCCCGCCCCGGAAACTCGAGGAAAGGAACCAGTAACCAATCCTTCTCAGTCAAGGACACCGGTCGAAGTTACTACCGAAGATGCTGCCAAACGGGAAATGGAAGAAATGCTGAAAATCATCCGCAAGAGCGATTTTGATGTGGTAGAACAGTTGGGGCATACTCCGTCTAAGATTTCGATGTTATCCTTGTTGTTATCTTCTGAATCCCATGCCAATGCATTGATAAAGTTCCTGAAGACCGCTCATGTACCTCAGGAGACATCTGTCGATCAGTTCGAAAACTATGTTGCTAACCTGGCTGTTGACAATGGCCTAGGTTTTTCCGATGCTGACCTGACACCAGCAGGAAAGGATCATAACAAAGCTCTACACATCTCCATTGAGTGTAAGGGGATCACCTTGGCTCATGTGTTGATCGATAATGGCTCTTCTTTGAATGTGCTACTGAAAGCTGTACTCGATAAGCTTGACTGTAAAAGCATTGAACTAAAGCCTAGTGACGTTGTGGTGCGTGCTTACGATGGGGCGAAGAGTGTCGTCCATGGTGAAGTGGTTCTCCCTATCAAGATAGGACCTCAAGTCTTCAACACTACCTTTCACGTAATGAACATTCGTCCTGCCTACTCCTGGTTGCTGGGACGCCCTTGGATTCATGGGGCAAGTGTTGTAGCTTCGTCTCTCCATCAAAAGCTGAGGTATCCAATAGAGGGTAAGATCGTCACTGTGTGTGGGGAAGAAGAGTATATTGTCAGTAGTGTGCATACCTTCAGATACGTCGAGATGGATGGTGAATTCTTTGAGACTCCTTCTCAGTCATTTGAAGTAGTTCCTCCGACCAGTCTTGTCCTTAAGCCAACTCCCCTTGTGCCCAAGGTTATTAGTGCTCCTCCTGCTATGATTTCTCTGAAAGATGCTCAAGCCATGATTGAAGAGGGTGGTCATACTGGCTGGGGTCAACTGATCGATGTACCGTACAAGTCTGATAAGTCTGGTCTGGGGTTTAACTCTGAAAAGATAGTCAAAGATCAGATTAATGCTGTAGAAGATGCTGATAGCGATTGTGACTTGGATAGCTGGATTTTCCCAACAATTGGTGACGGACTCAATAATTGGAAGGCTGAAGACACTATCCCGATTTTCTTTAGTCAGGAGTAATTGTTATTGTCTATTTTAGGGTTGCAAATTTTTAATTTTTACAATTGAACTTCTTAAAGCATTGTGTCTATGCCCGGGGCACAATAGCTAATTTGTTAAGGGTTTTGTCATTTTCATAAGCATGTTCACATTCAATGAATCAATGGACTTTTTGCATTCAAATATTGCGCTCTTTATCTTTCCTGTCATCTTTTAAACAAGCTATGTATTCTTACACACACTCACGTAACAAATTGCAGATCCATATCCACTCTGGATCCTGTTGATAATAATTCTGCTACTGTTCATTATGACTTTGAAAATCCGATCTACCAAGCTGAGGATGGAAGTGAGGAAGATTGTGAAGTCCCTGGAGAACTTGCCAGACTGTTCCTGCAAGAAGAAAAGACCATACAGCCGCATGAGGAATCAACTGAAACTGTAAATCTGGGTACCGAAGTAGACAAGAAAGAAGTCAAAATAGGAGCAGGCTTGGAAAACAGTATCGAAGAAAGATTGATTCAGATGTTACATGACTATGTAGAGATTTTTGCTTGGTCTTATGAAGACATGCCAGGATTGGATACTGATATAGTGGTGCATCGTTTGCTAATGAAGGAAGATTGTCATCCTGTTAAGCAAAAAGTTCGTCGCATGCGTCCTGAAATGTCTGAGAAAATCAAAGCCAAGGTTATGAAACAATTTGATGCAGGTTTTCTGGCTGTTACTTCTTATCCTCAATGGGTTGCTAATGTGGTACCAGTGCCAAAGAAGGATGGTAAGGTGCGAATGTGTGTAGATTACAAAGATTTGAATAAAGCGAGTCCCAAGGATGACTTTCCACTTCCGCACATTGATGTTCTGGTAGATAACACCGCTCAACACAGGGTATTCTCATTCATGGATGGATTCTTAGGTTATAACCAGATTAAGATGGCACCTGAGGACATGGAGAAAACTACGTTTGTGACGCAATGGGGCACTTTCTGTTACAAAGTAATGCTATTCAGTTTAAAGAATGCAGGGGCAACATACCAGCGTGCTATGGTGGTTTTGTTCCATGATATGATCCATCATGAAATAGAAGTATATGTGGATGACATGATAGCCAGATCTCATACTGAGGAAGAACATCTCGATCATTTATACAAACTGTTTGAGAGGTTGAAGAGGTACAAGTTGAGATTGAACCCGAACAAATGCACCTTTGGAGTAAGATCCGGTAAGCTCTTGGGCTTTATTGTCAGTGGTAAAGGAATTGAGGTAGACCCGGCTAAGGTGAGAGCTATTCAGGAAATGCCAGTTCCCCGCACAGATAAAGAAGTCAGAGGTTTCCTGGGACGCTTGAATTACATTGCCCGATTTATATCCCATTTGACTGCCACCTACAAACCCATCTTCAAATTACTGAGGAAAAATCAAGAGATGATATGGAATGATGAATGTCAAGAAGCTTTTGATAAAATCAAGAAGTATCTCCAAGAACCTCCAATTCTGATGCCACCAGTTGAAGGAAGACCTCTAATCATGTATTTGACCGTGTTAGAAAATTCAATGGGGTGTGTGTTGGGGCAACATGACGAGCCTGGTCGAAAAGAGCATGCCATATACTACCTTAGCAAAAAGTTTACCGACTGTGAAACAAGATACTCATTGCTCGAGAAAACTTGTTGTGCTTTGGCTTGGGCTGCTCGCCGACTGAGACAGTATATGTTGAATCATACCACTTTATTGATTTCTAAGATGGATCCTATCAAATATATATTTGAGAAACCTGCCCTCTCCGGAAGAATAGCAAGGTGGCAGATGATTTTAACGGAGTATGATATCCAATACACTACTCAGAAAGCAATCAAAGAAAGCGTGCTAGCTGATCATTTGGCTCATCAAGAAGTCGATGATTACCAATCTATGAATTTTGAGTTCCCAGATGAGGATGTCATGCTTGTTACTGATTATGAAGAACCTGGACCGGATGAAGGACCCGAACTGGAATCCCGATGGACTATGGTTTTTGACGGATCATCTAATGCGTTGGGCAATGGTGTTGGTGTGGTAATTATTTCTCCTAGGGGTTGCTACACGCCTTTCACTGCTAGACTATGTTTTGATTGCACCAATAATATGGCTGAATATGAAGCATGTATTCTGGGACTCAGAGCTGCTATAGACCTGAGAATCAAGTTTTTGAGTGTGTATGGAGACTCAGCTTTGGTAATCAGTCAGATCAAAGGAGCATGGGACACTAAGCATCTGAATCTCATCCCTTATCGAGAACGGGTGTTGACATTAATCCCATACTTTGAAGAGATTACATTCGAACATATTCCACGAGAAGAGAATCAGTTGGCAGACGCATTGGCTACCATGTCATCTATGTTCAGAGTCAGATGGGACAGTGAAGCTCCCAGGATCACCATTGAACGATTAGATGAACCAACATATTGTTATGAACTTAATACTGAGGGAGTAGAGGAGAAACCTTGGTTCCACGAAGTGAAAAGATACTTAGAAACTCAGGAATACCCTGAAGGGGCATCCATCAATGACAGAAAATTTCTGAGGAAGTTCTCCGCTAAATTCTTTTTGAGTAATGGAGTATTATACAAACGTAATCATGATTCGACTTTGCTTCGCTGTGTGGATAAAAAGGAAGCAGAAAAGATTATGGAAGACATGCATGACGGTATTTTTGGGACTCATTCTAGTGGACATACGACGGCCAAGAAGATTCTGAGATCAGGGTATTATTGGTCTACCATGGAAGCTGATTGCCACCATCACTCCAGAACCTATCACAAGTGCCAGATCTATGCGGATAAAGTACATGTGCCTCCTGCTCCATTAAACGTGTTGACAGCCCCTTGGCCCTTTGCAATGTGGGGCATTGATATGATTGGAGAGATTAAACCTACTGCTTCTAACGGACATCGTTTCATTCTTGTTGCTATTGATTACTTTACAAAGTGGGTTGAGGCAACCTCATTTGCTTCTGTTACCAAGAATGTGGTGGCACGGTTCATCAAGAATAGTCTTATTTGTCGATATGGCATCCCTGAAAGAGTTATCACGGACAATGGCACCAATTTGAACAACAAGATGATTACTGAACTCTGCATGCAGTTCAAAATAAAACACCATAACTCTTCTCCGTACCGGCTAAAGATGAACGGCGCCGTGGAGGCTGCTAATAAGAATATCAAGAAGATCATACAAAAGATGACAGTAACGTACAAAGACTGGCATGAGATGTTACCATTTGCTCTTCATGGTTATCGCACTTCAGTACGAACTTCGACAGGGGCAACTCCTTTCTCTTTAGTCTACGGAATGGAAGCCGTCTTACCAGTGGAGGTTCAGATTCCTTCTCTAAGAATCATGAAAGAGGCAGGTTTAGACCAGGATGAATGGATTCAGACTCGACTGGATCAGATAAATTTGATTGATGAGAAGAGACTTGCGGCTGTTTGTCATGGGCAAATATATCAGAAGCGCATGACCCACGCATTTAACAAAAGAGTCAAGAGACAGGTGTATCAAATTGGCGACTTGGTGATCAAGCGTATCATTCTACCACAAGGTGATCCCAGAGGCAAATGGACTCCCCCATACGAAGGGCCATTTATGGTTAAGAAGGTATTCTCTGGTGGAGCCATGATGCTTGCTACAATGGATGGCGAAGATTTCCCGCATCCTGTGAACGCAGACATAGTTAAAAAATACTACGCATAAAAGAGACACGCTAGGTCGACGTATCTAGGCAAAAGTAAGGGCATCCCGGCGAACCAAAAGGGTTCGGGCAAAAATTAGGGATAAACATATAAAAATGTACACCCGGCAAGTCGAAAACCTGAAAAGGAGGCTTGGGCAAAAAAGGGTATCCTGGTGGACTGAAAACCTGAAAAGGCGGTCCAGGCAAAAATTAGGGATTAAAGCGTATGACTATGTCCCGTTCTCGGTCAGGTTCACCCAAGTTCAAAGGACTGAACAAGCTAATCACTTTTATCCGACCGCAGGAGATGGGAGGCTTGAAGACATAATGACAGTAGTGGAATTAAAATCAATAGGACTTTTTCTGCATAGCTTTCTCTTTGTTTTCTTGAAAATTTCCTCTTACTAGGATTTCTGTCTCCTTGTACACAAATTGCCTGTTTATAGGCCCTCTTTCAAAATCAATACAATTTTATTTCCAAAAAGATGCTTTTGTTTCACTTTCTCTGTTTTGTTTGCGTAAACGTCCATTGATTTAATTTGAATTAATATATGCATTTGAATATGATTGATGTTTATCAAAAATACATGCATAAGATATGCATAACAATTACTAAAAGACTTCAGGATCGAGGAGAAGGTCTAACCATGCTTTCCAATGAATCCGGTTGCTAATTCTATTCCCCAGCAAAAAACCAGTTAGTCCCCAGAAGAAATTGGCATCACTAGACAGACTAGTCATCTCTTTTATCCCCCCAGCCAGGCTCTGTTGAATATTTCTACCATCAGACAGAAATCAAGTATTCCCAGCTAAGAAAGGGTCATCAATACAAATATCTCCAACCAGGATATGGGGATTTATTTTCCCCTGGCAAAATTCTCAGACGCATAAATCATTCATGCATCATTTCACAGCATACGCATGCATACAATGTTCGCATTTATTTTCGAAAGCATAAAACATCTCATGCATCATGACATGGCATGAAGCTAACTTTATTTTTCAGGTTAATTATCCTCCTGATACAGTCAAAACAAAGGTCCATTCAGACGGACATCTTTATCGATTACATTCAAGATTCAAATACATCTTTCGGATAATCCATGTGAACATTCATTCTGACAAACACTCGGATATCCTCCTAATGGTGGCATCTTTAAGCCCACCCCAGATATTTATGGCAAATACAACATATACAAATATTATCAGATATAGCCTAACGTACGGTTCATTCTGATTCAGTCCAACATATGATTCCTTCAACTATTCCAATACGGTCTAGCGTACGACCCATTTGGATCTTCATTTCCTCAGATACTACCTAGCGTACGGTACATTCCTAGGTGTAGTCTAGCGTACGACTACTTTCTTTTTCAGATACAGCCTAACGTACGGCTCATTCTGCAACTCCAATACGGTCTAGCGTACGACCCATTTGGATCTTCATTCCTCAGATACTACCTAGCGTACGGTACATTCCGAGGTGTAGTCTAGCGTACGACTACTTTCTTTTTCAGATACAGCCTAACGTACGGCTCATTCTGCAACTCAGATATGATCTAGCGTATGATCCATTCTGATCCTTTACCCCCAGTGAAGTCGACAACCTAATGGATGACTCGCTATGCGGTCTAGCGTATGACCCGGTGTGACACCCATGTCTTCAAATTGGTCTGATATACGATGCACTTTGAAGCTCTCATCATCAATGATTCTTACTTCGTCAGATACAGCCTAACGTACGGCTCATTCCGCAACTCAGATACGATCTAGCTACGATCCATTCTGATTCTTACTTCGTCAGATACAGCCTAACGTACGACTTATTCTGCAACTCAGATACGATCTAGCGTATGATCCATCCTGATCTTTCATCCCCAGCGAAGTCACCCGCCTAATGGATAACTCATTCTGCTACTCAGATACGATCTAGCATACGATCCATTCTGATCTTTACCTCTCCAGAGGCAGCCTAATAGACGGCTCATTCAGCAATTCAGATACGATCTAGCGTATGGTCCATTCTGATCCTTTATCCCCAGCAGCGTATGATCCGTTCTGATCTTTCATCATCAAACTTCCTGGATGGCATCTTTAAGCCCAACTCCATCAAGACTAATTAACAAGTTCAAATTTTCGGGGCATTCTAAGTGTTCAATAATCTTCCACCTCCAGACTACGAATGGCGTACATACCATTCTAACTCTCTCGGTTCAAGAATATTGAACAGGGGCAGCTGTCATACCCCAAAATTTGCCCGTTAATCTTGCAAGACATTTTTCAAGGCACTTCAATTCATTTGTCAAGACACTGATCTTAAAGGAACAAAGACCCATCACACAGGTGGCCAAATCCAGAAGATGGCCTAAACTGGCTTGCTCGCTAGGCGAGCAAATCCTTCGCCTAGCGAACCCTTCGCTACACCACTCGCCTAGCGAAGCTTGCGAATACCAGAAATTTTGGGCTTCATTCTGAGCCCATTAGGTCACAAAAAATCATTATAAATACCACAACTTCAGTCAGAAAAAGGGGAACAGACGGACGGACGGAGACAGAGAGAAGGAACAGCAAACCCCGGAGGCTAACCCAGAGAATTCAGAGCAACCCTAAAGGAAACCTTGAAGGAAAATCTGCACAAAGATTATCTCCGCCCAACTCAACCCAGCGCCAACCCTAAAAGTGACTTGCCAATTCAAGGTTGCAATTCAATTGCAAACAGGTTTGCATTACTATTACCGCTTTATCGCTTTATGTTCTTAATTTACATGTGATATCATAATTGAATTCATAAATATATTTGAGGTTCTGCCTGTGGGTTTAAATATATCTGAATATCTTGAATGTTTAACCATGTAATTTCTATAATGGATGCCATAGGGTGTGAAGCTTGCTGAAGTCGTACTGTTCTAAAATTCAAAACCCGCAGCCGTTCGCTAGCACATCGCTAAGAGAATATGTAGCGAGTGTTCGCCAAGCCCTCGCTAGGCGAGGCAGCAGCGAACATGACAGTCGCTGATTTTCTCGTTCTGATTTTTGCTTATCGGACATGTTTTATCATAGCCATGCATTGTTTACCTGACACTATTTCTGTTATGATGCCTTTTGTTTGGTACAATCCTCGATTGTACCCTGATTTGGTATTCTGACCTGTTTGTTGAATTTTGTAAGGGTTCACATACTCCCGGAAAAGTAGCTTGCTAGGTATTCTACTTTATTTGTGGGATACCCTTGTGGAGATTCATCCTAATTACTTAATTGATTTTAATGTGGAGATTCATCCTAATTACCTAATTAATTATAATGTGGAGATTCATCCTAATTACCTAATTGATTATAAAATATTGCCTTTGAATATGTGATCTTGGACCTCTCTTTGTTGCCTTACGGTATTACGGTATTACGGTCATGTCCCGCGAATGTGGGGATGCACTTAGCAAAGACCCTTCGGTTAAATCATCATGTCCCTATAAGATAAATCATAGTCCCTCGGATGTTGCCTGCGAATATATGATTTTTGTCCCTCGATGACCCGTCGTTGTAGCCTACGGTTAAATGATGATCGTCCCTTCGAATGCTAAGGTATCCTTACAAATGTTGCCTTCAATGACCAATCGATGACCCTACGATGTCCCTTTTACATCCAAAGGATAAAACTACTTACTTCTCAATAGTAAGGACAGTTTTACCCTCATAAGGATAGGAAATACCCATAAAGACCTTGGGTAGGTATAACTCTTAATTGCTGACTCACAACCTAAAACATTTTTCATACATCACACTTTGCAAAACATCTACTAGAAAATCACCACTTGGTATACATTCATACTAGAATCATTGCCAAGTTATATTTTTCTAAACAGCTTTCAAAATTAAACGAGATAAATACTTTGTATACATTCGTACAAGAATCATTACAAAGTTAAACTCTCTTTTCAAAACATTTTCTAAGCAATTCACAAACACTTTTTCAGACAAGAAAAATAACATAAGTGATCAAGCAATTAAGAGCCCATGGATAACCATGGATACAAAGGGTGCTAACACCTTCCCTTTGTATAATGTACCTCCCGAACCCAAAATCTAATTAAGGTCTTTCCTGTTCTTTTCCACCTTTCCTTATTGGATAAAAGAAAAGTCGGTGGCGACTCTTGCTATCCGCGACATTTGTTTTCCAAAGCAAAAACACACAAGGTCAGTTCACCGTATGATAGTGTGGATGAAACCACCACTCTGGAACAGCCCACATTCATTGGAAACACCTAAAGAAAACCCTATGCCAACTCAGGATTTATTATCTTCCAACTTGATCAGTTGTCCTAAACCGGTAGTTGCACCATGCTCAGTGGCCAACTTAGCATCATTGGAGGAAGCAAATGAAGAATGTCCTTTTTTTGAAGGTTCAACAATAGATAAGGATTGTAACGGAGTTCCAACCTCATCCTCAGCATCAATGTAGGAGAAAGAAGATAAATGGCTAACCAAGAGAGCCTTCTCTCCCCCTATCACCACCAACTTCTTGTTCTTAATGAACTTCAACTTCTGGTGTAGGGTGGATGTCACGGCGCCTGCTTCGTGAATCCATGGTCTGCCAAGCAAACAGCTGTATGATGGATGAATATCCATGACCTGGAAAGTGATACGGAAATCACTAGGTCCAATCTTGATTGGGAGTTCAACTTCACCGATCACGGTTTTCCTCGATCCATCAAAAGCTTTCACTACCACTCCACTCTGCCTCATGGGAGGCCCCTGGTAAGAAAGTTTCGCAAGAGTGGATTTTTGCAACATATTAAGCGATGGTCCTGTGTCCACCAACACATTGGACATGGCATCATCCTTACAGTTCATGGAAATGTGTAGAGCCAAATTATGGTCTTTTCCTTCCTCGGGAAGATCAGCATCACAAAAGCTCAAATTGTTACAAGCGGTTATGTTTGCAACAATGCTATCAAATTGTTCAATAGTGACATCGTGGTCCACGTATGCCACGTCCAACACCCTCTGCAAATCTTCGCAGTGTGGCTCAGAATTCATCAACAAAGATAGCACAGATATCTTTGATGGCGTTTGTAGAAGCTGATCAATAACATTGTACTCACTCCTTTTGATGAGCCTCAACATCTCATCACAGTCCTCTTTCAAAATGCCATGCTGGCCAACCAGGACATGAGTTTTCACAGATTTATCAACAACAGGGTCAACTCCCTTCTCAATAAGTACCGGATTATTATAAGAAATCCCCACGGAACCGGCAGGATTAACCACAATCTTCTTCAAAACGTCTTCATGGGGTTTCGGCTGCACCGAGAAAACACGACCACTATGGGTCACACCACTGACATCTGAGATGCTCAAAACAGAGGTGGAGGGCAACGACACATCCTTCCCATATTTTAGCATCACATCATTGTATCTGTAAGGAATAGCTTTGTCTAATGAGTAGGGGACAGGGCCCGTTGGCTTTATCACAAGAGTGGGAGAAACCTTCTTCTTGTTGCCATCATATTTGACAACAACAGGTTCTGGAATACTGAAAACAGGGGAAATAACATCAACTTCATCCTCGTTGCGATTCTGAAGTATCTCGATCATACCTTGATCCAGCATCCCTTAGATGTCCTTCCTTACTTGTAGGCATCCTCTTTCATTGACAATGCACACCTGGCACCTGTCATGGTCATGCTCATAGTGACTGTGTCCACACAACAGTTTATGCATCTCGACCAAAGATTGCCTGATATCATTGACATACAAGACTTTATATTTGCTAGGGCATCCCTGGACCATATTCACAACAGCTTTCCCATGATCGGGAAATGGGTTCTTCTTCATATTAGGACCTACGTCCTCGAAAAACAAAATCCCACTTCTCACAAGGTCTTGCACCTTGGTCTTTAGGGGATAGCAATTCTCCACATCATGTCCGGGAGCACCGGAATGATATACGCAGTGTAATTCAGGCTTGTACCACCACAGAGGGTTGGTCGGTACAGCGGGAGGGTCTCTTGGAGTAGTTAGCTTTCTATCGATCAGAGATGGATAGAGTTCAGCATATGACATCGGAATCGGATCAAAAGTGACCATTTTCCTCTCGTAGCTGGTGTTGGTGTTATTGTTGTTTCGAGGCTGGTAGGCCTGCTGTTGTGGACGATGTTATTGTTGTTGTTGATGATGAACTTCTCGAAAGGCAGGTGCTATATGAGCCACCTGGTGTTGGTTACTGGCAGGGCAAACAATCTTCCTCTTCACAGAGGGTCTTCTCTTAATATGGGAGGACACAACATGTGCCTCTCCCTCCTTCTTCTTCGCAAAGCCCCCATATCTCTTTGCGGAAGAGCCTTCATCCTTGGATAGACGTCCTTCACGGACTCCTTCCTCTAGCCTCATTCCCATATTCACCATTTCGGTGAAGTCCGAGGGAGCACTAGCAATCATCCTCTCATAGTAGAAATAACTCAAAGTCTTCAAAAAGATCTTTGTCATTTCTTTCTCTTCAAGGGGTGGCACAATCTGAGCTGCCAGCTCACGCCATCTTTGGGCATACTCTTTGAAAGTCTCCTTCTCTTTCTGGGACATCGCCCTCAGCTGGTCCCTATCGGGAGCCATATCCACATTGTATTTATATTGCTTGATGAAAGCTTCGCCAAGATTGTTGAAGGAGCGGATGTTTGCACTATCCAGACCCATGTACCATCTGAGAGCGACATCAGACAAACTGTCTTGGAAGTAGTGGATAAGAAGTTGTTCGTTATCTGTTTGCGTTGACATCTTGCGAGCATACATCACAAGATGGTTGAGAGGGCATGTGTTTCCCTTATATTTCTCAAAGTCAGGCACTTTGAATTTTATAGGGATTTTAACATTGGGCACAAGGCAAAACTCAACAACAGTTTTACCAAAGAGGTCTTTACCCCTCAGAGTCTTCAGTTCCTTGTGCAGCTCAAGGAATTGGCCTTTCATTTCATCCATCTTTTCATAAACATCTGGGCCCTCAGATGGCTCAGAATGATAGATGGTGTCTTCAACTCTTGGTAAAGTATGCACAACAGGAGGTGGCACAGCGAGGACCGGGCTAGATGCCGGCAGAGAAGCGAGAGTCGGAGCAAAACCCTCGGGCACGAAATTGGCGGGCATTCCCCAGGGGAACCCGACTGGCATAGTTGGCGCGAAGTGGGCTATTGCAGTAGGCCCAGTTGAGGAAGCTACTTCAGATATAATAGTCCTTTGGGGAGGAGTTGCAGGAGTTGGAGACGATTGGCTTCGGGCAACCAGCACTGACTCCATCATGGCAGTCAGCCTGGCTACTTCCTCTTTCAGTTCTCGGTTCTCTTGCTCTAAATGATCCATTAGTCTAGGAAGATTAGCTCTGGTGTTATACCGGTGCGCCAACTTGTCTTCAAAATAAATGAAGAGAAAAGAGTTAGACCACTGAGTTGAACTAAACCTGCTTATGCATATGATGCATGCAATGTTTGTGCATATGATTTGTTTTTATTTGAGGAACTTTATAGAGATCTATTTGCAAATATTTGAAAATATTAATCTTTTAAGACATATAGAATACTCATAGCAATAATATATGGAAAAATTTTACACCAAGGAAGAAGTACAACTTTGGTAACCAAATACAATACAAGAGGAAAGGATGGATGAAATGTTGTTAGGTTTATCCTTTAAGGGTAACCCAAGATGACGGCGAGCCAAAACAGGGTTGTAGTTAATTCCACCACATGTACCAAGAAGGGGCACATTGGAGAATTCACCACAAGAGTCAATAATCTGTCCACCATCATACACATAATTACACCAAAAGATATCATCATTAGTGAGAGACATAAGTCTCGTGGACCACCGTAGACATCCTTTGTTTTCCTTGAAGGTGAGCGTCTGAGGCAAGTGCGAAATAACCACTTGTACAACAGAGGAAAACAGCACACAATGGAACCACCACCCTTTGCATTCCTCATATGCAAAGAGAAATAAGTGTCACCCAATAGAGTCGGAACGGGATTAAGAGTAGAGAAAATCCTAATAGCATTCACATCCACAAAATTGTCGACGTTGGGGAATAACACTAGCCCATAGATGAGAAGTACAAATATGGCTTCAAAGGTGTCCTCACTCATGGCCTTCCCAAACAAAGTAGCTTGGGAAATGAGAAAATCAGATGGGAGACCTTGAATTCCTCCTTTGGTAGTCATATGAGCAACAATCTCAGATACATCTATATGAAGCAGATCAGCAATCTCTTGGGAAGAAGGAACTCTCTCCAAGCCACTGAACGGCAATTGATCCAAGATAGGGATGCCCACAAGATAGGCATACTCCTCAAGTGTAGGCAAAAGCTGGAAATACAGAAAAGTGAAGCAACGGTACAGAGGATCATAGAACTACACTAGCACACTCATCAAACCTTCATCCACTTGAGTAGAAAGAATAGACAGAAGCTTCCCATGGTGAGCTTTGAACTCCAAAGGCTTTAATACATAAGATGTCAAACTCCTTAACTCTTTCAAGTCGGGTTGTCTGAAACTGTACTTCTTCGTATTCCTTCTTTGCTTATCCATGTCTGAAAATTTGCAAATAGACCTCTTAAGTTCCTTGAAAATTTTCTTGTTGATGATATGGATGCAAATGAACGCATGAATGCATGGATGCAACAATCACACTCAAGGATCAAGCAAGTCACACCATACAAAGGTCACGGGATGGCTCAAGTCATCCTCAATATCAATCATCCATTTTGGTGGATTATGGTTTACACCTCATCAACACCCAAGTTCCACTGATATTAAGGATATACGAGAACGGATCAACCGCGAATCAAGGGCTTGTTGTGAGTCACGAGCATGGAGTCTCGGTTAAGAACCACCCAAAGGGAGTTTACTATGGTTAAACCTGACGATCATGTTCTAAAAAGGTCCCCATAGTCATCATCTCATCTTTCGGATATTTTCGGATAAACGACTACTCGTATTCCAAAAATATTCTTAAGAGAGACTCTTATGAGTGTAGTATCGTGTAACAATCGTATCAAATCTTACACTTGAACGACCTTCGCACTATGTCCTAAAATAAGCCAAGATAGGCTAGGTAATCTAAGGTCCTTGGCTTCTAAGGTGTATATTGGAAAGAGTAATGCTTAACCACGACTACTCATGTGACATTATTGATCCCAACAAGACCTCCACCAAGTGAATGGGCTTGCAAGTCAACTTGCTATGGAATAACTCCACACAAGTCAATAAGACTATGCCATATCCTATCATAAGTGCACTCGAGTTCGGGTATAGAACTCATCTCACAAGAGACCACCAAGCACACAAGCAATTGATATATCAAGCAATTCATACATTACAAACAATATAGTCATCCCAAATTTGCACAAAATTATGTCACAAATAAATATAAACAATACAATACAACAAGCAAAAAGTAGGCTAAACCCACTAGGAAAAAAGGTTGTCTTCCCCAGCAGAGTCGCCACTTTTCTATAGCGGGGTGTCGCATCCGCGAAAAACAACCGGCGGGCTGAAACAAAAACACAACACAGAGCCGCCACTGCGCGTTATTTATCCCAAGATAGGGAAAGGAAACGCTCAGAGAAACCTGGAAAGGAAATGGTCTCGCGACCAAAGAGAAAGGGTAAGGGAGTCGGTTACGCAAGGGGAAGGTATTAGCACCCCTCACGTCCGTCGTACTCGACGGGATCCACGCTCTAAGAAAAGAAAAGGTTGCTAAAACACCACACACACACACGCACCGAAGACAACACAGGTGGGGTTAAGGGGGAGAGAGCTCGATAGGACGTCGCATCCTATGCCTACGTATCTCGTCTAGAACGAGAATCAGAGCTGCCGTAGTTCGGCTCACGCACGCCAAACAAGACACACCGGCAAACATGGAGCCTGAATGCCAATCACTGGGCTTACATCAGCATCCGAACCAAAACACGCACAAAACGGCAAACGTGGAGCCCGACTGCCAATCACTGGACTTACATCGGCATCCGAACCAAAACACACGCAAGAAGATAACAAGCAAACACACGCAAAAAGAAAAAAGTGCCCGGAGAGACCTCGCGCGGTCTCCTGCCTACATACCTCGTCCGGAACGAGGATCAGGGCGATGTAGTTCCCCCTCAAGGGAAAGAAATTCTAGCCAGAAACCAAGGGAAGACACACTACCAGGGAGCTGGACTCGAGCCTAGTGTTGTCATGCATCATTACCCTATGTTCAGGTTTCTACCTACTTGCACAACTGCAAGCTAATCCTATCCAGGAAAAAAGCAAGCATACAAGCATACAAACAGAACAACCCAAGCATTTCAAACAAATATTCACATAGCACACACTATAACCAATCAAGTGAGGCTCACACAATGGGTTTGACTGCCGAAGCAAGTCATCTGTACATGGGTAGTATTCGCTCTTAACCTTGCCATTGCGGGGCTAAGGTGAAGCAGATGAAAGGTGAGTGAAGATTAGACTTCACAGCTCTTATCCCTGACCAGGGAGAGCTTCAGACAAAGGAGCGTGGGTCCAGAATGGAGGGACCCTTCTACGCTCAAAGACTCTGACTCGATTGTGCAACAGCACAAGATCTTGGGTTTGTGTCCCAATGCATCAACACACAGCCGTGTGAGTAGAGGGACGACTCACAGAATAGTGGGGGATAGATTGCATATCCCTTTGATCCACCAATTGCCTCATAGAGGTCTTTACCTGCTTGGCACAATATTAAACAATCACAAACATCGCCTCTTAAGGAGGACTTCAGACATTTGCCTGGCCAGGTAACAGGCCAGGTCTTCCAGACTACATGAAGAATAGAAGTCCTACCTCAAATGGTTTAAAAACCAAGCAGCAGCAAGCAAGTTCTTAAAGAACTGTAAGCGACTAAATGTACCTGAAATCAATCAAGTATCATCAGTACTCAGACAAACCAACAATAAACAGCAAATGTTAATCTATACAGACAACACAAGTTAATGCACACAAGTGCAAGCTATAAGCCCAAGCTCAAGCATCACAACCTACAAAACAAAGTCAAGTTAGTTTATAAACATCAACCAAACTCAATTCAAATTGCCTTGAAGCAATCTCCTTAAGCATTGTGCATTTCATCCTGAAAATCCACACCAAATGTGAGAAACTAGACCACTAGGCCAAGCCTAGGGTCCAAAAGGGACAAAAAATCTAAACAGCAAGTAATATTCAACCAAAATCAAATTCAAACAAATAGAAAGCAAATGCAATTGGTCCCATGCTCATATCATTCACCAATATCATTTCATGCACAATTTAACATCAATCATGTAATTTGCAACACCAAAAGACCAAACAGAACTATTTCACTCAAAAGCATACCAAAACAATTCCAAAAATCCTCAAATAATTCACACCTAAACAGGACACAATCAACAAGTAGCATGTCAATTTTCAGCTCAATTGGACAAAAGAAACTAGGTCAATGAAAATCAAGAAATCCAGACACAATTATTCAAGCCAATTCATAGCATCAACACAAGCATTCACTTCAAAAATTCATAAAACAGTGAGAACAATTAAGAAATGAATGGGACCAAAAGCATGATGTCCTACAATGTATCTATAACCAGCATACCAAATTTCACATTCATCCAAAACCATATGAGAATTTCACAGAAGATATGCCAACATGTATCACACAATGTCACCAAATGAGCATACAGTGAAGAAAATTATCAATCAATCAGAAAATGACATCAAATATTCCAGCAAAAATCACATGTTATCTTGACATATCAATGATCATCCATGCAAAATTTCAATCCAATCCAACATCTCTAGGTCATGCAAATAAATCCATGAAGTTGACCTAGCTAGGTGTGACACAAATTGTCACACCTAGATTCAAAAAATCATATCTCAATCATCAGGTATCCAAAAATCATAAACTTTACATGGAAATCACCATCAACATGTCCAGAATGAGCACAAAGAATTTCAATCATTTCTTTACAAGTATGAGCATTTCATGATGAAAATGGCAAAACATACAAAACATGTACACAAGTCAAAGATCAATAGGCCAGGTCAACATTTTACCATGCACAACTTGTGAAACCATGCCTATAAAATTCTAGGGAAAAATTGGAATCCATAAAAAAAATCCTCACTATTTTTGGACTAGTCATTAATTTTTTATGATTTTTTAAAGTTAAATGAATTGTTGAAATAATTATTTAAGATGTTAATTTAATTAAATGGATTCAGTGGCATAAATGTAAATAACCCTGGCCAAGGCAAAACGACAGCGTAGCACATTAATGTGCTGTCGTCGCGCGATTGGTTGTTTTGGGAGGGAAACAGCTTTTGAAAAATGCCAAGCCAGGAAACAGATCAAACAGGAAAAAAACTTCAGAAAATCGTCTTCCCCGCGCCATTAACGTGTTCTTCTTCTTCAAATTCGGTTTCACTCATTCCTCAACCAAAACGATCAAGCGATACATCATTCTCTTCGTCTCTCAATGCACATTCAAGATATGCTAACGAAATCTCCTAGTTCCTACTGTGCTAGACGGATCGAGCGGTTAAAGGTTTAACATCAAAGCTTGAAATCATGATTTCTCTCAACTCACTCAATCATTTTGCAAACCACGAGTTTCACGCTAACCTATGATGAACGATCTACACAATGCATATAACAATTTAAAGAATCATGAGATTCGAATTTCAAGTACCTTGCAATGGCAGTGATGCTTCTTGAAGCTTTGGCGCGAGATTCCTTGAAACAGATGAAGGAGAAGCTACAGGAAATTGAATGCAATGCTTAGCCTAGCTCGAAGCTGCTTCTAGTGGAAGAATTTGCAAAATGCCATGGATGCACACACTTTGAACAGTGGAGATTTGTGGAGTTTCTTGATGCCAAATGCCAAAAAAGTTGAAGAAGGAGATGAATGTAGAAGGCAGCAAAAGGAACCACACGAATTGATGAAGAATTGAAGGAGTTTTGCTCAATTTTGTTGATGAATGTTCTTGGTGAAGTTTGAGAATTGGAGGGAAAAGTTTGTTGAATTTCTTGTGAAATGTGATTCTGATCCAAAGTTAGTTATGATTAGTGATATATACCTCCACTTAATCACACTCTTAATCATCCAATTAACCAAAATGAAAGTGATTAGCTTAATGTGATTTTACTAAGCAAGGGCAAATATGTCTTTTCACCATGGGGCCCATGACAGCTCATTGACAGCTCACACACTCTCAAAATGACATGTGTGATGTGTTGCAACTTGTCCCATGGTCATTGGTTGTGTAATTTTGATTTTCACTATGTCATGGCAAATGGTATAATTTTCAAATGCAATTCACAAGTGACTTGACCAAATAATGAACCTCAACATGTTATGACAGTTCAAACCATTTTCAAACTGCATTTGTGAGGTGTTACAAAAATCCCCATTCCAAAATTCTCATTATTTCTCAAGTTGGACCATTTTGCCCCTGGATTTTTAACTGTACACTTGAAAATTGACTTTTTGCATTGACCATTTTTGATGAATTCCAATTATGCACCAAGAAAGTACATGTCAAATGGAGTTTGCACATAAAAAGATCACTCAATTTGGACACTCCATGTGGAAGTTATGCCACTTTGATTATGGGTCATTTTTGAAATTGAATGGACCATAACTTGCCAACCATGCATGGGACTTTCAAGTTCTTGGACTTTTTGGAAAGGTGAGACCAAGATCTACAACTTTCATGTTGAAAAAATTTTCATTTGAAGCTTCCTTGGACATGTAAATTTGAGGTCAAAAACTTTCCATTTTTGGAAACTTCCATTACAAGTCACTTTCTATTTTTGGCAATTTTTGTCCTGACTTGATTTTCTCCATTCTTAAGCTTTGACATGTCAAATAACACTTGTTCCAACACGAATGAAGTGTATCCAACTCTCTCCCACCTCCAAATCCATAAAATCAAGCACAGTTGACCACAGTTGACTTTTCCAACTGATAGATGAATTTGGCAATGCATAGATCAAACTGAGCTCCAATCTTCTGATGAAATGGCCCAAGGGTGAAACCCTAGCCTCAATAATCTCAATAAAACCATGGGATGATCCCCATATACATCATAGACCCCATCTCCTAGCCATGCCCTGATTGGCCCAATGCAACTGATTAGGGTTGACCAGTGGTCAAAACCCTAATCTCAAGAAATCTGATCCCACACTTGATGATGTCAAACCATGATGATGATGATGAATCATTGTAATCAAGATGAAGACCAATATCCTTTAGAACCATGAAACCCTAATTTGGACCTCCACATCCTCAGATGATTAATGACCAGTCCAATGAAACCCTAGCTTGCACATGACCTCCCATCTTCTGATCAAGACTTGTGAGGATGACTTGCACAATGTAACCACATGATATGCAATATGCAATGCCTAATGACCTAAAAATGTTATGCAATATGATATGCTAGTCCCAAGAGAGGAGGGCAAATTTTGAGGTGTTACACGGGGTATTCGTTACCTTTAGATTTATTGACTAAATCAAAAGTAAGCATACAATTCGAGTCGCCACCGCACTTTTATTTGTCCAAAGGAAAGGCTAAAAAGTGAACAAAAGCCAAGTAAGAAGTTTTATCAAATCAAAAACTAATAAAAATGTCAGAGATCTGGGTAAGGGGGTTGGTTATGAAATGGGAAGGTTTTAAGCACCCAAAACATCCTTAGTACTCTAAGGGAGCCCTTTCTGCAAGTGTGTATTGTAGGTTGGTATTTGTAAAAATATGTGCAAACAAGATTGGGGACATGAGAGAAGAATATACATATATTTACAATTTTGTTGTTTGAATGGATAAACCCATTGCCTACGTACCATCATAAAGGTAGGATCAAAACCTCGTAGTTCGGGGTAAAAATCTCAAAATATGGGTGAGTTGATTTGATCAAAAGCCTTAAGGTCTCTTGTTATCAAAGGGAGAAAACTCAACCTAAACCAACAATCCACCATGTGAGGAGAGCTTCAACATACTAGTGAGGGATCCACCCTATAATAAGTATGGAAGACTTATAGTCCAATCACTAAGGATAAGGTTAGGTTTACATCAACCACTATGATAACTCAAACCTATGGCTAATGTTTATGAAAAGGTTTTAACAAGGGTGGCTATTGGAACCACAAAAACAACTTGAGGTGAGTTGTATTTACAAGTTAGAAGTATTCACAAAATAAGGTCAAAGTTGACTTAAGGTTTATTCACAATGAGTATTAAGGAAAAGAGTTTGAAAAATCAAAGGCATAAGGCCTATGTTTCAAGTTTGAAAGTAATGTCAAAGTTTGCACAAAATGAGTTTGGCTTGGGTTAGAGTGGAGAGAAGAAGAGAAGGGCTAGTCCTAAACATGCAAAGATAAGAGAAGAGATAAAACCCTTGGAGTTCCTTTTCTTGAAATCATAAAGATGATTCAAGATGCTCCTTTCCTTTGGACTTAGCAACCAATCAAGCAATCAAACAAATATTATATTCAAGCTCCTAGGATCTCCATTTGGCTTGTCTCTCTTAACTTGGCTATTCATGACAATGGTCATTCTTACTATCTCAAGATGGCCTATCACATAAGAACAAACATCAAAAAGTTCACAATACAATAAGAGGAATGGACAAAGAATGAGTTTAGATTATGGGTCCTTTAAGTCAACTTTGAGATTTAGAATTCTAAAGGCATGAGGCCTAGTTGCTCTTCAACAAATTTAGCACTCTAAAGGCATGAGGCCTAGTTGCTCTTGAACTCCTTTAAGCATAGGTAATGTCCTAATTCTAATTCCTTTCTCCTTTTTGCATTGGGTTCACACAAACAAACAAAACAAATACAAAGCAACAATATATTTATATACAATAATGAGCTCAAATGAGCAAAAGGAAAATGACAAACATAAAATATGAGCTCAAGTGAGCAAAGGGAAAAGGCAATATGAATAAATGAGCAAGAAAGTAAATTGCATTAAAGTAAATTGCAAGAAATTAAATGCTTGAATTAAAGTTAGTAATTAATAGTTAATGTTAGTGTGTCATAAGATAATTTAGCGTTATGTTAAGCAATCGTAAGTGGACTAATGTAGTAGTCACACCTATCTGAGACCGGTCAATAAAACTATAGGCAAATAAACACAAGTTAGAGATCATGACTAGTAAGCTAAGCTCCTACAACTTGCCATGCCAAAAGAAAAGAAGAAAGGCCTTATATGGATTTTAGGTTTTTTGCTTGACCAAGAAGCAACCTATCTTGGACACAAAGCAACTCACTTGATCTTTGATCAAGTTGAGTTTGATTTGGATCAAAGAAGGTTAAGCCTCTCATATGTCAAGACCAACCACAAATCATTAACTCATTGGCCAAAGTAAAAAGAAGAAGATGAAATGAAATGGACAAAAGGAGAATTTAAATGACATAATCAAAACACAATGATCAAATGTGAATCAAATCATCATCAACCAATGTAAAACAGAAGAGAAATGAAGATTAGAAGTCAACAAGTCAGATATATTTTTTGGTATTTTTGGAATTTAAATAAAACATAAAATAAAATGAACAAAATATGGTCAAACCTCAAATTCAATTCAAATCAACTTGGATAAGTCGAATTGAATTATCCTAGGTCTAACATGGTCAAACAAGGTTTGACAAATTTTCTCAATAATTTTTTAAAACAGAAACTATTTAAAATCAATTAAAAACAATAAAATATAACACAAATGAATTAAAATCTCAAATAAATCTCAAATCAATTAAGAAATTGATGAGAATATTTTTCATAGACTTATCGTGATCCATATGTGTTAAGAAAATATTTTTGGAAATTTCAGATATCAAAAAGTATTTAAAATGAATTAAAAACTATTAAAAACAAAAGAATTCACAAAAAATATTAAATGAAGTCACAAAAATAATTAAAAATCAGATTATGAAACTAGATTTTTCAAGAATTTTTTTGCCATTGGTCTCATATTTTTGTGACTCCAAATAAAATAGTTATGAATTTTTGAAAATAAAATAAATTAAAAGAAATTAAAACAGAAATAATAAAATAGGAAAAAATGCGCGCCCCTTGGATCAGTTCATTAAATGACGTGGCTACATCCAATGGCTCAGAGGTGATGGAGTACCATGGTCATGAGTCAAACGCGAAACAAAATGAATTAAAATAAGTTAATAGAAAGCATGGCCAGGATTAGAACGTTGGAGCATCATCCAAGGGCTCAGAGTCATCCACGTGGGGATGGTGGTGGAAACCACCATCTTCTCCGGTGGACCAACCAATTCCGGCCACCAGTTGCAGGTTTTTGAACCTTAACCAAAACACACGAGCCAGGTACCAAAATGAAGTTGGGGTGATGTACATCACCCCTGTAACCTTGGATTGTCCTCAAGATTTCTATCAAGTGATAAATTTGAGCTTGAAATTCAAGGTGTGCAAACTGAAATGCTTTAAAACATGAAATCAAGACCACCACGGGCCTGCCTCTTGCTCGAGGACTTCATAAAACAGTTTGAACACAAGCAATTCACATTGTATAGCAAGCTTTAGATCAAAACAGTTTGGTGTTATACCTTTGAAGAGCAACTTTAAATAGCACGATCTGCTCAAACTCTTGCTTCCAATTTGATCAGGAGATGATGAGGATGCAAGGCTTAGGAATTGAAACTTGAAGATCAACTGATTGTGTTGAAACTTAAGTTTGAAATTGAGAAAGAAAAATTAGAATTCCTTTGAGTATGGTTGGGTTTTGATTTCACCAGAGCTTCAGATCACCATAAGGTTGAGATTTGAATGAGCCAAGGCTTCTATTTATAGTTGAGTTTGATGCTAAGTGAGGAAATACTCGTGTGCATGAGAATTGGGTCCTCCATGCATGGACCTGTACAGGCGCATGTGAGGCCCAAACTTGAGTGAAAATGCAAGCTGATATCATTTGAAGTTGAAATGGACGTGCAGTTGGCATGGTACTTGCTTGTGCATGAAGATACAAAGTGAATTGCATATTTTGACCTATACATTCATCTCTTCGAAAGTCCCATATGGAAAATCCAAATACGGTGGTGTGAGTAATGGTTGGAAATATTTTTGAATAAGGAACAAAAGCTATGTTGGGAAAAAATCCATTTGGAGTTTGAAAATTTATGAAAACTGACTTTGAAGTTGGAGGTGCAAAACATGTCTTTGGAAAATTTGCCAAAAATGATCAACTTCAAGTCCTTCTGTTTCAATGATGCATGCCTCAAATGGAAAAACCTCCAACATAAAAGTTGTATATATTTTCAAGATGATAAATTTGGACTTAAATGTTGCATCATTTGGATTTTTTATGAGAACGTTATGGTCACTTGAAGGTGGACATTTTTCACATTCAATGGTTTTGGTCCAAAGTGACCTATAATGTTTTGTATTATCACATGTGTTTATTTTAGGATTATGAAATTTTGTCAAACATAAAATTTGAAGTAGACATATTAATATTTCCAAATAATTTTGTCTCACCTAAAAATCATAAAAAAATAAAGAAGTTAGGTCCTTGGGAAGTTGACCCAAAATTAGGGTTTCAGTCAAAATGACCTATAATGTTTTGAAATGAATGATGACTTTCCAAGTTTCAAATGGATTTTTTATGAACATGAAAGTTGTTCATATGGTTCTTAAGAACATGTTTTCTCTTGGGGTCATCTTCATTTAACAAACACATCAAAAGTTAGGTCTCAGGGATCTTCAGTTTAGTCAGATGACTTGACTGGTCAACTTCTCAAGGCAAAACTTCAAATCTTGATGAATGAATGATTGAGAGTACTCACATAAGCTCATATGTGCATAAAATAATGAATGAAATAACTTCCCTTGATTGAATTTGATCATAGGTTGAGGTTGCTTCATGAGCAAGGCACAGTCAATGCACAGTTGAATTAGGGTTTCCTTGGGAAACAATCCTCAAGCCCTTTGGTTTATCTTGATAAAATTGGAAAATTGAGATACTTGGGAGACATATATGATAATGGAGAGATTTGTAGACCATTTTCATGCTTGCTTCCATCCTCATTGAGCCACTTCATTGAGCATAGGAGCCTCCTAGAAACAAGGGCACACATGATCACTTGAGCTTCAAAATAAAAAAGAGTTAGTGACATATTTTTGTGCTTTTGGGTAGTAAATAAAAATAAGAAAAGAAGTAATATACAATTCAAGCATGCTTGGTGGTCTCAAACCAACTCACACAAGTCCCAACCCTAGGGTAAAGGAACCACACATGCTATGATCCTTGAGGCAATGCAATGAGCAAATGATATGATGCCATGAGGGATTTTAGGGTCAAAATTAGGGTCTTACAATACTGATCTTTGTGAAATAAGTTATATTTTCCTTTTGCTTTGTAAAGAATATATGTCAAGAAGATTAGTTTATGGTACTTTGTTTACACACGTGTGATTTGTCGGAAATGATTTTCTTATATTATATGGATATGAATCATATAGGATATCTATAAATATGCCATTTGTTATGCTTTTGTGGCAAGTTAACACTTTCCAGACTTTGTCGTATTAGCCTTTGTGGCTAGAATGATGTTTTTCGGCATGTGGCAATTTTTCCATTGGAAAGAGTTTTATATTGACGCTTTTCGACCTTTGCGGCAATTTTCCCATTGGGATGAGTTTTATATTGACGTATTTCGATCTTTGTGGCAGGAGCCTATGTGATAGTTTTCCCATCAGAATATGTTTTATTTATCCAGATCATTTTCCCATCGAAATGTGTTTTATTTATCCGGATCATTTGTGTCTCATGTAGTTGTTATGGTCACATTGCATTTCATATGACATAAACAATAATCATCTTTTAGATAAAAGAACTAATAATTATATTTTGAATTGGTGAAGTTTTGTTATTATTTTATGACATTTTCTTATGGTGAGTCTGATTCAATATGGATAAGGAAATTGACCCTTTACAATTATGATTTTAGGTACATAACGAAAAATGAATTAATGAATATGTTTCTTGAAGCGTGCACGGGGGAAAACATGGTTTTTCAAATTATTAGTACTTTATGTAATAAATAAAATATGACGGTATACTATTTCTATTTCAACAAGTCTTGCGACTTTTAAACTCGTATAGAAATGCAGACATGGATGTTTCCGCTGGGAATATTTGAACGACTTCTTAATTTTAATTAAATTCACTTTCTCTAGTTATTTTATAAATATTAAAAAAAAATATTAAATAATCTAAATATTACTAATATCTCAGATAAAATTTTGGGATGTTACACTGGTTTCGTATATGTTTTACTCTCTAGAAACCTTACTAGAAATGATGCAGTATGAAGTATTTATATGCATGCATGTCTGGAGGAAAAAAGAATGCAAAAGATTTGAAAAAGTTGAGAATTTTTGGAAAAATATGTTGCATGAGCCGACCTGTGAAAGCCATGAGTCAGCCTGTTCGAAGCATGTGCCGACCTATATAGGTCATGCATCGATTTGAAAAGGTCATGTATCGACCTGTAGAGGCGGCACATCTAATAGAGCCTACAGGCTTTAAGAATGCAGTATATGAGTCGGGCTATAGAACGGGTGTGTCAACACATAGAAAAAAGTTTCTTCTATGTGTCGACCTGAAACATGCATGTGTCGACATGTAAGTTGATTCTCCCATAAAACTTGTTTTGATGCATTTTTTATGCATGAAACCTTTTCCAACTTATTTCCAAATGTTTTTATGTTTCCTAATGCTAAGAGATATGTTTGGTTTTCTATTTTTCCAAATTTTATATGGAGTTTTATTTAAGATATATCTAAATGAAACACAATTCAAGACATAGAATGCCTTGTTAATGGTTTCGGTCCAAAATTATTTTTCAACATTTAATTCAAATAAAAAATGTTTAGTCAATTCTTGCAATATTCTATGTAGAAATTATGTTTTAAGAATAGAAACTACTATTGACTTGTTTTACAAAGTTCACACGTTTTATTTTTTCAAAAATAATATTTGGAACACCTTTAACTAGATCAAGATTGAATAATTTTGAAATAGTCTTCATACTTATATGCCCAACCCATCTATGCCATATTCATTTATCCTTTTCTATGGATATGAAATATAAATCAGTTGGGAGTTCATCTAAGTCTAAGATATATAAATTTTTCTTTCTTGGTCCATATAAAATGGTTTTCCTGAGGATGGATGTTTTACTTCACACATGTTACGTTTAAAAATAACTTCAAATCCATTATTACATAGTTGACTTATACTTAGTTAGTTATGTTTCAAAACTTCCGCATATTAAACATCTTCAATCTTCGTGGAATAATTCTTAACAAAGACCAATATCTTTGATTTTGGATTTGACATTGTTCCCATAAGTTACTGATCCATCATCTTTTTCTTTGAATGATAAAAATCATTATCTATCTTCAATCATATGTCTTTAGCAACCATTGTCCAACTACCAAAGTTTTTCTTTATTTTCCCAAAGACATTCATGTATCACAAGTTAGTAATGATATATTTTGGTACAAATATGGACTTAGGTCCTTGAGTGTTAGTTTCTTTTAGATGTTTAGTATTACTAAACACTTAGATTCATGTTGACTAGTTTGATTGCGATATGAGTATTTTCTCTTTTTTCTGAAATAATAGTTTGATTTGTGATGGTTAGTTTTTTTACAATAACAATATCTTTTTATGAGATTTTCACTGTTTGTATTTTTCTTGATATTTTTACCCTCTTTGTAACATACTTTTCCTTTTTTATTTCTTTATTTTTACTTTTGGGGAAAAAAATTGTATCTGGCGATATCTTTCTTAAAAATTTCATCTTATTTATATACATGTTCTTCCTTCTTGATACTTTTATCCTTTCTTAGGGACAAAAAAAGGTTTTATAAATCCTTTGATTTATTAAAGTATTGAATCCAATTCTATCTCATATGGTTTTTACTAGACCAAATATTGCACTATGGATGTGTTGGTGTAAGCCCTAAAGGCCAAAAATTTTGGTACTTGTATCTAATTATTTATTAATAATAAAATGATTTTTCTTTATTATGTTTGTTTAATAAAGTTCCTAGAATAGCTAGTCCGTTTAATGATTCAAGTGTGACTTGATCATGATATCCCATTAAACATAAGGACACTATTCTTAAAGTATCCGTAGTCGAGCTTTGCTATGAAGTGAGATAACTTTAAAGCATTAAGATTATTATGTATATAGACTGATGATCACATCTCATGGATCATGGATAAGGAGTTATCAAGTCTTAAACATAGGTATGGATATTAGGAGTAATATTTATACTTGCTTGACCTGCTATGAGAATACTACATAGAATGTTATGTAAAGTATCATAAGTTATTCTCATGGTAATAGTGGTGTATACCACCCTTCGACCTGAAACCACTATGAACCCTAGATGTAGAGTCGAGTGTTTTATTGTTGATCAAACATTGTCTGTAACTGGATGACCATAAAGACAGTTGACGGGTACTCCACAAAACATGCTAAGGGACATAGATGGAATTTGCCCATCCTGCGTAACAGGATAAATGTCTAAGGGTCCAATATTGAAATGGACAAGAATGACATGGTTTATGCCTTGTGTTCAATATAGACATAAGGGTAAAAAGGGTAATTGTACATACAAGTATTATCACAAAAAGAGATTTGTCATATCACATGACATTTTCGTGTCTTAGGTAGCAGTGTTGTGTTGCTAGATACCGCTCATTATTTATTATGTTAAATATGTGATTTAATATAATTGCCAATATCGCGAAAAACCTACAGGGTATCACACAAAAGGACGGATTGATGAGAGACAAAGTAAATAAGGAACACCGTAAGATACTGTGCACTTAAGTGAATTGTAGAACATCGTAAGGTACAGTGAACTTAAGTACGAAATATGGTAAGATACCACACACTTAAGTGATTTTTTATATACCATAAGATATGAGCCACATACACTTAAGTAGGCTTTTTAGGTTGCAGCCCACACAAACGGTTCTATAAATAGAACCATTATGCAAAAGCATTTGACTTGATGAAATTTCATTTGCTCTATCTATCTATCTATCTATTTATCTATCTATCTCTCTCTCTCTCTCTCTCTCTCTCTCTCTCTCTCTCTCTCTCTCTCTCTCTCTCTCTCTCTCTCTCTCTCTCTCACTCACACTCACTCACTCACTCAAAACCTTCATTCATAGAAGCTAGCACTGAGACTGAAGGAAACCATTCGTGTGGACTGAGTAAAGGTGTTGTCACAATTCAACGCTTGTGATCACTCCTTAGATATGCATCAAAGGTTTCAATCGCCACAAGAGGTAATGGATTATATCACTGATCATGCCCATTTGTAAGGATCACTAAAGGAAATTTTTTAATTTCCGCTGCGTTTTGGATCACATTTTTCCTTCACTGGTATCAGAGTCACTTACGAAACCATGCATCTGATAGTTGTTTATTTTCTATATTTTATGTATTAATACGATTAAAAGACATAATGAATTAAATAATAAACGACTAATTAAAATTGGCATCATGTGTGTACGATTTGGATGATTGATGTTGACTATGCTTTGGAATATGATGTTAGTATGGTGAAGCAGCGATACATCGATCGTCCATAGGTTACATAAATGAGATCGATCAATTTATATATATGATATTAGTAATTCTGATGCAAGATATGGTATATATGATATACTATTTCTATTTCATTTATTCCAATACTTAATGATTGTTATTCCTTTGAGTGATCAATGGTCATTTGCTTCGGAATCCGACATTAGTATGGTGAAACAATGACATGTTGATCAATCATAGTGAATTATCAATCGAGGTGTGCTTGGCGGTATGAAATTATTGCATTAGGGTTCATGACGGTACAAGGTTTGTGTTGTCAAAGAGTTATGCGATTAGGGTTGTGACTGCACAAGAGTTATGCTTTAAAGTATCAGGTGTTGATGCGAAAAACGATGTCGGTTTCAAATGAATTGTTCACTAAAATTTTGCATCGGGGCGCTGCCCCTAACAACCCTGCAGGGGGCGCTGCCACCTTGACCCCCGTATGCTAAACAGTCAGTGGAACCATCGGCTAACTCTATATAGTATGAACAATCGCCAAAATTTAATTTGTTTTATTTAATTAACAGAATTTAAATTAATAATAATAATGTGTTTATTATTATTGTCTTGTGGTGATCAATTATGGCTTTAGTTTTCCTTTATTTTGTTTTTGGGATTTTAAAATACGGCTTGCATGTCGTGCCTCTCTTTTAATCTCTTAATGTAACTACTTTTCTCATCTCACTCCCTCGTATGTAAAACGAGTTTCTTTTATATAATGTAAGGTTATGAAGAAAGAGAAGAATACAATATCAAAGGAGGACAACCTTGAAGATCTTGCTTGGAGAAGCTTAGATCGTTATTAGGTTAGCTTAGGTTCTCTCATTGGCTTGGGAGAACACATGCGCTAGGGGCCATAATTGTTTCATTTTGTATGTATGTTGATGCATGTGAATGTATGTTGATGCATGTGAGAGATAATTTATATGATAAATAAGCCGGTGAGATCAAAATAATTGCAAATTCCCTCAAATAAAATATTAAGTTTATATTTTCCAAGTTTTAGAACTCATCAAGACTAGTATCGAATAACGTAGATTTCACCAATTGTAAGGTGCAATGGGATAATTATAATATTCAATTGCTAAAACAATGGGTCAAACTTAACTAAACAAATTATAATAAGATTATATACTTTTAGAAGCAAGAGTTGGAAATGATCCATATGATGGATTGGAATAAGGAGTTATTCACCCAACTAAAATATTCGAGAGTTGTATTAGATACAATTGGAAGGAGATCCTACCTAAATAACCTAGTTTTGTGTAATCCGCCTACGCGGACTTAAAACAAAGTGAAATGTGGATCTCGACCCACTAGAAAATCTTCCAACGGGATTTTCTGAGTCAAATGGTGAGGGTCATTTGTTTTGAGTAAAATAGTGGGAGCATATTTAATTAAAGGCCTAATTGAATATATTATTTTAATGATACTTATATTTTCATATTTTTCATGTAGATTACCATGACAAAAAACACCTCTAACAACATTTTACGTTCAATCCTTGATAAAGAAAAATTGTTTGGGACAAATTTTCTAGATTGGCATCGAAATCTGAGGATTATCCTCAAGCATGATAAAAAGTTGTATGTCTTGGAGGAACCTGTTCTTGAAGAGGAACTTCCTAGTTCTGCACCTAAGGAAGAAAGAGATGCTTATAAGAAGCATGTCGATGATGCCAATGAAGTTGCTTGCCTCATGCTAGCTACAATGAACTCAGAGTTGCAAAAGCAACATGAGAACATGGCAGCGTTCGATATGATCGGACACCTGAAGATGTTCTACCAAGAGAAGACAAGGCATTAAAGGTTTGAAGTTTCAAAAGCCCTTTTTCAAGGCAAGTTAGCCGAGGGAACCCCTGTAGGTCCCCATGTGCTCAAGATGATTGGGTATGTGGAGAACCTTGAGAGGTTGGGTTTTCCCCTCAGAAAGGAACTTGCGACCGATTTGATCTTGCAATCGTTGCCAGAGAGCTTCAGTCAATTTTTCCTTATGGACAAAACTCTTCCAGAACTGCTAGGCATGTTAAGAACTACTGAGCAGAATCTAAAGTCAAAAGGCCCACCAAGCAGGGTGGTAAAGGGAAAGGCAAAGAAGTTTCCAAACCCAAACCCAATGCTCATGCGTTGAAGCCTAATGGAAGACCGGACACTAGAAGAGAAACTGCCCAAAATACCTGGAAGATAAGAACAATGGAGTAGAGACTTTAACTTCAGGTATTTTTGTTATTGAAATTAATCTATCTACTTCTGCATCATAGGAATTAGATATTGGATGCGGTTCTCACATTTGTACCAATTTGCAGGGGATAAAAAGGAGTATAGATTTGGCAAAAGATGAAGTTGACCTACGAGTTGACAATGGAGCAAAGGTTGTTGGTCTAGCCGTAGGAACTTATATACTGACTTTACCTAGTGGTTTAATAATTCAGTTAAAGAACTATTATTATATACCTGCAATTAGCAAGAATATTATTTTCGTTTCTTGTTTGGACAAGTTTGGTTTTTCATTCATAATAAAGAACAATTGTTTCTCCATTTATTTGAATGATATATTTTATGCTACTGCACAAATGAATAATGGACTATATGTCTTTGATCTTGAAATATCTATTTATAACATTAATACTAAAAGGATGAAAGCTAATGATTTAAATTTAACTTACCTTTGGCATTGTCGATTAGGCCACATAAATGAGAAACGCATTTCCAAACTCCATAAAGATGGACTCTTGGACTCTTTTGATTATGAATCATATGAGACATGCAAATATTGTTTAATTGGAAAGATGACAAAGTCTTCGTTCACAGGAAAAGGTGAAAGAGCTACTGATCTTTTGGCCCTCATACATACTGATGTATGTGGACCACTGAACATACCAGCCAAAGGAAGTTTTCAGTACTTCGTCATATTTACTGATGATTTCAGTAGATGTGGTTATGTGTATTTAATGAAAAACAAATCAGAGTCCTTTGAAAAGTTCAAGGAATTCAATAATGAAGTACAAAACTAACTAGGTAAGAGAATTAAAACTCTTCGATCAGATCGAGATGGTGAATATTTAAGCCTAGAGTTTGATGATCATCTGAAAGAGTGTGGAATTCTATCCCAACTTACTCCTCCTGGAACACCCCAATGGAACAGTGTATCTAAGAGAAGAAATCGAACCTTGTTAGACCTGGTTTGATCCATGATGAGTCATGTCGATCTTCCAAACTCCTTTTGGGTACATGCACTACTGACAACAGCTTACACACTTAACCGTGTTCCATCCAAAAAGGTTGAGAAGACACCATATGAGATATGGAGTGGTAAGAAACCACATATGTAAGTCTTACATGAAGATTTAGGGTTGCGAAGTTTATGTGAAACGACAAATTTCAACTAAGCTTGAGCCAAAATCTGACAAATGCTTATTTGTGGGGTATCCTCAAGAAACAAGAGGATATTACTTCTACGATCCTTCTGAGGGCAAAATGTTTGTCACTCGAACTGGAGTTTTCCTAGAAATGGGTTTTATTTCCAAAGGAATCAGTGGGAGTAAAGTGGAGCTTGAAGAAATTCAAGAATCACAAAGCATTGATACACCTATGGAGGAATTAAGTAGTTATGGAAGAGCAGCCTGCTCAAGTAGAACAAGACCAGCGTAAGTCAAGCAGGATACGTCACCTACCTGAGAGATATGGATATCTCATAACTGATCAAGGTGATGTATCACTCATGGATCAAGATGAGCTTGTGACCTACCAAGAGGCCATAACTGGTCCTGAGTCTGAGAAGTGACTAGGAGCCATGAAATCTAAAATGGATTCCATGTACACAAACCAGGTTTGGACCTTGGTAAAGCCTCCGGTAGGAGTTAACCCTATTGGATGAAAGTGGGTCTTTAAAAAGAAGACTGATATGGATGGTAAGGTACATACCTATAAGGCAAGACTGGTTGCAAAAGGATATAAACAAATTCATGGGGTTGACTATGATGAAACCTTTTCACTAGTTGTAATGCTTAAATCTGTTCGGATTTTACTTGTTATCGCTGCATATCATGATTATAAAATATGACAGATGGATGTCAAAATTGCTTTCCTTAACAGGAATCATCTTGAGGATGTGTGCATGACATAGCCTAAAGGATTTTACATACCAGAAGGAGCCCAAAAGATATGCAAGTTACAGAGATCAATCTATGGATTGAAGCAAGCTTCTAGAAGCTGGAATCTTTGTTTTGATGAAATAGTAAAACAATATGGATTCATCAAGAATGAAGATGAGCCTTATGTCTACAAGAAGGTTAGTGGGAGCATGATCGTCTTCCTGGTATTATATGTAGATGACATATTACTCATTGGAAACGATGTCCCTACCCTGCAACAAGTAAATACTTGGTTGGGAATGAAGGACCTAGGTGAAGCAGCCTATATATTAGGAATCAGAATCTATAGAGATAGATCACAAAAACTACTTGGCCTAAGTCAGAGTACATACATAGATAAAGTGCTGAGACACTTTAATATGTATGATTCCAAGAAAGGATTCATACATATGCAGGGTGGCATGTGTCTATCAAAAACACAATCCCCTTCAACTAAGGAAGAAAGGGATCGCATGAATAAGATTCCATATGCATCTGCAATAGGATCTATCATGTATGCCATGTTATGTACTCGACCAGATGTCTCGTATGCTTTAAGTGCAACGAGTAGGTACCAATCTGATCTCGGTGATGCTCATTGGGTAGCTGTCAAGAATATCCTTAAGAATTTGAGAAGGACTAAGGACTCATTCTTGATATATGGAGGTCAAGAAGAACTTGTTATAATTGGATACATCGATGCTAGCTTCTAGACATATAAGGATGACTTTAGATCGCAATCTGGTTATGTGTCATGCTTGAACGGTGGCGCTATGAGCTGGAAAAGTTCAAAGCAAGACACAGTTACTGATTCTATAACTGAGGCCGAGTATATTGTTGCCTCAAGTGTAGCAAAGGAAGTTGTTTGGATCAAAATTTTCATTAGTGAACTTGGCATAGTTCCTAGCATTGTGGATCCCATTGATCTCTATTGTGATAATAATGGTGCTATCGCACAAGCTAAGGAGCCTAGATCTCACCAACGATTAAAACACATACTTAGGCGTTATCACCTCATTCGAGAGATAATAGATAAAGAAGATGTGAAAATATACAGAGTACCTACACTTGATAATATTGTTGACCCACTGACAAAGCCTCTTGCGCCACAGAAGCATGATGGTCATACTAGATCTATGTGTATTAGGGATATGCCTGATTGGCTCTAGTGCTAGTGGGAGATTGTTGGTGCAATCCCTAAAGGCCAATACTTTTGCTACTTGTATTGAATTATTTATTATTAATTAAAGGATTTTTCTTTATTATGTTTGTTTAATAAAGTCCTTAGAATATCTAGTCCATTTAATGTATCAAGTGTGACTTGATCATGAGATCCCAGTAAACATAAGAACATTATTCTTAAAGTATCTATAGTTGAGCTTTATTGTGAAGTGGGATAACATTAAAGCATTAAGACTATTATGTATACAGACTAATTATCACATCTCATGGATCATGGATAAGGAGTTATCAAGTCTTAAACATAGGTATGGATATTATGAGTAATATTTATACTGGATTGACCCGCTATGAGAATACTACATAGAATGTTAAACAAACTGTCATAAGTTATTCTCATGGTGATAGTGGTGTATACCACCCTTCAACCTGAAACCACTATGGATCCTAGATGTAGAGTCGAGTGCTTTATTGCTGATCAAAAGTTGTCCGTAACTGGATGACCATAAAGACAGTTGATGGGTACTCCACGAAGCATGTTGAGCGACATGAGTGACCTAGATGTAATTTTCCCATCCTGCGTAACAGGATAAATGTCTAAGGGTCCAATATTGAACTGGAAAAGGATGACACGGTCTATGCCTTGTATTCAATATAGACATAAGGGCAAAAAGGATAATTGTACACACAAGTATTATCACAAAAAGGGATTTGTCATATCACATGGCATTTTCGTGTCTTGGGTAGCAGTGATGTATTGCTAGATATCGCTCACTATTTATCATGTTAAATACGTGATTAAATATAATTGCCAATATCGCAAAAAACCTATAGGGTCACACACAAAAGGACGGATTGATGAGAGACAAAGTAAATAAGGAACACCGTAAGGTACGTGTCATACCCTAAATTTTCCCCTAAGTTTTTTCACTCGCATAAGCATAACATGAATCGATCCATTTTGTCATGCATTTCATCAGTTAAAAAGAATTTATCAAGATTTTAGATGAAAAGTCAGAAGTTCTGGCATTTTATCTTATCTTAAAAACATTCATTCATCATACATTGATTAAGAAATCGAAAGACTTGATTTCTCGATCTCAGTGCATCATTCATTCAATCACATCTTGTTTCAGATGTTCAGAAGGTGATAATCAAGAATGTTATCATCGTCTGAATATATATAGGATTTTGTTTGTGCTTAAGAATGAGAAGTAAATGGTCCAATGTTGATTCATTTTGTGTCTGTTTGTCTGTTCGTATTTATTAAATCAGTGAATCAGTGCATTCACCGGACATTTGTATTTTATACTTGTCACAACATATATTTTTGTTTCGCATAGTACTTGAAATATCGTTTGGAATAATTTTTTGAGTCTACAGACAAACCGATCATACCGTTTCTCAACTGTACGTCGAATTAGCGGGCGAAAAATTTCAAAACTGAGCTTGCAAACGTCAATTTTATTAATCTACGATCCGCGTAGTTTAAACTGGCGTGCTCCTTTTAAATTTTTTGAATACATTTTCTGTCGCATTTTTATCCGTCCGAGCCTTTTAACCGGTAAATTTTTATTGCAAAATTTGATCAAAACTTGTATGTTTCCGAGAAGTGTATTTTACGCTGATCATTTTGGTGCATTCAAATTATTTTTCAGACCTCTTTACGCCCGACTTTTGTTTGTTTTATCTGATTATTTCTTTTCTTTCTCTTTTTTTCAATATATCTATGTTAATTATTTTTTTTTTAAATTTCACATTTTTATTTTTAAATTAATTCTTTAAAATAGTTTAACTTTATTTAAATTAATTCGTTTCAATCACTAATTATTAATTATTGTTTAATTTAAATTGTTTTCATATTTTAATTTAATTCCATTTAGTTTAGTATAATTTATCAGTAATTATTAGTTTAAAACTATTATCAGTTTCTTCTTATATGTATGTATATACAATATAATCATGTGATTAGAAGAGGGTCACGTGGCCATTTATTGTCCAAGAAAACAAAAAAAATGTTTTATTTCACTTTCCACAATAGATTCAAACACGGCCTTGGAAGAACGGTCCTCTCATGCACATTAGATAATATCAACATCATCCACTTCACGTCACTCTCTCACTTTCTCAACAGAAAAAAAAATCTCTTTCCTCCTTCATGTTATCATCAACTCTCTACAAAAGAACATACTTCATTTTCTCTCTCTCACACACACAAAAACCATCAAAAACCTTCTAGCCTCTCATATCTGCTTCCACACACATAATCCTCTTCCCTTACCACCATAACCTCACATTAACTCTTTCATGCTTCTTTTTCTTTCCATCTCACAAACCTGCTACTTCTCCTTCTTTTTATAACTCAAACAACACTTCAGCACCAACTTTCACTACAACTTTAACACACAAAAAAACACTCTTCTCAAACTTCACACATTAAAACTGAACCGAATACAAGTCTCCATCATTTTCACCGTGAATCTGTTGCCGACAAATAATTAGGTAAAAAATTTATTTCCTTTTATCTATTTGTGTGCTTGCTTAATTGATGTTATAAATGATTTTTCTTTGGTTGTTTTTGCTTTTGTGATTGATAGAAATAAGATAATAAAAAAAGGATTTGAATATGGATGAAAGAAGGTTGTTATTTGTTGTTGTGAGTAGACTTATGAGAGAGGAGATGAGAGTTTTGAAAGAGTAAGGGCCTGTTTGAATTACTTCTGATTTTTAGTTTTTAAAATTTGTTTTATAAATTTATTTTAAAAAACTGTTTTTAAAAAGAGAATTGAAAAAAAAAATATTTGGCACTCAAATTTTTAAAACTGTTTTAAAAATGAGAGAATGAAAAAAATTGTTTGATGGTTTATGTTTTCAAATCTAGTTTAGAAAAAAGAAAATAAGAAATTTCATATATATATATATATATATATATATATATATATATAATATATATATATATATATATATATATATATATATATATTATATATATATATATATATATATATATATATATATTATATATATATATATATATATATATATATAAATTGTTAGTCAATTAATAGTCAAATTTAATTTTAAAAATATATTTATTTCAAAGGTCTAAACCCTAGTTACAATATATTTCGGTTCAAATCTATCAAATAATCAAATATATATTTTTTTCCAACAGTAGTTCCTAATATAATTTTAAAAATATAAAGATTCAACTAATATACATTTAAGTATTCATAATAGTTTTTAATATAAGTAACAATTAGGTATTTCATAGATAATAAATTGATGGGTGATTAGAGAATGTGAATTATAACGAAAAACTCAAATTTTTAGAATTGTGATAATGGTGTAATAATAATGTTGATCTATAAGATTAACACTTTAACGATCAAATCAAAATGAGAGTAAGATGAGTGAATTATTAGATAATAAATAATATACCTTTAGTTATAGTTGAGAGTAAGATGAGTGAATTATTAGATAATAAATAATATACCTTTAGTTATAGTTGACCTCTGAGTAGTTTAGTTTATATATATATATATATATATATATATATATATATATATATATATATATATATATATATATATATATATATATATATATATATATATATATATACACGAGACATATTGTCAGAATTAAATTTATATATTTTAAAAATTTAATAAATATATATTATAAGTTAAAAGTGTTTAGTTATTAAAATGGTGCTTTATAATTATATAAATGGACTAATAATTATTAAAATAAAAGAAAATATTACAATGGTGTAATTGAAATTTTTAGAAAATAAACCAAAATTTTAAATGTTATTATAGTTATTAATTTAAAATTAATACTATATTATATTATTATATAATTTAATTATACAAGTAATATATAGAAGAAAATTTGAAATGTTAGAATTAATTGTAAGTTTATTATATATGAAACATAATAAATGAAAGTTAGAAGAGGTATTTCTAATAAAAATCAATATGTTTACTTAGACATAAAAGTTAAATTAATTATTTACATAAATGTCATTAATGAGTACTATTGTCTTCTCCGTGCTTTTGTATGGTTTAGAAATGAATAAAATATTAAAAAGTGAAAAGCAAAACACATTTTAATTGTTTTGATTTTTTAAATTTAGAAACAACAAACTTAAAACAGTTTTGAAAAACTATTTTTTTAAAACACACAAACCAAACAAATTTTTTAGTTTTGAAGTTTTTGAAAAGAAAAAACAGTTTTCTAAAAGCCAATCAAACAGGCCCTAAATGTTTTAGTAAAAAAATAGGGAGTTTTGTTATTATTATTTTACAATGGAGATGTGAGAGAGCTGAACCAAGGAGGAAGAAGAGGAATTAAGTTTTTTTCTAGTTTGACTTTTTCTCCTCTGCCATGTAGATTTGATTGAAAATTATTTTAAAGTTTGAAATTTTTTTTACTCTGATCTTCTCTCTCATACTCTCTCATACTTGTAAACTTCCAGGATGCCTTGTTTTTCTTCTTTCTTATTTTTTATTTTGTTTTAAATTATTATTATTTATTATTATTAATTATTAATTATTATTATTAATTATACTTATTATTATTATTATTATTATTAGTTATTTAGTATTACTACTAATTATTATATTATTCTCATTATAAGTACTGTTATTATATTATTTATTATTATTGTTAATTATTATTATTGTATTATTATATATTATTATTATGGTTTATTAATATTTGTTTTTACATAATATTTATTGTTTATTATTATTATTATTTTATTATTAATTATTATATTGTTGTCATTATCATTTATTTTTATTGTTGATTCTTATTATTTATTATTATTGTTGATTATTATTTCATTATTATTATTGTTGGTTATTATTATATTAATATCATTATTATTATTATTATTTATTTTTAATTTTTATTTATTATTGTTATTATATTTTTATTTCTATTTATCAATTTTTCTTTTTTTACTTTATTATTATTTATTTTATGTATTATTATTTATTGTTGACATTTACAATTATTATTATTGATTATTGTTACTATTTTTACTATTTTCTTGTTGTTAATTATTATTATCAATTATTTACCATTATTAATTAATTATTATTACTAATTATTGCTAATTATTATTATTATTATTATTATTATTTTATTTTATTATTACTATTGTCACTTATTTATTTATTTAATTGTTTTCTTTATTTTAAAAAATTTATGAAAAGAAAATTCGATTTAATTGACCCGTCGGTTTTACATAGATGTCTTTTGACTTTTGATTTTTACTTCGAGTCTCTTGGCTTTCTCTTGGGCCTTCTTACAACGAGATTCTTTTATTTTTGCAACTGCCTTTTAAAGCTTATATAATTTAATTATCGTGTTGTATCCCCATTCGATAAACTGTACCCCCATTCCTAAACATGTGTAATAAATTTACCGCTTTCATTTACTTTACTGTACTAGTTGATTGTTAACCGAAGATTAAAATCAACCCTTTTAGAAAAGAACAAAAACAAACACTCGATCCAACGTCGAGTCTTTTTTTTTCAAATCAAATCCAAATTGATTGCAAAGTCGAGCACCACCCCCCGTCACATCCAAATTATTTTCATAAGTTAACTTCTGACACTTGATCCAACGTCAAGTCGTCCCCCTGTTTTTAAAATCTTTTCACAATAAAAATGGAAGAAACTGATTAAGTTTAGACTTTCTCTGTTTCGAATGTTAGGATACTGCTGTAGAGCTCAATGTTCAAACATTCGTCTTCCATATGAACATACAGTAATTACCAGAATTAGGTCATTTCTCTTATAGAAGAAAAAGATTGATTGGGTATCGACCTTCTCTTTCCCGATTATTTGGACACTGCTGTAGAGCTCTCTGTCTGACTAATCGTCTTCCGTTAATGAACTTTGACCTAATTTGCCACACATTTTTATAATAAACTTTTGGATGAAAAGAGAGTGATTGGGCTTATGCCTCTTCCTTTTCGGGCATCCGAGTACTGCAGTAGAGCTCCCTGCTCGGATGCCTGCCTCCGCTTAAAATCAACTCAAACTCATCAAACTTATTTTCCGCCCTCGTGCGACCCCGAAAACATTTTCAGAAAAGAGTATGAAACATCTATTTTGATGTGAAACAAACAAAGACTTCAACCTCAAGAGTGAGCAGCAAGTAAAGGTTTAATCGCTCAAATGTGATCCAAGCATCACTCTCTTTAAAAGCAATCCATCCAGTAGTTCTCTTTGGGTAGAACTACGTATGCCTTGAGTTCTTCATAGCACCTGGAGATACGTAGGAGCAGGATTGCAAAATCTTGTCAGGCACATTAATATTAAAAACCCTAAGTTTTTCCTTTCTTTCTTTCTCTTTCCTCACTCGATAAGTAGAAGTTCGCAAATGATAACTAACACTCTTACACGAAACTAACTAGATGGGTCGCATCGAGTACGATGGATGTGAGGGGTGCTAATACCTTCCCCTTGCATAACCGACTTCCGAACCCGATTTGGTTGCGAAGACCATTTATTTTTGTTTTTTCGTGGGTTTTATCGATATTTCCTCTTTTCCTCTTTGGGAATAAATAAAGTTCGGTGGCGACTCTGTTTTGTTTATATTTCGAGTGTTCCTTACGCTCGGGTATTTTTCACGTCGCGACGGTACGGTACACTTAAGTGAATTGTAGAAAATTGTAAGGGCACTTAAGTAGAATACGAAATATGGTAAGGTATCACGCCTTAAGTGATTTTCGGTATACAATTAGATATGGGCCACATACACTTAAATGGACTTTTTAGATTGCATCCCATACAAATGGTTTTATAAATAGAACCCTTGTGCAGAAGAATTTGACTTGATGATATTTAATTTCTCTCTCTCTCTCTCTCTCTCTCACACACACACACACACACACACACTCAAAGCCTTCATTTGTAGCAGCTAGCACTAAGACTGAAGGAAATCATTCGTGTGGACTGAGTAGAGGTGTTGTCATCATTCAACGCTCGTGATCACTCCTTAGATCTGCATCAAAGGTTTCAATCGCCACAAGAGGTAATGGATTATATCACTGATCATGGTCATTCATAAGGATCACTAAAGGAAATTTTTTAATTTCCGTTGCATTTTGGATCGCAATTTTCCTTCAGGATGTTTATTGGTTCGGGCAAATCCGAACCAAACTGGAATCCAAATCAAACCAAGGTGTTTAGGTTAGGAATTTTTTTAGTTCGGACAAAAACCGAATCAAACCAATAAAATCCAATGTTAATTGGTTATGGCAACAGATTTCCAAATTCTACTCGCGAGCCCGTCTACCAGAACCAACCATAATTAATTTGTATGATTTATATCATAATTATCATGAAAACTAGTATAAGATATTCAACTTCAAGAAAAAAACAAAATGAAACGCCGATCGTGACATTCACAAGCTATATGGAGACACTCAAAAATTAAGGATTTTATATTATTATGGAAAATTAGTTAATATATATTAGATTTTTTTTAAATATTTTTGAACATTTCTTTATAATGTATCTGATTAATCCAACTCAAACCAACTCGTTGTTTATCAGTTTGGTTCAGTTTGGATTTTATCGCAAAAATATGAAAATTCAATTCAAACCAACCAATATATTTTAGATCAGTTTGGATATCAGATTCTCTCAAAATCGAACCAAACCGACCCGCAAATACATGTATATTACGCATGCAGTAAATGTTGTTTGTCATTATTCAGCTAATATAGGGAAGGCTCACTAGCAAGATATCAAATGGATTCTTCAATACTTGAATGGTTCAGCAGACGTTGGTCTAGTGTTTGGAAGATGGGAAATTGAATCTATCAATCATGTCACTGGATTTTGTGACTCAGACTCAGATTACGTTGGTGTCTTGACTATAGGAAGTCCTTGGCCGATTATAATTTCACTCTTGCAGGTGGTGCTACAAGTTTCCTTGTTAACTATAGACTTTGAGTATATGGCAGCAAAAGAAGCAGTGAAAGAAGTTTTATGGCTTAAAGGATTTATTGGTGACATTGGTGTAATTCAATAAGATATAATAGTGTTTTTTAATAGTCTTAGTGTAATTCATTTAACATAGAACCAAATGTATCATGAGAGAGCAAAACACATTGATGTCAGGATAAATTTCATTTGTGATGTCATAACACAAGGTGATGTGTTTGTTGAAAAAAATTCTACTTCAGATAATCCAGCATAAGTAATGACAAAGGCTCTTCTGTCAATGAATTCCAAGCCCTATTTGAACTTAGTCGGGCTTGATAGTACTAGCAAATGACTTATAGAATTTAAGCCAAGATGGATATTTGGCGAACAACCTCTGGTTTTCCAAAACTTGTAGAATTGGGTTACTTGCAGGATCAACCACACAAATCCTAGGACATGTGCAAATCTAAATAACTTCGTAAATCTCTAGAATGACTTTTGTACCTTTCATTTGGCTTATCAAGTTTTTTACGTCGAAAGGTGTTGATTAAAAACGTTTGAATAAATGTAAATTTGACAAGATAGGATAAATGGCAGAAAATAACTGACGAAACATAAAGTGTCGAAAGAAGAAATGCAGAAAGATAATTGACTAATAGACGTAAAGAGAAATTGGTAAGGAACTTTAAACTTTATAAAATAAAACTTTGAAAGAATTGGTGTTTGTTTACACATACATGTTCCAGATATGACTATTTTCTCTAACACGGGTACTTTGAGTATTTGCAGGAATTTTGTACAAGTAATTTTTCACGCCCTTTTTCAGATAACAACTATCCTATTTATATACAAACAAAATAACTGTTATTAACGAACAAATCTTAAAACTATGTCATTTGGCTCTTCTGCATGATTCCCTTTCGCCAGATGCTTCCACGCGTCTTCTGCCAAACGTCACAACTCTTTTGAATTTGAAATTACACTTCACGTCGAAATGACGTCTTTCTCCAGACTCTGTCGAATTGTTGAAACATTATAGTATCATCCGTGTTTGTCAAAGACGTCTTTCCATCTGCAACTATCCTGTCGAAATATTGAACCATCATTTTGTCGAAGTGTCGAACAACTCTTATGGCGTCATTCGTCGAAGGAACCATTTTGCATACTAATCTCATGGCGTCAAAAACTCATGTATACAAATTTCCCCCCAGCAAAGATGTTTCGACTGTTTTTGGAGAAACAGTCATTTGTTGTCAACCAGTGTTTTGATGCCATGTCATTTAATCTTATTAATTCCAAGTTTTGATAATCTCAATTTCCAATACAGATTCATCATTACACTTTCTCTAAAATGTCACGTCTAGCCCACGTTCAGAGTCCACCTCCATCATTTCCTGACATCATGGTTTCTTTTCAACTCCCACCTCTTCAACATCACCATGACAATTGGCCACGTGTCCCACTATCATCATTATCATTCTAAAGCGTTTTCATCATCTTCTTCCTATAAATACCCATAAACCTTTTTTCTCTAAACTCTTTTAACACTTCAGATTACTTTTCTTCATACCCATTTCTTAAGCTTTCATACTCCCCTGAGAAAAAATTCCTAAGTTCTTCCTAACAATGGCTCCTCAAAAACCTTCAAGCAGCAAACATTCCAAGAAGAAACAAGATCCAGCTCTCTCCCCTGTGCACGATTTAAAAGGACCAATTGTAGATGTTTGATTGGTTGCATTGTATGGTAAAACACTAGTTGGATTCTAATGTCTTGACTGATGTCATGACATACTGTGGAGATGATTGTTTGACTGCATTGTATGTTAGAATATCTAACTGTACTCTGATGTCTTGACTGATGTCATGACATACTTGAGTTGTATGCTGCAGGTTTAGCTAATACAGGATCTACTGAATGTCAAACTGGATGTTATGACATTCATCCCTGTCAGCAGATACTGAGGAATAGAACAGTTGGTGTTCTGTTATAACTCAGTATTTATTTTCAGTCTGTTTATCAAGGAAATAATAGACCTGGCATAAGGCCTACTGTCTGAATGTCAAACTGGATGTTATGACATTCATCATTGACAGCATATACTGAATAATAGGCAGGTTGGTTTTCTGCTACATTTCAGTATGTATCTCAGTCTGTTCTTCAGGATGATAACAAACATGGCATAAGGCCCATTGTGAAAATGTCAAACTGGATGTCTTGACATTTATTACTGTAAGCTGATACTGAAGTATAGACTGGTTGGTCTTTTACAATACAACATTTAGCACAGTCTGTTTTCAGGAAAATAACAGACTTAGCATATGGTCTATGTTCTGGACGTCAAACTGAATGTTGTGACATTCATTCCTGACAGCATATGCTAAATTGTAGGATGGTTAGTTTTTCTGTTTCTGGATTTTTCTCAGGCTATTCTTCAGGAATCCAACAGCTGATCTAAAATCCAGGAAACTAACAGTTGAACTACAATTAATGAACCTAACAAATAGCCTATTTGTTAGCACCCTAATATGTGGAAGTTAGAATCCTATGTGGCGTTATTTGTGGAGGTCTTGAAGACTCAATCAGAATAAACAGTTTCTAAATATAGAGATATTTTAGGAACTAAATATGGAGATATTTTAGGAACTAAATATGGAGATATTTTAGGAACTAAAAGATTGAAGACCTTGATTGTAGCAGAAGTTTTCTGCTGAATTTGTAACAGCAAAGGAGAAGCTTGCTGCAATTTCTAAGGCCCAAATCCAGTTGGGTGTTTAGGTTATAAATAGCAGATTGTAACCTAGATTTTGTAAGCCTCATAGATTGAAAAATCTAGGGGTGTGTGAGGTAAACCTCCCAACATGTGGGAATGTTACTATGTGTATCTCAGTGCTCAAAGCTGAGATTATTTGTAACTCAAAGCCTGTAGGTAAGAGTTTGTTATGGTCTTGAATGAAGTTGTGAAGCAAGTTCAAGTCGTTTAGCATTACATTGTAATTGTAGTGATAGGAATGGAAACTAGAGGTTTCTATCTAGGAGTTCCTAGGTATAGATTGCATTGGGTAGGGATTAAGTGAAGAGTTGTAAACGGGGGAGTTTAACTCTGAATTAATACTGCTGATAGTGGATCTTCTTCCTGGCTTGGTAGCCCCCAGACGTAGGTGATGTTGCACCGAACTGGGTTAACAATTACTTGTGTTTTTACCTCCTGCACGTTATAATTCTGTCTGTTATAGAATAAGGTCAACCTGTAATGCTGCAACAGGTGATGTTCAAATCAATGTTGAGACATCATGCTGATAACTGGGCAGGCTCAACAGAAGTAAGTGCTTTATTTGATCTTTGTTGTGTCTTTGTACCAGATGGACAGAACTAGGTGTTCTTCCATTCTATGGTGATATAGTAGCAGATGTCGTGACATCTGTGAATGCGTGCATATTAGTACAGGGTTTAATAACTGTCTTGCTGTATTAGTTACAATGTTGGATCAGATGTCATGACTTGGAGTAGAACATCTGAATTCTGACTACGCTAGAATTTCACCAATGACTATTGGAAATCAACGGTATGTTCCTGAACCTCCAAATGATAAAGAAAAAGAATGCATCTATAAATCCAAGGTATTAATTCCTGTTCTTATTTCTGGAAACTGTCACGCTATGTTAGGCCCCCTTCCAAACCCAGAGATTAAACCAGATCGTTTTAGAGAATTTTTTCCAACTTATTTCCATACAAAACCCATAGGCGCTGGAGTGAAACCTAAGCCTAAAGAGAAAATTGTAGAACAAAATGACCCATCGAGTTCGACGGATGCTGGAGAGTTGAACTTAGCCTATTTGAATTACAACAGGATATTTAGAACTTGTCCATGGTCGAAAGACCCTTCTGACTACGTATCTTGGCTAGATAAAATCGAAAAGGTTAAAGGGGATTTTTGAAAAGAAGTAGGCATTTTCGACCTTATTCAGTTATCGAGAGTAGGACCTAGTATCTGCCCAAATATGCTTTTGGCTTCTCTCTACTTCTGGGATAGTACCTACAACACCTTTCACCTTCCTTGTGGGATGGTTACGCCCACTCTTTTCGACGCAGCAGCCATTGTTGGCCTTCATCCCAATGGTATAGATTTCGACCCTACTATCCTAAATGAAGATGCCATTGCTTTCGACACTAGCCTCGCCCCGTACTCTTTATTTACGTCCCATTATCATGACAAGAGCACCACGGAAGTCTCAGATGTCGAACACATAGCCTTTTTGACTCTGTGGCTATCCAAATATGTGTTCTGCTCTCGCTCCCTCCAAGTTGCCAAGAGATTCATCACCATAGCCAATCAGCTTCATGCAGGCACAAAACTATGTTTGAGCGAAATGATTCTGGCGAACCTTTACGAATCTCTGAGTGAGAGCGTACATCTTTTGAAAAACGCCAAAACCCAAGGTAAAATCAACTTATCAGGACCTTTCTGGCTCTTGCAATTATGGCTTAATGCCACATTTGAAGCTTCTCTCCCTGTAGAGCCAGAGATAGATGAAGAGGAAGTAAAAAGCAGGACTGTCGAATGGCCAAGGTTGGTGCAACTAACACCAACTGATGAAGGGATTAGCCTTCGACAAGCTTTCAAAATCTATGTCATGATGTTCGCCAAGAGGTATCAGTTAACTTCGACCATGGCGCCTTTTGCTGATAGAAAAATTGGACCTAAATGGTTTACCCAACAACTGCCTTTTGAAATGCGGAAGGATGAAAATATATTTCTGAATGTTTGGGAATCGTTTTTAACCCCTAGGCTCCTTTTTTCTTATCGTAACGCCACTAAAAACCAAATCGCTTTGATAGTTTATCAACCCAACCTTGTTTCTAGACAGTTTGGCCTAATCCAGATAAAACCTCGACCTATATTCCCCAAGAAAGGATCCATCATCTTTTACAACTCCCTTCATACTGAAGATGAGGGCAAAGAACTGTCGAAGAAATTAACTGATGACTCTCTCGACATCCGACCAGTGATCTTTCGACCATCATTCCTATGTACTCCTGAATTTGATGAGTGGTGGAAGGCTTATTGTCGCATCCGCGAAAAACAACCGGCGGGCAAAACAAAACAAACAGAGCCGCCACCGCGCGTTATTTATCCCAAAGAGGGAAAGGAAACGCTCAAAGTAAACCTGGAAAGGAAATGGTCTTACGACCGGAGATTACAGGGTACGGGAGTCGGTTATGCGAAGGGAAGGTATTAGCACCCCTACGCATCTGCCGTACTCAACGGGATCCACGCTCAAAAAGATAGGATAAGGTTGCTAAAAGAAACTGCTCAAAGAATGCACACACACACTGAAACCAAAACAGGTGGAAGAAGACGGAGGAAGGTAACTCGGCAGGATATCGCATCCTGGTCCTACGTAGCTTGTCAGAAACAAACATCAGAGTCAACGTAGTTCGGGACAAGGGGAAACGTGCTCGATAGGATATCGCATCCTATGCCTACGTATCTCATCTGGAATGAGAATCAGAGCTACCGTAGTTCGGCTCACGCACGCCAAACAAAACAAAACACAAACACAGGCAAACATGGAAACCGAATGCCAATCGCTAGACTTACATCAGACTCCGAACCAACAAACCCACACTGGAAACCAAATGCCAATTGCTGGACTTACATCGGACTCCAAGCACACAACAATAGGATACGGAATGCCAATCGCTGGTCTTACATCCATCTCCTAACACACACAAGAAGGTTAACAAACAAACAAGTTAATAGGGAGTCTGGAACTCGAGCTTAATAACTGTCAAGCAAACACACACAAAAAAGAAAAAGGGTGCCCGGAGAGATCTCGTACGACCTCCTGCCTACGTACCTCATCTGGTATGAGGATCAGGGCAACATAGTTCCTCTTAACAGGGGAGAAACTTTCTCCTAACCAGAGAGTGGGAAATGACAAACTAGAAGGGAGACTGACTCGAGCCTAATAGTTATCATGCAATCCACAATGGTCCTAGGTTGAGGTTTCCATCTAACTTGCACAGGCAGCAAGCTATCCTAAACACAGCACAATCAGCTATAAGCACAAAGCAAGCACACACACTATATACAAATAGGGGGCTCACACAAGGCTAGGCTTTAGTCAAGGGGTCATGTCAACCACGACAAACAAGCCATTGTATCAGGGTGATGTTAGCTCTTAACCCTAACATTGAGAGTTAGGGTGAAGCAGATGAAATGGGAAGTGAAGATGAGACTTCACAGCTCTTATCCCTGGCCAGGGAGAGCTTCAGACAAATGAAAGTGTGGGAGTCCAGAATGTGGGACTCTACTCCACATGACTGACACAACAAAGATCTTGGGTTAATATCCACAATGCATCAACACAATGGTGTGAGCAGAATGGATGACACACTGAATAGCAGGGGATGGATTGCACATCCCCTGTATCTGCCAATGCCTCTTCACTTAGGAGGTCTTTGATATGTACAAGGACAAAGATAAACAAACACAAGCATTGCCTCTTAAGGAGGGCTTCAGACAGGTGCATGCCCAAGTAACAGGACAGGTCTTCCAGACTACATGAAGTCAGAGATATTATACCTAAGTGGTTAAGCAACCAAGCAAAAGCAAGTTCAAATTGAACTTAAGCAACTTATGTACCTGTGGAAACATCAAACAAATCAGTTCAACTATACAGACAAACAGACAACATGAATATCAACAGTCAAACCCAATGAGCAAAGGCATAAGCCAACAAGTCAAACTCAAATGAGTTAACAATCCTACAAAACACACAAGGTTAGTAGTCAACAGTAAACACATAAGCTCAAGTGATAGACCATCAACAACTATGGAACTTGAATGCTCAACCTGAAATCAAAGCTCAAATGTGAGAGGCAAACCACTAGGTCAAAGCCTAGGGTCAAAGGTAGGTCAAAAAGCCAAAACAGAACATGAAACTTAACATGAACCAACCTCATTCAATCAAGAACACAATCCAAAAAGTCCCATATCAATATCATTCACCAAATCCATTTCATGAACCAAACATGGCAAGGTATGCACATTGTATCCACATTGTGACATCAGAATGAACAAATGCACATTAAATAAAAAATGATTCAAATAATCTTGGCAAAATTCATGAGTCAACAGGACATACAACATGATCATCACACAAAAATTTAGGAGCATTGGACAACATTAGGCATGGTAATCAATTTGCATAAGTCAAGGCAAGCATAACAAGCACATATGTGACACAACTTGGCACACCAACTTAGCACAAGCATAAAACAGAGATGAAACATGGTAAAAACCTCAAACCAAAGCCAAAACAACATTCAACATGTCTAGAATTAGTGTGCAAAGTTTCACATCCATTGGATAAAGAACAAGCATTTCACAAATGAATGAAGTTCAAGACAATTCAAAAGCTCACAAATGACCAACCAGAATGAAAAATCTCAATTAAATCAGAAATGATTCCAAAGATTCCAAGCAAATTCATGCACATTCACAACATTCACATCAAGCATCATACAAAAAATCAAGGCAATTGGGATTCATTTGGCATGGCAAATACATCCATCAAGTTGAACAAGCAAAGGTGTGACACACATTGTCACACCTACATTCACAAGATCATAAATCAAAACCACAAATGGTAAAAATACCAAATCAGCACCATAATGTCAATCCATGAGTCTAGTTTCACCATGTAAAATTTCATGAGCATTGGATTAGAATTGAGCATTTCACAAATGGTATAGCAAGACAATGTCAAGAATGGACATGTATACACAAACCCTAGCACAAAAATATAAACCAGCCATGCACAATTTGCAAAATAATATTCATAAAAAACTAGACAAAAAATGTGACATAATGCAAAAAACCACACAATTTTTGGATCATTATTTGATTTGTTATGAAGTTTGGAAGATGAGAAAAAAAATAAAAATCACATGTGAAGCCATTGCATGAAATATGGAGAAAATGAAATGAAGCATGTGAAAATGTTGCACAACCAGGATTCGAACCCGGTATAATTTCAAAATGGAATTGGCGCGCTGCATGGGCTTTTCATGCAGCCAATCAGAAAGCAACCCTAGCGAACACCTAAGGCAACGCTTTAACATGGCAAATGGATCAAAAAACCCGTTCTCAAAAAGGTTTGTGTTCATCTTCTTCACGTGTTCACTGTACAGTGCCATGCATCTTCATGCATCAAGAACTTTTTTTCCAGTTTTCAAAATTAAGCATATGAACATGAAGATCTTTCAATGTAGGTCACGAATCAACCATTGGTTAAGCATATAACATCAAGACAAGATCAAATCGAGCAAATCAAAATTCATCATCAAACTTTAAATCATCGAATCTCAGTCAATAATGCATGGATTCTTGTAATTCAAAGCTCAGAATAACCACAACAAAGAGATCTACAACATTAGCATAAGCAATTTGAGAATTAAGAGAAACGATTTCGTGACCTCTTGAAGTGCAGCTTTGTGAAATCGCGTTTTTCAGGCCTTGCAATGATCCAAGTGTCTTCTAGGCAGCTTGTACAAGTGATTGGAAGAGATCTTGAGGTTCAATTGCTCTTGATTCAACCAGAATTGGATTTCACCATTGTTGCTTCCATAGCTTCAAGCATGAACAAAGTGCACGAATTCTCTTGGATCTAGCTTCAATCTTGCTCCATGATGCTATCAAATGATGAATTGATCAAGAGAATGTGAAGTTATGTGAAGAAATTTGGAGAAATTTTGAGAGAGAATTTTGATGAATTCTTGTGATTCTAGATTTAAACTTGGGAATTGTGAAAAACAGTTAGAGATTTATGTTATATATGCTCCACTAATCATGTTTAATTAACCTTTAAACCAAATGCTAATGGAATTAACAAATATGAGGTGTTTTGGCAAAAATGAGTTTTTCACTCTATGCATGAAAATGCATGGTGAACAGTACGAATTTCCACTTAATTTCACTCAAAATGATGTTTTGGAGCCAATGGTGATGGTCACATGTGCAAATGATGTACAAAATTTAAATTCCATTTTTCCCTCTAAAAATCAAGTGAATTTTCAAATATTTATGTGAATGTAATGCATGTCATGTAATGCAAGATTTGGAAATTATAGGTCAAAACAAGAACAATGCAAAAAGAGCCACTTGATTTGGAGTTTTGGTTGAGAAGTTATGCCCATTTGAAGTTCAATGTTCACTTGGCCAAGTTTTGATCATATCTCCTTAACCACACATGAGAAATTGATGATCTTGGCCTTTTTGGAAATGGGAGAGAAAGATCTACAACTTTCATGTTCAACAAAATTTCATTTGAAGCTTTCTTGATGATGTAATCTTGAGTTGAAAACCTTTCCATTTTTGGCAATTTTGAATTGGAGGTCACTTTCTATTTTTGGAAAGTTTTGATCTGACCTCAAATTCTTCATTGTTGATGTTTGAAATGTCAAATGAGACTTGTATGGACATGAATGAGGCATCTCTAACCATCTCCCACCTCCAAATCCCATAGTTGACTGGTGGTTGACTTTTGTTGACTTTTTAGGGTTTCAGATGATTTTGTCATGCACAGATGAAATTTGAGCCTCAACCTCTTGATGAAATGGCTCCAAAATGACACCCTAGCTTATACAAGCTCCATAAAACCATATGATGATCTCCATCTCAATAAAGACCTCATCTCCTTGAAAAACCCTGATTGGTATAATGCAACTGATTAGGGTTGACCAGAGGTCAAAAACCCTAATCCCAAGGAACTGATCAGGAATAATGAACCTTGATGATGATGAGGTACCATTCCAACCAAGATAATGATCAATCTCCTTGAGGAACCAAGAACCCTAATTGAAGCACAAACCCTCAGATGATTAGTGATCAATTCAATGAGACCCTCAGGCTTGCATCTCTCAACCTCTCCATCTTCTGAGAAAGACCTAGGAGGATGACTTGCTCATTGTTTCCACATGATATGCAATATGCAATGACTAATGTCCTAAAAAATGAAATGCAATATGCTAAGCTAGTCCTAAGAGAGGAGGGAAAATTTTGAGGTGTTACACTTATTACACTACCAGATTTTTCGGCGTAGCAACTTTCACTACGCATTTAACAAATGCTTTTGCTTTTGTGCAGGATCGGACCAAAAAAGGTATTCAAAGACACATTAGGGAAATACAAAAAATTCAAAAATATTTCGAAACTGCGTATAGACCTGATGATCTTAGTCGAACCATACACGAAGCAGCAGCAGAATTAAAACGTAAATTGACAGAGAAGTTTGAAAAACGGTCATTGCCTTCAAATATTCGACCAGAGACGCGCTATGACTTGGCTTTCAGTTGTCATCCACCAAAGTTTCCTCCTTTGCCAACTGCTGAATTTGGCGTGGCATTTAGCCCTCCATTTCCAGATTGATTCGTTTGTGGGGATTTTATGAAAATTCTCCGTCAACAGTACAAAAAACCTGCTGAGCGTGTGGTTCTGACTAAGTATCATTTGGGCGAATACCCAGGACACCTTCATATTGGAATAGAACATGTTCGCGTGGAAGATCCCATTCTTGAAGGTGTTCACAGAAAACATGATTTTTCCTTTTGTTATTCTAACTGTATTATCATGTGTTTCTTATATTTGTTTCTGAATCTTCTTTCTTTTCTTAGCCGTGAGGATTCCTGCCAAGAAAACTTTTGTCGAAGCATCACCAAGTGCTGCTAAGAAACCTTCGACAAAGGTACAACCCCTTTCTCTTCTCATTTATTCTTTCCCTTTTAAAACTAACTGGCTTTGGTCTGCATGACTAGGTAAGTCGAAAACCCCCAACAATCCAAAAGAGAAAGAGTGAAGAGGAGAAAGAAGAGGACAAAGTTCCTAATGAAGAGTCTGGTGACGAATCTCCAGAGCTAATCCCTCCTCCTCAGAAGAAGAAGAAAATCACGAAGGTCTCTTCTCAAAGGTCCATTATTAAATCAACCAGGAAGGATTCTGCAAGTACTCCCACGACTAAACTTCAGTCGAAGGATACGGAGAGTGGGAAATCTAGCTTTAACACTGAGACTCCTGAGGTAAGTCTTTATTTCGACTGTATATATTCACCTTCTTTGTATCTTTTTCTTCTAAATCTTAGAATTATTTTCAGGGACAAGTGGATGTCAAAAGAACACTTGAGAAAATTCTGGAGGAAACAGTCCCAGAAGAAGATATCCCCGCAAGTGATCATGGCAGGCAAACTGTAGCAGAATTCGACGCTACAGTGGGTGAAGCTTCTGAAGATGAATCTCCTCCTCATCTAGGATTAGGTGCTGCAACTCAGGGTGATGATACTGACATGGAGGCTGGGGTCGAAGATGATCATGAAGACGAACCTGCCAAAGATGGGGATGACCAGTCGAAACACACAGAGGCTGAGCAAACTTTAGAGCGAAACACTCCACCTGCTCCTGACCAGACCCAAGGAAGTGGCAAATCAACTGGTTCGACTAGTTTCTCTCGTGAGGAGCTTGAAAGTCTCAAAGTGCAGAAACCTTTGGAGTATCTGAAGGCTATGCTTAGTGCTTGTTTTACTTTCCAAGATTCTTCGCAGAGCAGTTCGACTACTTCTGGGGCCACTTCTGAAGCACCATCACTTGGAAACATCTTGACCAAGATTAAAACGAAAATCCTTGATGTTGATTTGTTCAAAATTTTGGAAGAAAACGCCCTTGCTCACCTTGAGCTTAAGAAAATTTTGAAACAAGTGAACGTCTTGGAAGCTTCTGCTGAGGTTGGGAGTTTTGTGATGGAGCTAATGACCCTTATTGACTTGGCGGCTGCAGACCTTCATCGTCAAAGAGATCTTACCCATCAAATCTCCTCTAAATCTGAAACTCAAACTGCTGAATGGGATGTTGTTGCGACTTCGACTGACAAAGTTTCAAAGTTGCAACAGCTTTCTGAAACTTACGTCAAAGAAATTGCTGGTTGTGATGACAATATCCAAAAATGGGAGAAACAGATAGCAGCACTTCAAGAAAAGATCTCCCAAGAGAACAAACGTAAAGCATCCCTACAGCAACCTAAGCAGAACGAGATTGATGAGGAACTGAGAGTGGGTATTCGACATGCAGAGAAGGCCCAGCAACTTAGTCAAGAGATTGAGACTCTCTCTACTCACAAAAGTCTTTGTGATCATCGACTCCAATTTTAGAGGAAGAAATTCGCCAAGTTGAAGGAAACTTTTGCCAGTATTAATTTGTAGTCGAATTAATTTAGCAATTCTCAGCCCTTTGAGGCTTTCTTTGTAATAACTTTAATGCCATTTTTATTTGGCAAAGCTTATCACAATTATGTTTATAATTATTCTATTATTATTTTTACTTCCTGCAATATTGGCTTATATTTTTTCAAATACTTGCCATTTATCTTTAGGATTCTCTCATCTTTCTCTATTTCTTCAATCTCATATACGCCGTTTGAAAAGCTTTTCAAAATTTGGAAAGGTCCTTCCCACTTAGGAGACCATTTTCCCATCAACTTATCTTTTCGATCCATAGGAAGGATTACTTTCCAAACAAGATCACCAATTAAGAATGTCTTGAATTTTACTTTCTTGTTGTAAAACTTTTCGACTCTTTCTTTTTGTCTCTTTATTAGATCTAGCGCACGTAGCCTTTCTTCGTCCAGATCAACCAATTCGTCCATCATCATGCTCCAATATGTATCTGATGGGATTTCATGATGCCTTTGTACTCTAACTGACTGCAAATATATTTCGACTGGTAAAACTGTATTATGTCCGTAAGTCAACTTAAATGCAGTCAAACTTGTTGCTTCTTTTGGAGACGTTCGACAGGCCCACAAAACTTGATCTAAAGTCTTATGTCAATTTCTAGGTTTTTTTCCTACATGCTTCTTGATCAAATTTATCACTACCTTGTTGGCTGCTTCGACCTGTCCGTTGGCTTGAGCATAGTAAGGTGTCGAAGTAAGGAGTTTAAAACCTGTTTCTTGTGCAAATTTCTGCATGTTTTTACCAGTGAACACAGATCCTTGATCTGTTGTTATTGTTTCAGGTATCCCAAATCTGTAAATTATGTACTTTTGGATAAAATCTATGACTGCTTCTTGATCCACATTTACCAATGGTATAGCTTCAATCCATTTAGTGAAATAGTCTATCCCAACCAAAATGTACCTTTGTCCTTTTGAAGAGGCTGGTCGAATTTCCCCAATCAAGTCTAAAGCCCATCCTCTAAATGGCCAAGGCCTTATAATTGAATGCCACTCACTCGCAGGAACATGGGGTATGCCTACATGTACTTGACATTCCTGACATCCTTTTGCAAATTCGACACAGTCCTTCAGCATTGTTGGCCAATACATTCCTTGTCGAAATAATAACCACTTCATTTTATGACCTGCCTGGTGTGCGCCACACGCTCCACTGTGCACATTCGACAAAGCTATGTAGGCTTCATCTTCACCTAAGCATTTCAACAAGACTCCTTCTGCAGTCTTTTTGAACAATTCGTTTCCAAAAAGTACATAACTCAAAGCTCTGTACTTTATCTTTCTTTCTGCTTTCTGATTTGGGTCTTGTAGATAATTCTTGATAAGCTTTCTCCAGTCTGCAATTCCTGAATCATCTATATTGAATATCTCAAAAATTTCTTCGTCACCGTATCCTAATCTTATTGACTCCAAATCTGATGGGGACAACTTGGTGGATACGACTCTTCCTCTGACTTCAATAGCTTCTTCTAACTTTTCCTTCGACACTTTGTATCCAGACGCTAGTTGAGCAAGATCATTCGCCTCTTGATTCTCCAGCCTGAGAATGTGCCTAAAGGCCACATTGTCGAATTCCTTGAGAAGTCTATTGGCTATTACAAAGTACATGATTAAATTCTCCTTTACACATTTATATTCTTTGGTCAACTGCTTTATCACCAGTTCAGAGTCACCCATTATTTCGACTCTTGTTGCCCCCAATTTCAACAAGATTTCAAGTCCAGCAATCAAAGCTTCATATTCCGCTTCATTATTTGAACACAGACTTTCAACTTTGTACTTGAATTTTGTTGGAATTCTGTCAGGAGAAATAATCAACATCCCAACGCCAGTTCCATTTCTATGACTAGAACCGTCGAAATATAGTTTCCAAGGTTCTAATTCAACATATTCTACATCTTCATCTATAGAATGGTCAGCTATAAAATCAGCAACCATTTGTCCTTTCACAGCCTTTAAAGGCAGATATTTCAAGGAGTATTCTGTTAATGCTAAAGCCCATTTTCCAATTCGACTATGTAAAATAGATTTAGATAACATATATTTTATTACGTCGAAATGGGAGGAACTATATACATCAACAGGTTTTATATAATGCTTTAATTTCATACAAGAGAAATATACACATAAACATAGTTTTTCTATAATACTATATCTAGTTTCAGCATCATTCAGGACTCTACTGAGATAATAAATGGCTCTTTCGACGCCATTCTCATCTTCTTGACATAACATACTTCCTAATGTTTTGTCTGATGCCGAAATGTACAATCTCATACTTCTTTTCTGCAAGGAGACATTAGGATTGGGGGACTGTCGCATTATGCGAAAAACCGGCGGGAAACAAGAAAAACAGAGCCGCCACCGTGCGTTATTTATCCCAAAAGAGGGAAAGGAAACGCTCAGAGTAAACCTGGAAAAAGCATGGTCTCGCGACCAAAGAGAATGGGATCGGGAGTCGGTTATGCGAAGGGAAGGTATTAGCACCCCTACGCATCTGTCGTACTCGACGGGATCCACGCACAATAGGAAGGAAAATGGTTGCTAAACACTGCTCACACACACACACTGGCTGGAAGAGACACAAGAAAACAGACAAGAAACTGACTCGGCAGGATATCGCATCCTGGGCCTACTTAGTCTATTAGGCATAGACATCAGAGTCGAAGTAGTTCGGACTGGGGAAACGACACATGCTCGCTAGGATATCGCATCCTATGCATACGTATCTCCTTGGACGAAGGAGAATCAGAGCATTCGTAGCTCGGCTGACACGCACACAAACAAACACAGGCACACACAGGCAAACGTGGAGCCCGACTGCCAATCACTGGACTTACATCAGCATCCGAACCAAAACACACCCACACTGGAACCCGAATGCCACTCGATGGACTTACATCAGCTTCCAAGCACACAACAACACACACAGAGGGGTTGAAGACACAAAGGGAAAACGAAAAAGGGCGCCCGGAGAGATCAGCTCAATCTCCTGCCTACGTACCTCATCTGGTATGAGGATCAGGGCTACGTAGTTCCCCTACGCAGGGACAAAGGACTAGCCTAACCAGATAACAGAGGGAGACACAACTCTAGGGAGACTACGACTCGAGCCTAGATGTTGTCATGCAAAATCATCCCTAAGTTAAGGTTTCTAGCTAACTGGCACAGGGAGCCAGCCTATCCTAAACATGACTTGCACAGGAAGCAAGCCACACCTAACTTGCACAGGAAGCAAGTCTAAACTAAACCTAACTTACACAGGAAGCAAGTCAAACAAACACACAAGCACAAGCAGCACACACTATACACAAGCAATGGGCTCATACAAGGGTTAGGCATTGAAGCCAACTGGAATAGGGTTAATGGTGCTCTTAACCTTGCCATTGAGGGGCTAAGGTGAAGCAGATGAAAGGAGATGAGGGGTGTGCCTCCTTGCTCTTATCCCTGGCCAGGGAGAGCATTTGAATATCAGAAGGTGTGGGAGTTCAGAAAGTAGGAACTCTCTCCACAAGTTAGACTCTATAGATCTTGGGTTTTTACTCACTATGCATCAACACAGGTGGTGTGAGCAAGGTGAGTGACACACGGATTAGCAGGGGATAGATTGCATATCCCTTGGGTTCTGCCAATTGCCTCTTCACTTAGGAGGTCTTTGCATATGTACAAGGACAATTTTAAACACTCACAAACATTGCCTCTTAAGGAGGACTTCAGACAGTTGCCTGGCCAAGTAACAGGCCAGGTCTTCCAGACTACATGAAGATTAAGAAAATATACCTCAATGCAAATTGCTTATCAAGCAAAGCAAAGCAAAGTTCACAAGGAACTAAAAGCAACTAAAGTACCTGAAATCAGTCAAGCACAGTTAGTATACCAGACACACAGTTAAAACAAAACAGCATAAGTCAACAGACAACATAGTCAGTTAGATGTGCAATGCACAAGGTTCAAGGCATGTGAGCCAAGCAACCTACAAAACAAATATATTGGTCATGATAAACAAGCACACTCAATCAATTTGTATTGGTCTCATTGGGTAATTGTTGCTTAACCTGAAAAAATGAGCTCAAACATGAGTAACAGGACCACTAGGACAAGCTTAGGGTCAAAAGGGGATGAGAAAGTCAAAACAGCAAATGACATTCAATCAAAATCATATTCAAACAATCAAGAAGCAAACTCAATTGGTCTCATGTTCATATCAATCATCATCATCATTTCATGAACAAATTAGGTCAAGGCATGGCATATGGAAGCTCATAGAAGTCAACAGCAAGACTTAACTCAAAACCAATCTCAAACATTTCAAAAAAACATCAAATAAATCATGATCAAACACAACCCATAGCATGGTAAGCATGTCAAATTTCAACTCATTTGGACAAGTAGAAGGTGGTCAATGAAAATCAGAAAGGCAAGGCAATTCCAAACATGCTCAAAGAAGTCAACCAAACATGCATCAACTTGAATAAATCATAAATCAGTGATGGCAAATGATAAATGAATGGGACTAAAACCATGGCAAATCTTAAGATGTCTACTAATCACATGTAAAATTTCATGTCCATCCAATAAAGTATGAGAATTTCACAAATGAAATGGGAACATGTGTCACAAAAAGTCAACATAAGACCAAACAGGGGAGAAAAATCTCAAACAATTAGGAAACGCCACAAACAATTCCAATAAAAATCACATGTAAACTAGACATACATAAGTTCAATCATGCAAAAATTCAAAGCAATTTGAGGTCAAGAAGCATGGTAAAGAAAATCATGAAGTTGCACATAAATGGTGTGACACAAATTGTCACACCCTAATTCAAAAAATCATAACTCACAAACCAGAGATTATAAATTCACAAACTCTATACCAAAATCACCATGAATGTGTCTAGTTTAAGCACAAAAATTTTCAAAGCCATGGGATAAAGCATCATCATTTCACAAATATTTTGGCAAAGTGTACAAAAAATGAGCACATGTCACTAACCCTAGCACCATTTAAAAACCATTCATCAAAAAATTCAGGAAAAATCATGATATATAAGTAGAGATCAAGCATAGCATTTAGCAAAAAATCTCATGAAATTTGGATAAATATTGAATGCTCTATGAATTTTGGAAGTTTGTGGAACAAAATGAAATAATAATTGAAGAAATAATGGATTAAATAATTAAATGAAACCGGCAATGGCATTTTTGAAAATATGGTGAACTAATAGTGGAACGCTGCGTTTGGGAAAGAAAAAGGAAATGTTCTGATTGGCCAAGGCAATGGAATAGTAGAAAACACATGCAGCACGTGAAACAAATTTTGGGCAACAATGAAATTAGGGTTTGTGTTACTACAGTGCATCATCATCTTCCTCAAGAAATCGTGGAAAAATTATTTGCCCAGAAATGTAAATTAACTACATCATTCGAATCATCTAAGAACCCTCATCAACATTCTACCATCCAAATTCATGAAATCGAGTTAATTAACAAGAAATCATGCAAAACAATAATGACCATCAAACTTAAAAATCAGATTTCTCATTCATCACTCAACCATTTTCAGTAATTCAAAGTTCATTGCAACCATGGTAAAGAGACCTATCTAAAGCATAGCATGGTTTGGAAAAATGAGAGATTCGAAAATTTACCAAGATTGGAGCACAGTGAAGATTCAAGTGTTGTTTGGTTGTTTTGGCTCGAAACAGATGTGCAACAAGGTTCCAAAAGATGAATGGAGGAAGACTTTAAGCTCAGCCATGTTGATTCCATCTCAAAACATGATCTGCCATGGATGACCTCTTCAATGGAACAGTTGTGCAAATGCTTTACAGTTGGGAAACCAGCCTTGAAATGAGCTCAAAATGGTTGGAATATGAGGAAACCATCGACCAAAGCTTGTGCTCCTTGAAGGTTTTTGGCAGAAATTGAAAAATGAAGGAAAAAGAGTGCTTGAGAGAAATGAATTTTCTGTTTTGTGAATGAGGCTGCTAGGGTTGGTTTCAGCAGAAAAAAATGTATAGTCAAAAGTGGTAATTGGCATTTTGCAAATGAAGGTGTTTTGGCTAATTTGATGATTTTCACTTAAGTGGTGCATGTGCATGGCTGCAGCTCGAATTGGGCCTCTAACATGTCCAAAATACCATTTCAGAACTTTTTTCAATTGGTAGAATTGGTTGAAAGTGGTTATTTTGCAAAGTCATTTTTTTACCACACTTGAATTAATTCATGCCATTCCAAAAATGCCATTTTGATTTGTGAAGTTTTGGTGAATGATGATGACATATTTGGAAAGAGGGGATCAAATGTGACTTGTTGCAAAAAAACCCCACCCAATTTGGCCAAATGGTTTGAGAGATATGGCCTTTTGAAGTTCAAAAATTTTGGAGAATGAATTGATCATAACTTGCCAACCATACATGGGAATTGAGTGTTCTTGGACTTTTTGGAAATGGGAGAACAAGATCTTCATCTTTCATGTTGGGCAAAAATTCATTTGAAGCTTGTATCATGATGTAAGTTTGAGGATCAAGACTTTCCATTTTTGGCAAATTCCAATACAGGTCAACTTTCTATTTTTGGAAATTTCTTGTCTGGCTTCAAATTCTTCCATGATGGTGTTTGACATGTTATATGAGGCCTATATGGACATGAATGAACCCTCTCAAACCAAATCCCACCATCAAAACCATAAAATCAGGCACAGTTGACCACAGTTGACTTTTTTAGGGTTTTTGGTGAACTGTGCATTGACTGATGACTTCTGAACATCCAATCCTTGACCAAAACACTTTCAAGGGACCCCTAGGTCATGTGAACATGTTGGACCAACCCTAGGGCCTTGGCTCAATGAAAATTGCACTTGCTTGCTTGATTGACTGACCTCCTGACCAGTTTGACCTAATTCTTCTGAATGGCTTGCACTAGGGCAAAAGGGACAATGCAATGTTATGCAGTGGACCATGTTAATGTTATGACCTAATATGAGAATGTATGTACAATGATAGGTGCAAATTTGAGGTGCTACAGCTGCCCCTATTCAATCAGCTGGGAACCCGAACGGATGATAGCAATGGCTGTCAGACTTTCAGGGTAAACAGGGATTGAATACCAAAGAACCGTAGAAATTTGCACCAAGTGGATATAATACAAGGAGAACCAAGTCATTTACCGATGACGACTGCAAGTGACAACTTCAGAAAAAGCAAAACCATTTACTGATGGTTAGAAACTGGAAACTTGATATTTACCGATATCAACTTCAGCGAGACCATTTACCGATGGCTGCTGGGAAACAAACTTCAGAAAAGCGAAACCATTTACCGATGGTTAAAAGACTGGAAACTTGATATTTACCGATATCAACTTCAGCGAGACCATTTACTGATGGTTGCTGGGAAACAACTTGATATTTACCGATATCAACTTTAACAAGGCCATTTACCGATGGCTGCTGCAACTGGGAATTTGATATTTACTGATATCGAAGAAAACTGGGCCATTTACCGATGGCATCTCTGCTTGGGGAGGAACAAAATCTTTGTGGTGGAAACAGACAAGACGTTTACCGACGACTTCTAGGGGTCTTGATTTTATCAACAAGGGAACAAAGCATGACCAGACATTTACCGATGACTGGGATGAGACTCGATGTTTACCGACATCGAAAGATGATGTTTACCGACATCCAAAAAATGACCAGACATTTACCGATGACTGGGGAAAAAATTTACTGGGAAGAGAAAAACAAATATTCGCAACCGGAAACCAGATAGGACATTTACAAATGACTCTACTGGGGATCTAGCTGGGGAATTATCAGACATTTACCGATGACTGAGGGAACGACTCGATGTTTACCGACATCGAAAGATGATGTTTACCGACACCAAAAATGACCAGACATTTACCGATGACTGGGGAGAATACTCGATGTTTACCGACACCGAAACAATGGTGTTTACCGACACCAAAAAAAGAACACACGCGGGTGCTGACATGACACTTACTGGTATCACAAGGACGACATCTTAGATATGTCAAGGCAAGGCTGATCACTTGCTGGGGATCTCACTGAGGAGAAACAAACTTTCTGTCACCAACGGGTGAGGAAATAAACCTCTGTGGGGATATCAATTCTGAATACTGTCAAAGCAACTGTAGCTGACGTGCCGTGCCGATGTTGAACAAAAAGATCCACCTCTGCCGGGGATTCGGTCTGATGGGTTTCGAACACATGAATGCATATGTTTGAATTTTTCTATGGCGTAATGCTCCATATGGAATGGAAATGCTACGCGATTTGAGGGTGCAATGATTACTACGTGCAAAATGCAAAATGATGAAAACTCCGCCGGGGAATACACAGGACGACTGTGCTGAGAAACCTTCAATCCAAATCCGCTGGGGGAAAACAAGGCAACTGCCGGAGAACCATCAATACAACTCCGCTAGGGGGAGACAAGGCAACTCGCTGGGGAGTAAGCAAACAACTTGCTACAGACAAAAGTAAATTTGCTGGGGATATCCCCATCAATCCATAAGTAGGATAAAACTCCGCTTGGGGAAATGACTGCTCCGCTGGGGACGACCCACACAATCCACAAGTAGAATCAACTCAGCTGGGGATGCGAATATCAGTCTGCTACGGAAATTAGTCCAATCCACTGGTAGGATGAACTCTGCTGGAGAAATATGTCATTGAAACCCGCTCCACTCGGGGAAGACTTAACTAATCCATAGCTAGGAGAATAGCTTTGTTCTGGGAAATAACTGCTGGGGAATGCTCACAGGTGACGACCTGCACAACGGAACAACAGATGCCCCCAGGGGGATACGTGGACAAGATACGCTCAAGTGTCCTCAACATTCAAAATGATTTTCAAATGTTTTAATCTTTTGCATGTTATTGTTTAGCCTTCATGTTTTTATATGCAATGTTTATCAAAAATTCGGACGTTTTTGCAAACAAAACAGTAAAAGTAAAAAAAACAAGAGAGCAATTTATCTGAATAACGACTTTTATTGATTGAAAATGTGCCTGAAAAGGCAACTACATTGGGAAGCAATTCCTAGGAAGAGGTAATTGCGCACAAAAGGAAAATAAACTATCCTAATGGCAATGTGAACACGGCATCCACTGTTTCCCAACTCTGTTATAACTCATAGATCAACAGTTTTTCTCCCAACTCCTTGCTTTCTGAGAAGACTGACTGGACCGATCACATCCTTTGAGATGGCAGCTGACGAAGCGCGATGAAGTACAGATAACTCAGACTGTAGTCTTCGCTCTAATCCCTCTTTTGGCTGGATCGCCCTTTCGGGTTTCCAATCCACCGGGATACCCATTTTTGCCTAAGCCGCCCTTGCGGGTTTTCGACTTACCGGGTGTACTATTTTCATTTTATCCCTAACTTTTGCCCGAACCTTTTCTTTCTGTTTTTTGGTTCGCCGGGATGCCCATTTTTGCCTGGACTCTTTTATTCTTTTTGTCCAGCGGGTCAATTTATGCGAAGTATTTTTTGACTACATCTGAGTTAACAGGGGACGGGAAATCTTCACCATCCATAGTTGTAAGCATCAAGGCTCCACCGGAGAAGACCTTCTTCACAACATATGGACCTTCATAATTAGGGGTCCACTTGCCCCTGTTATCTGTACCGGGAGGAAGGATCCTCTTCAAAACTAGATCACCAGTTTGAAATGTCCGAGGATGCACTTTCTGATCAAAGGCTCGCTTCATCCTTCTCTGATATAACTGCCCATGGCACACAGCTGCTAGCCGTCTCTCTTCGATAAGGCTTAACTCATTAAACCTTGTTCGAATCCACTCGTCTTCGTCCAGCTTGACATCCAACAATACCCTCAGAGAAGGGATCTCCACTTCAACTGGTAGGACTGCTTCCATACCATACACAAGGGAGTAGGGGGTTGCCCCGGTCGACGTACGTACTGAAGTACGGTACCCATGCAAAGCGAAAGGCAGCATCTCATGCCAATCTTTGTACGTTACGACCATCTTCTGCACAATCTTCTTGATATTCTTATTTGCTGCCTCTACAGCACCATTCATCTTTGGTCTGTAAGGAGAAGAATTGTGATGTTCAATCTTGAAATCTCTGCACAGTTCTTTCATCATCTTGTTGTTGAGATTCGAACCATTGTCAGTGATGATTCTCTCAGGGACTCCATATCGACAGATGATTTCTTTCTTGATGAACCGGGCAACCACTTGTTTGGTAACGTTAGCATAAGAAACTGCTTCTACCCATTTGGTGAAGTAATCAATCGCAACCAAGATGAAGCGATGTCCATTCGAAGCAGTAGGCTCAATCTTCCCAATCATGTCAATGCCCCACATGGCAAACGGCCAAGGCGAATTCATGACATTCAACGGGCTTGGTGGTACATGCACCTTATCAGCATAAATCTGGCACTTATGGCACTTCCGAGCATATTTGAAGCAATCGGATTCCATAGTCATCCAGTAATATCCGGCTCTCAATAACTTCTTCGACATCGCATGACCACCAGCGTGGGTACCAAACGAACCCTCGTGCACTTCTTGCATTAACATGCCTGCTTCGTGTCTATCCACGCATCTGAGCAAGACCATGTCAAAGTTCCTTTTATACAGCACATCATCCTGATTCAAGTAAAAGCTTCCAGCTAGCCTTCTCAGGGTCTTCCTGTCATTCTTCGACGCACCTTCAGGATACTCTTGAGTCTTGAGGAAGTTCTTGATATCATAGTACCACGGTTTCTCGTCAATCGTCACAGACTCGGCTGCAAACACATACGCAGGCCTCTCGAGTCGATTCACCGCAACATGTGGCACATGATTCCACCAATGAACCTTTATCATGGACGATAAAGTAGCCAAAGCATCAGCCATCTGATTCTCATCCCGGGGGACATGATACAACTTCACCTTTTTGAAGAACGTCAGTATTCTTCTGGTGTAATCTCTATATGGAATCAAATGTGGCTGGTTAGTATTCCAATCTCCATTGACCTGATTGATCACTAGAGCTGAATCTCCGAAAATGTCAAGTGTTTTGATCCTCAGATCAATGGCTTCTTCTATCCCCATGATACAAGCCTCATACTCAGCTTCATTGTTGGTGACGTCGAAAGTCAATCTGGCAGAAAAAGGCATATGAGCACCTTTGGGATTGATCAGCACTGCCCCAACACCATTACTGTTCATATTCACAGCCCCATCAAACATCAGTGTCCACTTGTCATCAGGATCCGGTCCTTCCTCGACAAGCGGTTCTTCACAATCTTTCATCTTCAGATACATGATGTCTTCATCAGGGAATTCAAACATCATAGGCTGATAATCATCAATTGGTTGCTCGGCAAGGTAGTCTGACAGAATACTACCTTTGATGGCCTTCTGTGACGTGTACTGAATGTCATATTCTGTTAAAATCATCTGCCAACGGGCAACGCGCCCGGTGAGAGCCGGCTTCTCAAAGATGTATTTCACTGGATCCATCTTAGAAATCAATAGAGTAGTATGGTTCAACATATACTGTCTTAGTCGGCGAGCAGCCCAGGCCAAAGCACAGCAAGTTTTCTCGAGCAGTGAATATCTTGTTTCACAGTCGGTAAACTTTTTGCTAAGGTAGTATATGGCATGCTCTTTTCGACCAGACTCGTCATGCTGACCCAATACACACCCCATTGAGTTCTCGGTAACTGAAAGGTACATTATCAATGGTCTCCCTGGAACTGGAGGAATCAGGATTGGAGGGTTCTGTAAATACTCTTTAATCTTGTCAAAAGCTTTCTGACAATCATCATTCCACTTGATCGCCTGATTCTTTCTAAGCAGTTTGAAAATTGGTTCACATGTGGCAGTTAGGTGAGATATGAACCTTGCAATGTAGTTCAACCTCCCTAAAAACCCACGGACTTGCTTTTCCGTTTTTGGTTCAGGCATCTCTTGAATAGCTTTGACTTTAGCTGGATCAACCTCAATCCCTTTCTCACTGACAATGAAGCCTAACAGCTTCCCTGATCTCACCCCAAACGTACACTTGTTCGGATTCAGCCTCAGTTTGAACTTGACCAATCTGTCAAACAACTTCTGCAAATTTACCAGGTGCTCCTCTTCTGTCTGCGACTTCGCAATCATATCATCCACGTACACTTCAATCTCTTTGTGCATCATGTCATGAAAGAGAGTCGTCATTGCCCTCTGATAGGTAGCACCGGCATTCTTCAGCCCAAATGGCATCACCTTATAGCAGAACGTGCCCCAAGGTGTAATGAATGTCGTCTTTTCCATGTCCTCTGGCGCCATCTTGATCTGGTTATAGCCCGAGAAACCATCCATGAAAGAGAATACCGAGGATTGAGCCGTATTATCCATCAATACATCGATGTGAGGTAATGGGAAATCATCTTTCGGACTTGCTCTATTCAGATCCCGGTAATCGACACACATCCTGACTTTGCCATCCTTCTTCGGCACAGGAACAATGTTAGCCACCCACGGTGGATAACTGGTAACAGCCAGAAAACCTGCATCCCACTGCTTCTGAACCTCTTCCTTGATCTTGACAGCCATATCAGGACTAGTTCTGCGAAGCTTCTGCTTGACCGACGGACACTCTTCTCTAAGAGGTAATCGATGCACCACAATGTCTGTATCCAAACCAGGCATATCTTGATATGACCAGGCGAATATTTCCACATATTCTCTTAGCATCTCAATTAGCCTCCTCTTGACAGAGTCTTCTAAAGCAGCCCCAATCTTGATCTCTCTTCTGGCGTCCTCAGTACCCAGATTAACAACCTCCAACTCCTCCTGATGAGGTTGGATGACCCTCTCCTCTTGCTTCAGCAATCTGACCAATTCTGCAGGGAGTTCACAGTCTTCCTCACTCTCCTCTTCAGCTTGGTAGATGGGATTATCAAAATCATATGGAGCCATAACGGAATCGTTCACAATGGATGCCAAAAGATCACTTCTGCATGTTTAATGTTTTGTTTTTAGAAAAAGATTTCAATAAAGTCACAGAAAACAAAAAACATTGCCATTTTTATTATTTTGAAAAAAGTGAAAACAAAAATAGAAAGACAAAGATCTCAAAATTTGATTGCAAAACGTCCTTTATTATGATAATCATTAAAACATGATGAGGCCCTACAATGAACCACTACGCCTTGGGCAGAACGTAGGGTTTTCATGCAAAATGAAAAAACAAAGGAAAATTACTCTGTCAGAAGAGTAACTTGAACCACTTCTTCAGCCGTCCAATTGTTGATAGACTCCCCTGGTGCACACGGGCGGACCCAGACGTCTACATCACACTCACTGTCAACATCTTCACCATCAGTAGCAAAGACATCTCCATGATTCATCAGCCCAGCGCTGGTAAAGGTGCTTGGACCCACACTCTGCTCTGCTTGGAGAGGCTCATAACCGATACTGAACTTGTCTTCCTTGATTGGCAAGTCTACCATCTTGCCCCAGCCCTCAGCTCTACCGGAATCCACAACCTCCTTGGCTTGCTTGTAAGAAGCAATCGAAGCACCCGGCTTCCTCTGCTCAGCATAGGCTACCTTTTCAAGCGCCACGGTCTCAAATGCCTGGCATAACGTTTCATGGATCTCGCCATCTACCTCGACATACTTGAACGAGGATAGGTGACTCACCAGAATCTCTTCTTCGCCACACACGGTCACAATCTGACCGTTCCAGACATCCTTGAGTTTTTGGTGGAGAGTCGACGAGACTGCCCCAGCTGCGTGAATCCAAGGACGCCCCAACAGACAGCTGTAGGCGGGCTGAATGTCCATCACATAGAAAATGACGTCGAAAACCTAGGGACCTATCTTCACCGGCAAGGTAACTTCACCAAACACAGAACGTTTGGATCCGTCAAACGCGCGCACAATAAGGTCACTGGGAGTGAGCACAACTCCCTCAACATCAATCTTCTTCAGAATCTGCTTTGGCAGGACATTCAAGGACGACCCGGTGTCTACCAATACGTGAGACAAAACAGCACCCTTGCATTCCATAGTGATATGCAAGGCTTTGTTATGATTACGACCCTCGGGCGTTAAGTCTAGGTCAGTGAAACCTACACCATGCCTGGTGCTCACGTTGGCTAACACACCCTCCAGTTGGTTGACGGAAATCTCTTGCGGTACGTATGCCATGTTCAACATCTTCAACAAAGCATCACGATGTGCCTCAGAGCATAACAGCAAAGAGAGAATTGAAATCTTGGACGGAGTCTGGTTGAGCTAATCTACAATCTTGTAGTCACTCTTCTTTATAATCTTCATAAATTCCTCGACGTCCTTTTCAAATGAACCCTCAGCCTCCTTCTGAGCCGGTTCCTCGTCAACAGCAACTTTTTTGCCTTTCGCCCTAGCAGATGCTTCAGCATTAGCATCTCTCAACGGCTGAGGAGCAAACAGTCGTCCACTCCGGGTAAAACCTCCTGGTCCACCAACGTTATCCACCACAGGACTTGCGACCACAGGAGTTTTTACCGGCGCACTGATTGTCACTGGCGCTTGACTTACTGGCCTCATCTGATTATCAGCCCTTCTATTGCTGCGATAGGCGTTATCATATCTCCACGGCACGGCCCTACTATTCTCAACTGGTCTTCTGCCAGACGCAACGATAGTAGTTGGAGCGTTGATGGTTACCGGAGTAGAGATGGTAACGGGAGTACCACTTGCTGCAGGTGCACTTACAACCCCTTGTCCTCGCCCTTCAAACGGCTTGAAGTAGATGGTGACAGTAGACACGACCCATTGTCTTTGACAGCCCGACTGAACTGGAGACAACCTTCGTCAATCAACTTTTGAATACCAGCCCTCAACTGGTCACAACCATTAACAGCTTCATCACAACCCAAACAGCCCTCATCACAGCCCGGGTAGACACCCCCATTCAACAGACGGCCCTTTACTATTAGCAGAGAAGTCTGAACATCATCAACATTATCAACCAGATTTTCAACTTCTCCTTCTTCGATATTGTTCACCCTATGCCCACCATGCTGAGGCATAGGATTTTTCACTACATTGGGTACTGGAGCAAAGTTGATCGCCTTGGCATCGATCAAGTCTTGAACTTTGTGCTGCAAAGCCCGGCATCTCTCAGTATGATGGTCTGGTGCCCCAGAATGAAAGTCACAGCGGACGTTCACATCATACCCAGGCGGCAATACTGTTGGTGGAGCCATGGTACGCAACTCCACGAAACCCAATCTGAGCAACTCAGGCAGAAGCTCAGCATACGTCATGGGCAACGGGTCAAATCTTCTATCAGGCTGCAACCTCTGCCTCGGCTGATAGGGATGTTGCTGCTGTTGTTGTTGCGGTTGTTGAACCCTTTGTTATTGTTGATGACGAGGTTGAGGTGCAGGAATGGTCACTGCAGCAACTGGACGATACTGTTCTCTACTCACCCCTCCTCTGTACACATTCCCACGGTGGACAGCATTGGTCTCTCCTTCTCTACGGCGAGGTGCCCTAGAGAAGGGTTTCTTCGATGACGAAGAAGAACCCACATCATGAATCCTACCGGCCTTGATCAGACTTTCTGTTCTCTCGCCACAGATGACGACATCAGAAAAACTTCCGAATGGGAAGCTTCCCATCCGGTCCATATACACGCCTTGAAGAGTGCTGATAAACATATCTGTCAACTCCCTTTCCAGCATAGGGGGTTAAACTCTCGCAGCAAGCTCGCGCCATCTCTGGGCGTACTCTTTAAAACTCTCATTGTTTTTCTGACACAGACTCTGCAGCTGAGTCCGAGTCGGCGCCATATCCATATTATGTTTATACTATCTGAGGAATGCTTCACCCAAATCCCTCCAGCATCTGATCGAATCCCTCTTCAACTCCATGTACCAGTCCAAAGACGCCCCAGATAGGCTGTCTTGGAAAAAATACATCCACATCTTCTCGTCGTCAGTATACGCCGAGATCTTTCGATAATATGCTTGCACATGAGTGCGAGGACAGGAGGTGCCGTTGTACTTATCAAAAGATGGTGCCTTAAACTTGTGCGGGATTCTCAAGCCTTCAACCAATCCCATATTAGTAACATCAAAACCGAGGGAGTTTTGACATTCCATTGCCCGGATCTTCTCAGCAAGGGCCTCAACTTTACGATCTCTTGCATCATTTCTTCCCAGAATGTCTTCATCTTCGCTGAGCAAGGTAAACATATCCTCTTGTCTGTCAACAATCGGAATTCGGTTATGGGCCGGAGCATGGATTACCCTGGCATTAGCAGCATCTGGAGCAATAGGTTGACCATCAACTCGAATACCCCTCAACTCTTCACCTACAGCATAGTTGTTGATGGGCACAGCAGCAGCAGGGGTGTCATGGACTGGGTTTCCTTCTTGCAGAGGTGGATTAACTGGTGGCAATGCAGCTTCTTGCCTCTGAACCAGAGCTCGGAGTTCTTCTTGTCCTTGCGCAACCCCTTGCATCATGTGTATGAACTGGGCCATGTTAGCCCTCATCTCAGCCAACTCAGCTTGCACTTGATCCATATTCCGTTGATGGTTGAGTCTCGTTGAGTAGCGGTGCGGTCTCTGATCAGCTATCCTGCCTGAACACCGGAACCAAAGTGAGAAGTCGGCACAAGGACACCTGTTATGCAAATGAGATGAGTATGATGTTAATGATGTGTATGATGCACATGATATGCTCGTTTCTCAAGCATTCAAAGAGCCTGATCCATCTGCAAAAGATGGCAACCTGCTGCAACAAGAGAACAACAAATACAAGGAAAATGATAACAACAGGGAAATACCAACAAACTTATCTACAAATAAGGGTAAAAAAGGTCATACAACCAAGAGTCAACAAAAATCTTGAACGGGGTACAAACAAATGAATCCCATCCAACAAGCCTGGAGGTGATTCTCAACAACAAAGATCCAAAAGACAGAGTACAAACAAATGAATCCCAACCAACAGGCCTGGAGGTGATTCTCAACAAAATACATCTAAGAATACAAACTAAGACAAACGGTCTTCCGGAATGAGGGTCTTCAGGTAATGGCACTGGTCTATCAACAGTGTGCATTCTGAACATTCTGGTAGAGGGGTGATCTTCTCCTTCAATTGCCTTCTAAGCTCCAAGACTTCTCCTCCAAGATAATCCTCTGATGTCTGTCTCAAGTCTACTTCCTTCTTCAACTGGATGTCTTTGTCTCTGAGTTGCTTCTCTAGGTCTCTGATCTTTTTCTGATAGTTGGCTTCTGCTCTCTGCAGTCTCAAACACTCCCTATGCTCTGCATCCAACATGGATTCCATCTCCTCATAGGATCTCTTCTTGCTCCTTGTTCTGCTAGCATCCTCTCCTTGCACTTCCCTGAGTTGATGGGCCAAGTGCAACCTATCAGCTTTGGCTTTATACAACTCCATCTGGGTGTCTTGCTCCTTCTCTCTCAAACGCCGACTCTCCATTAGAGCTTGCTTATAGTGCTCAGCAGGCACACTCTCAGCAAGGATCAAGGGTGGTTGCTCCTGCAACGGCTCCATCCTATCGTAGGGTAGCAACAAAGTTTCCACTCTCTTCTTTACCCAATCAGTGTAATCGGGCATTGCGATGGCAAACTTCTTCCCTAAGACGGATCCATCCTTCACACCAACAGATCTCCAAGCTCTTCCTATCTGCTCCAATCGAGTTGGGTCACTCTGCTTCTCAAAATACACACTTTCGGCTACTTCAGCCTCAAGCGGTCTTCCCTTCATTACAAACCCTAACTGGCGGAGAGAAAGAACTGGATTATAATTTATGCAACCCTTGGTCCCCACGAGTGGCACATTCCGGAATTCTCCACAACTCATGATAACATTCCGTATGTCCATCCGGTATGACTGCCATCTGATGTCGTAGGAGGTAAGCGACATGACCCTTTGAGTCCACTTAAGAGTGCTCTGAGTATCCATAAAGGGTCCACTGACTGGCAGGAGGGACATGAACCATCTGAACAGGAGAGGTAGACAACATCTGATAGCTCCACCCTTACCATGCCTACTGTGAATGGCATAGTAAGTGTCAGCTAAAAGAGTGGGGACTGGATTCCCTCCGATGAAGATACTGATGGCAGCATGGTCAATGAAATTGGGCATGCTTAGGAATAGGACGATCCCATAAATCATAGCAGCAAGCTGGGCATGAAAAACTTCCCAATTCCCCTTCTCTGCTTCATCTCTAGCAACCCTCAAGAGAAACTTCAACGGCAGACCCACTACTCCCCCACTGGGCTTCCAATTATCACAAACTTCCTTGACACTCAACCGGAGAGCTCTGGCAACAACTCTGAAGTCAACCTCTTTTGGTACGTCCAAAAAGGGAATCTGATGCTGAATCGGGATGCTCAACAGAATAGAATACTCCTCGAGAGTAGGCGCCAACTGATAATCTTGAAAGGTGAAGCATCTGAGCTCCGGGTCATAGAACTGAAGAAGTGTCTGTAGCGGCACCGGATCAACTACTGTCTTCAACATTGTCAAAATATCTCCATACTGCCCAACAAAACTCTTCAGCTGATCACTAGTCACGAGACTACCCAACTCGATCAATGAAGTCAATGGCTCACGATGAAAGCTGTAGGAACAGGTCTTCCGCTTCGGCTCTGGGACTGTTGCCATCCCTATCAGTGGACAAGCTCTGGAATGTACCTGAGAAATGATATGCATGCAGAGATTAGTTTTTTCTCTTTTTTTTTCATTTTTTTTTTCGATTTTTTTTTCATTGCGTTTCTTTTGTAAAATAAATATGCTATGATGCACATGATGCAGACTGGACTGGCTGGTTGTGCAATTCTGATCACAAGGTCGAAGCTTCAGTCTAAACTCAGAACCCAAATCCAACTTGAAAACCCAAGGTCAACTGAAACATTGTTGTCTGAACCCAAAGTCACCAACAGAACCACAAGTCACCAACAGTACCTGTAATGATCAACCCTTCCCCACTCACGGGTGTAGTCTAGGCCAGGGTAAGGTCGAGAGAAACGCAGCATAAATAACCTTTCGCAGAATACCATCATATACACACCCGAGGTATGTAACGACAATATCCCACCAGGGTCTGAACTGCTCGTGATATCAATGTTCCGCTAAGTGGCGCAATACCACCCGCTTCCCATGAATCACTCTATTCCTAATCATCCTAGATTTCACTCATGGTCTGGGTATTGGACCTTTTACCTCAAGTGACTCCCACCCCAACAAAGAGAAACAGAAAACCAGCCAGGCAGATGAATAATGAATGAATGCAAACATAATTACAAACATAAATGCAAACAATAAATGAAATGAACAAATAATGAATGCAATAAAGAAACACAGCACAAAGCAACCAAAACCCTAACCTAGAGAGCGCTAGGAGAGACTCGCTTAGGGAAGATGGACCAGCAGAGGTCAACTTCTCTGTGTCCCCAGTAGAGTCGCCAGCTGTCGCATTACGCGAAAAACCGGCGGGAAACAAGAACAACAGAGCCGCCACCGTGCGTTATTTATCCCAAAAGAGGGAAAGGAAACGCTCAGAGTAAACCTGGAAAAAGCATGGTCTCGCGACCAAAGAGAATGGGATCGGGAGTCGGTTATGCGAAGGGAAGGTATTAGCACCCCTACGCATCCGTCGTACTCGACGGGATCCACGCACAATAGGAAGGAAAATGGTTGCTAAACACTGCTCACACACACACACACTGGCTGGAAGAGACACAAGAAAACAGACAAGAAACTGACTCGGCAGGATATCGCATCCTGGGCCTACTTAGTCTATCAGGCATAGACATCAGAGTCGAAGTAGTTCGGACTGGGGAAACGACACATGCTCGCTAGGATATCGCATCCTATGCATACGTATCTCCTTGGACGAAGGAGAATCAGAGCATTCGTAGCTCGGCTGACATGCACACAAACAAACACAGGCACACACAGGCAAACGTGGAGCCCGACTGCCAATCACTGGACTTACATCAGCATCCGAACCAAAACACACCCACACTGGAACCCGAATGCCACTCGATGGACTTACATCAGCTTCCAAGCACACAACAACACACACAGAGGGGTTGAAGACACAAAGGGAAAAAGAAAAAGGGCGCCCGGAGAGATCAGCTCAATCTCCTGCCTACGTACCTCATCTGGTATGAGGATCAGGGCTACGTAGTTCCCCTGCGCAGGGACAAAGGACTAGCCTAACCAGATAACAGAGGGAGACACAACTCTAGGGAGACTACGACTCGAGCCTAGATGTTGTCATGCAAAATCATCCCTAAGTTAAGGTTTCTAGCTAACTGGCACAGGGAGCCAGCCTATCCTAAACATGACTTGCACAGGAAGCAAGCCACACCTAACTTGCACAGGAAGCAAGTCTAAACTAAACCTAACTTGCACAGGAAGCAAGTCAAACAAACACACAAGCACAAGCAGCACACACTATACACAAGCAATGGGCTCATACAAGGGTTAGGCATTGAAGCCAACTGGAATAAGGTTAATGGTGCTCTTAACCTTGCCATTGAGGGGCTAAGGTGAAGCAGATGAAAGGAGATGAGGGGTGTGCCTCCTTGCTCTTATCCCTGGCCAGGGAGAGCATTTGAATATCAGAAGGTGTGGGAGTTCAGAAAGTAGGAACTCTCTCCACAAGTTAGACTCTATAGATCTTGGGTTTTTACTCACTATGCATCAACACAGGTGGTGTGAGCAAGGTGAGTGACACACGGACTAGCAGGGGATAGATTGCATATCCCTTGGGTTCTGCCAATTGCCTCTTCACTTAGGAGGTCTTTTCATATGTACAAGGACAATTTTAAACACTCACAAACATTGCCTCTTAAGGAGGACTTCAGACAGTTGCCTGGCCAAGTAACAGGCCAGGTCTTCCAGACTACATGAAGATTAAGAAAATATACCTCAATGCAAATTGCTTATCAAGCAAAGCAAAGCAAAGTTCACAAGGAACTAAAAGCAACTAAAGTACCTGAAATCAGTCAAGCACAGTTAGTATACCAGACACACAGTTAAAACAAAACAGCATAAGTCAACAGACAACATAGTCAGTTAGATGTGCAATGCACAAGGTTCAAGGCATGTGAGCCAAGCAACCTACAAAACAAATATATTAGTCATGATAAACAAGCACACTCAATCAATTTGTATTGGTCTCATTGGGTAATTGTTGCTTAACCTGAAAAAATGAGCTCAAACATGAGTAACAGGACCACTAGGACAAGCTTAGGGTCAAAAGGGGATGAGAAAGTCAAAACAGCAAATGACATTCAATCAAAATCATATTCAAACAATCAAGAAGCAAACTCAATTGGTCTCATGTTCATATCAATCATCATCGTCATTTCATGAACAAATTAGGTCAAGGCATGGCATATGGAAGCTCATAGAAGTCAACAGCAAGACTTAACTCAAAACCAATCTCAAACATTTCAAAAAAACATCAAATAAATCATGATCAAACACAACCCATAGCATGGTAAGCATGTCAAATTTCAACTCATTTGGACAAGTATAAGGTGGTCAATGAAAATCAGAAAGGCAAGGCAATTCCAAACATGCTCAAAGAAGTCAACCAAACATGCATCAACTTGAATAAATCATAAATCAGTGATGGCAAATGATAAATGAATGGGACTAAAACCATGGCAAATCTTAAGATGTCTACTAATCACATGTAAAATTTCATGTCCATCCAATAAAGTATGAGAATTTCACAAATGAAATGGGAACATGTGTCACAAAAAGTCAACATAAGACCAAACAGGGGAGAAAAATCTCAAACAATTAGGAAACGCCACAAACAATTCCAAGAAAACTCACATGTAAACTAGACATACATAAGTTCAATCATGCAAAAATTCAAAGCAATTTGAGGTCAAGAAGCATGGTAAAGAAAATCATGAAGTTGCACATCAATGGTGTGACACAAATTGTCACACCCTAATTCAAAAAATCATAACTCACAAACCAGAGATTATAAATTCACAAACTCTATACCAAAATCACCATGAATGTGTCTAGTTTAAGCACAAAAATTTTCAAAGCCATGGGATAAAGCATCATCATTTCACAAATATTTTGGCAAAGTGTACAAAACATGAGCACATGTCACTAACCCTAGCACCATTTAAAAACCATTCATCAAAAAATTCAGGAAAAATCATGATAAATAAGTAGAGATCAAGCATAGCATTTAGCAAAAAATCTCATGAAATTTGGATAAATATTGAATGCTCTATGAATTTTGGAAGTTTGTGGAACAAAATGAAATAATAATTGAAGAAATAATGGATTAAATAATTAAATGAAACCGGCAATGGCATTTTTGAAAATATGGTGAACTAATAGTGGAACGCTGCGTTTGGGAAAGAAAAAGGAAATGTTCTGATTGGCCAAGGCAATGGAATAGTAGAAAACACATGCAGCACGTGAAACAAATTCTGGGCAACAATGAAATTAGGGTTTGTGTTACTACAGTGCATCATCATCTTCCTCAAGAAATCGTGGAAAAATTATTTGCCCAGAAATGTAAATTAACTACATCATTCGAATCATCTAAGAACCCTCATCAACATTCTACCATCCAAATTCATGAAATCGAGTTAATTAACAAGAAATCATGCAAAACAATAATGACCATCAAACTTAAAAATCAGATTTCTCATTCATCACTCAACCATTTTCAGTAATTCAAAGTTCATTGCAACCATGGTAAAGAGACCTATCTAAAGCATAGCATGGTTTGGAAAAATGAGAGATTCGAAAATTTACCAAGATTGGAGCACAGTGAAGATTCAAGTGTTGTTTGGTTGTTTTGGCTCGAAACAGATGTGTAACAAGGTTCCAAAAGATGAATGGAGGAAGACTTTAAGCTCAGCCATGTTGATTCCAGCTCAAAACATGATCTGCCATGGATGACCTCTTCAATGGAACAGTTGTGCAAATGCTTTACAGTTGGGAAACCAGCCTTGAAATGAGCTCAAAATGGTTGGAATATGAGGAAACCATCGACCAAAGCTTGTGCTCCTTGAAGGTTTTTGGCAGAAATTGAAAAATGAAGGAAAAAGAGTGCTTGAGAGAAATGAATTTTCTATTTTGTGAATGAGGCTGCTAGGGTTGGTTTCAGCAGAAAAAAATGTATATGTATGTTGTTTAAGGTCCTAAGCATGATTAGTCAAAAGTGGTAATTGGCATTTTGCAAATGAAGGTGTTTTGGCTAATTTGATGATTTTCACTTAAGTGGTGCATGTGCATGGCTGCAGCTCGAATTGGGCCTCTAACATGTCCAAAATACCATTTCAGAACTTTTTTCAATTGGTAGAATTGGTTGAAAGTGGTTATTTTGCAAAGTCATTTTTTTACCACACTTGAATTAATTCATGCCATTCCAAAAATGCCATTTTGATTTGTGAAGTTTTGGTGAATGATGATGACATATTTGGAAAGAGGGGATCAAATATGACTTGTTGCAAAAAAACCCCACCCAATTTGGCCAAATGGATTGAGAGATATGGCCTTTTGAAGTTCAAAAATTTTGGAGAATGAATTGATCATAACTTGCCAACCATACATGGGAATTGAGTGTTCTTGGACTTTTTGGAAATGGGAGAACAAGATCTTCATCTTTCATGTTGGGAAAAAATTCATTTGAAGCTTGTATCATGATGTAAGTTTGAGGATCAAGACTTTCCATTTTTGGCAAATTCCAATTACAGGTCAACTTTCTATTTTTGGAAATTTCTTGTCTGGCTTCAAATTCTTCCATGATGGTGTTTGACATGTTATATGAGGCCTATATGGACATGAATGAACCCTCTCAAACCAAATCCCACCATCAAAACCATAAAATCAGGCACAGTTGACCACAATTGACTTTTTTAGGGTTTCTGGTGAACTGTGCATTGACTGATGACTTCTAAACATCCAATCCTTGACCAAAACACTTTCAAGGGACCCCTAGGTCATGTGAACATGTTGGACCAACCCTAGGGCCTTGGCTCAATGAAAATTGCATTTGCTTGCTTGATTGACTGACCTCCTGACTCGTTTGACCTAATTCTTCTGAATGGCTTGCACTAGGGCAAAAGGGACAATGCAATGTTATACAGTGGACCATGTTAATGTTATGACCTAATATGAGAATGTATGTACAATGATAGGTGAAAATTTGAGGTGCTACAGGGACTAGCTAGGTATTCCTTGATTTTGTCAAAGGCCGCTTGCTGTTCTTGCCCCCATGCAAAGTCTTCCTTCTTTAGTCGAAGTAGAGGAGAGAAAGCTTGCGTCTTCCCACTGAGATTGGAGATGAATCTTCTGAGAAAGTTGATTTTCCCTAGCAGAGACTGCAACCCCTTTTTGGTTGATGGCGCTTTCGCCTCCATTATGGCTTTGGCTTTGTTTTCATTTATTTCGATCCCCTTCTTGTGGACCACAAAACCTAAGAAATCACCCGCCTGCACACCAAAAGCACATTTAAGTGGGTTCATTTTCAAACCAAACTTCCTCATCCTTTCAAAGGATTGTCGAAGATGATCTATATGACTTTTTCCTGAAACAGACTTAATTATGATATCGTCAATGTACACTTGCATGAAAGTTTCAATAAAGTCATGAAAGATGGAATTCATAGCACGTTGGTAAGTTGCTCCAGCGTTCTTTAAACCAAAAGGCATTACTACCCATTCGTATGTTCCTATTGCTCCAGGACAACGGAAAGCCGTTTTAGGAACATCTTCTTCAGCAATAAAAATTTGATTATAGCCAGAGTATCCGTCTAACATACTTAAGTACTCATGGCCTGTTGTGGAATCTATAAGCATTTCTGCCACTGGCATAGGATATTCATCCTTTGGGGTAGCCGAATTTAAGTCTCGAAAATCAATGCATACCCTAAGTTTGCCATATTTCTTAATTACAGGAACAATATTTGCAATCCATTCGACATACCTGGTTGTGCGGATGAACTTGCATTTTAGAAGTCTTTCGACCTCTTCTTTTATTTTCGACAAAATTTCGAGTGCGAAGCGTCTCGGAGTCTGCTTTACTGGCTTCTTTCCTTCCATTATTGGCAACTGCATTTCGACCAAACTTCTGTCTAGACCAGGCATCTCGTCGTAATCCCATGCAAAACAGTCTTTGAACTCTTTCAGCAACTGGACTATTTCGACCTTGAACCGGGGGTCCATTTTTGCGCTTATGTAGGTTGGTCTATTTTCTGCCCCCACTCCTAATTTTATTTCTTCTAATGGATCCTGCGTCACCATCTTCACGTTAGTTGACACTGGATCTTTTTCGAACGCTAGAGGTTCGTCGTCATAAATGGCGTCAAGCTTCTGGTGTTGCCATTCGCCCATTTGGTTGTTCTCATAATCTTCTGCAACGTCTCTTTGGGGACATTGTTTGTTGGAATTTTCTTCGTTGGCTTCGACGGCCATGTATTTTACTTCAGCCTCAAGGGCCTCTTTGAGTTTGTTTTTGGCTATGTAAGTCGTAATTTTTTCGAGCGCTGATTCTTTATTCGTCATTGTCAAATTCGCTTCCCCATCCTGTTGGCGCTATATGAGTAGTTCCCCACATGTAAGATTCGCCAATTACTTCTTTGTCCCACTGGAAACCATGTGTAGGATGAAGGTACATGGAGCAGTAGGCGTTGTCTGTAGCCTTTAAGTCGAATTCGGCTGGGCTGCATGGAGGTATGTGAGCCAGGTTCTTGTCGAAACTTTGACTGTTGACATTGTTTATCTCTGTCATGAAATAGCTTTGATCAGCCTCAATGTTTTCGACGATCCCGTCTGGCCTCCATATGGCTATTCACTTATGCATTGAATAGGGTACGGCTCCTACGCCATGAATCCACTCCCTTCCAAGCAGTAGGTTGTAGTTCGCCCTTGAAGCAATGACCATAAACATCGTTGGTCTTGTTATGGTTCCAACAGTCAAATTCACCTGGATGACACCCATAGTGGTTCCTACTTTCCCTTCATAGTTCGACAGCACCATGTTGTGAGGTTTTGCGTCTGAGTCATCTTTCCCAATCTTCTTCAGCATGAAATGAGGCATCAAATTTACTGCTGCTCCGCCATCTACCAGTATCTTGTTTACACCAACATTCTCCACCTTTCCTTTTATGAACAAGGGCTTCAAATGTGCTTTCATGGAATCATCTGGCCTTTCGAAGAAAGCGTTCTTCTCCTCGACGCATCCATTATTCATCACGTAGTAACAGACGGGCCTGTGTGCCATTATTTCTTCTTCCATCTCGTCTTCTTCGTCTTCGACCTCCATGACTCTATCATAATCTCTAGGGAGAACAGAGACCATGCTGCAGATCACATTAAAGGATGCTTCTGAGTCAGATTCGAAGTTGTCCGTTATTTCATCGTCTTCTTGCATCTTCTCTTTCGACGCCACTGGTTCGACAATGCTGACAGGATTGATCTGGTGGGTAGTCTCTTTTCTGCTTATTATCTGACGATTGTTACTAGATTCTGCTTTATCTTTGTTGTCAGTGTCTTTTCCATTCACGCTCTTTTCTGCAGCCTCTTTTTCTGCCCTCTTCTGCCTCTGGAATCTTCTCCATTGGGATCTTGACATAGAGTTTTTTCCTTTGTAATTTTCTGAAGGATATGGTCTTGGCTTGTGCTTTTCCATTTCCTTCTTGCCTTCCATCGAAGCGCCTCTCTGAACCTCAAACTTTCCCCATTTTTTCTGCCCTTGGGCATCTCTAATGGGTTGAACCCATTTGTCATCCATTGCTTTGTTAGATGGTTTGTAAGTGTTGTGGTATCTTTCTCCATGCCTCCATTGGTGGTGATCATTTCTCCTTGGGTCATATCTTGTTGTCCCCCAATTCTCTTTCTTCTTGGCTTTATCCACTGCTTCCAGATTGGTTGTTGCCTTCCTGTCGAAGATTGTGCTGCAGCGTGGGCATAACATTACTTCAGTCCTCATCTTTTGGCACCTCTTGATGAATTCTATCAGATTTTCCTCCTCTTTAGGATACGTCAGCCTCTGGTACTCCTTTCGACGACGATCTTCACCCATTTCAACTTGCTCTCTCTGAGATACTTCCTCCATATTTACCCCAACATTTCGTTCGTCAGTGATGCTTAATTCGTTCATCTTTCTAATGAGTCTTTCTTATTCGACTTCGACACCTCTTGGTGCATGGTCAAACTCCTTTTCTGGGAAGCAACACCAAGACATGTTCCTAGGACCATGTTTGCAACAGTACTTGTTCCCATTTCTTTTGGGGTCCTCCATTACTCTACGCAGAATTCCACTGGCCACAGGCTTCAAAGGGCCATTAACAACTTCCTCTTTGATTTTCGTGACTTCTTCGCTGAAAGGCCCCATAGTGTTGATGCAGTTTGCAACATCACCTGTCTTCGTTTGATCAGGATCAAGGCCTTCAGTAGCCTTGTTTTCAATAATGAGGTCTTCAGTAACCTTCTTTTTTGTATTAGGGAGATTCTCGATTGCCTCAACTGTTTTGTCATTGTTGTCTGAAGGAACATCTCCCCAACCGCTTGGTTGGATTGTGTTGATGTCGATCTGAGAGCTTGTCGGCGCATTGTACTTCACAAGATAATCATACTTCCCACTTGGTTGTCCCAAGCAATCCCAATTTTCTTCTTGTCGAAACATCACATCTTCAACGGTATCATCACTATCCCTTTTGTCGAAACCTTCAGTAGTTTCCATCTTTTTCTGTTCGTCGAAGCCTTCAGTAACTTCAACTTCGTTCTGGTTTGCGAGATCATCAGCAATCTCAACCATGTTGATATTTGTGTCGAAACTTCCAGGAGCTTCCACCATTTCAAAATTGCCATCAGGAGCAACTTCGACCTCCACCATGTTCACAATGGATGGTTCAGCGTAATGAGCTTCGACTGGCTGCATGGGATTCGAATCAATCCTCATCTGTTGTTTTGGCTTATCCCCAAACTTCAGCCTTCCGTCACGGATAGTATTTTGAACGAGATCCCTGAAAAGGAAACAACGAGACGTTTTATGGCCCAGAAAATTATGGTATTTACAAAAACCTCTCTTTTTCTGTTGTTCCATAGGCGGTTCTTTAGCACCTGGTGGTTTTATTAATTGACCATCTTTAACCAACAAATCGAAAATTTCACCACATCTGGTGATGTCGAATGTATAAGTTCTTTTGGGGAACTTATCATTGGTTTCGACTGGGTTTCCGTTCGACGGAGTTAGTACTTTACACGAATAAGGTGGGCCTTGCTTTAGTTCTGCTAAGTCAATCTCTTGTTCGTCGAAGCTACTTGGTTCGTTTTCGTCGTACTCATCATCTTGGCGAACCCCTACGTAGGCCACCCTTTCTTTTTTATTCTTATTTGCTCTGAATTTTTCGTCCCTTAACCTTTCGACCTGTCTCACTCTATCTGCTAGTTGTGCCATATCCCTTAGATACTGGGTATCTAGTTTCTTCCTTATAGAATAATATAGTCCCCCTGCGGCCATTTCGACTAACTCATGTTCTGGTACCGGAGTGAAACATCTAGCCTTTAGCAATCTGAACCTATTTAAATAATCATTTATTGGTTCTGAGTGTTTTCTCTTAACACTGGCTAATTCTTTCAGACTTATTTTTGTTTGTCCCATGTAAAATTGTTCATGGAACAACCTTTCTAATTGGGTCCACGTATATACTGAGTTTGCAGGCAAAGATGTAAACCAAGTGAACGCATTTTTCGTCAAGGAACTAGGGAAATATTTTATTTTCAAATTTTCATTACGGGCTATTTCCCCCACTTCGATCAGATAACGCGCCACATGTTCTATGGTGGACTCACTAGTGTCTCCTGAGAACTTTGTGAACTTGGGAACTTTCCACCTTGGTGGCAGTTCTTCTTGCAGAATATATTCCGACAGTGGGGAAGCGTAACTAGGCCTTTGCAATCCCATGTTCACCCCGTTTTGTGCCATTATCGTTTCGACCATGGCTGCTAAATTGTTTTCGACAGGAGGGTTATTATACCGGATTCGCTTTTGCAACACAACATCCGCGTCTTGGCCTCTTTGGATTACTATCCTTCTAGGTTCTTGTGAAATAGGGATTTCGACACGAGGTTGTTCGACTACATCCTCTTGGTTTCCGACGTTTGTCTGAGGATTGTCTAACGGTATTTGGTTTATCGTAGGCTCTTCCTGGACCGCTACCACTGGGTTATGAACCACTTGTTCTCTGTGTCGAGTTTGAGGGCCCCAAAAAAGTCAGGAATGCGCGTCATTTGCGCTGCCAACAATTGGTTTGTTTGGGTGGTGTTTTGTATTAGAGGATTAAACACCGCTCCCATTTGTTGTGTCAACATTTGGACCATATCATGATTACTCTCGTCCATTTGTTGTCTAATTACTTGCGCATAATTATTTGTTATTGCCGGCATGTAAAGTGGTTGTTGGTTTAGTCTATTCATGTTTCCGCCATATCCTGACCCTTGTAACGGTGAAGACATATTGGCCATAGAATCAGAATATACTACCGGCGAATTGTGTAAATTTGCCATTACCGAAGTTGGCATTCTAAATGGTTGTTCCCTACCAGGCAGAGGCATGGTGAAATTTGTCACAAAAGGCCTAGAGGCATTCCCTATAGGAGGAGGTGTCCCAACAGGCATTTGTTGTGCTCTAACGGACGAACTAGGCGCATTTTGCGATATTGAAACCGCTGGTATTGACCCTGTTGACGAAGGCACAGCCTCTGACACAGGGACTGATCCTACATTGCCTCCTGTCGAAGGGACTGGGTTGGCTACTAGGATGGCTTCATTTGGAGTAGAATTATTTGGATTATTTGGCTGATTCGCCATTTTTCTTATTCTTGTTCTTTTAGGTCTTTCTACGTCAGATACGGCTAATTTACCGCTTCTTAGTCTCATACAACAAAGAAGAAACCTTGACTTACGATTATCTAAGTTTTAGATTTCTGCACTGTCCCACTGGGTGTGCCAATTTGTTCGCGGTGAATTTTGGCGAACAACCTCTGGTTTTCCAAAACTTGTAGAATTGGGTTACTTGCAGGATCAACCACACAAATCCTAGGACATGTGCAAATCTAAATAACTTCGTAAATCTCTAGAATGACTTTTGTACCTTTCATTTGGCTTATCAAGTTTTTTACGTCGAAAGGTGTTGATTAAAAACGTTTGAGTAAATGTAAATTTGACAAGATAGGATAAATGGCAGAAAAAAATTGACGAAACATAAAGTCTCGAAAGAAGAAATGCAGAAAGATAATTGACTAATAGACGTAAAGAGAAATTGGTAAGGAACTTTAAACTTTATAAAATAAAACTTTGAAAGAATTGGTGTTTGTTTACACATACATGTTCCAGATATGACTCTTTTCTCTCACACGGGTACTTTGAGTATTTGCAGGAATTTTGTACAAGTAATTTTTCACACCCTTTTTCAGATAACAACTATCCTATTTATATACAAACAAAATAACTGTTATTAACGAACAAATCTTAAAACTATGCCATTTGGCTCTTCTGCATTATTCCCTTTCGCCAGATGCTTCCACGCGTCTTCTGCCAAACGTCACAACTCTTTTGAATTTGAAATTACACTTCACGTCGAAATGATGTCTTTCTCCAGACTCTGTCGAATTGTTGAAACATTATAGTATCATCCGTGTTTGTCAAAGACGTCTTTCCATCTGCAACTATCATGTCGAAATGTTGAACCATCATTTTGTCGAAGTGTCGAACAACTCTTATGGCGTCATTCGTCGAAGGAACCATTTTGCATACTAATCTCATGGCGTCAAAAACTCATGTATACACATACTCACACATTAAATACCCAATATCAATCATAAATGAGTCAAAATGTTTATATTATTTCATGGATGATTGTTTTAACCCATACAATGACTTCTTAAGTAGACACACACCATCTTTTTTTCCTGGTACAACGAATCATTTTGGTTGTTGTACAAAAATACTTTCCTCCAAATCACCATGAAGAAAGGTTGTTATTGCATCCATTTGTTCTAACTCCATGCCAAGCAGAGACACTAAAGAAAGAAGAACTCTAATGAAAATGTGATTTAAAATAGGGAAAACTTTATTAAAGCCAACATTTTTCCTTTATGTAAACCTTTTGCTATTGACTTTGCTTTCTACCTAGTTCAATCTTCCGTCTTGAAAATCCACTAACAACCTACATTCTTTTTATCATTTTGTTTCTCAACAAGTTCCCAAGAATGATTCCTTATGTGTTATTTAATTAAGTATGGTTTCCACACCAAAAGTCATGACTCTACTAATCATGATCTTTTTTACACCATCTTGATAGCCTAAAAATATGCATTTCTTGACTCTTAGTTCCAGTTTCCCTTCATTAACATGAGCATAAGTTGGACACCTAAACACACACAAAATTGAATAATATGTCGTAGAGTCCGGCCACATTTCTTCTAGGATCTTCCATTTAACAGTTGTGGAAGTTGATTTATTAACCCGATAACATGCAATATCAATTGCCCTTGTCCAAAACTACTTTGGCAAATCTGCATTTATGAGCATGCATTGAGCTCATTTTTATTAATATTTATTATCATCATTATTAATCCCATTTACCCACCTAATAACTCAAAATATTCCAAAACCACTATTCCAAAACCACTGACAATATTATACCATTTTAACTAACTCTACCATTTTACAATTTAATAAAAATATATATTTAATTGTATAATTATATGTTATTAAATTATAACTTTAAATTAAAAATAACTATTTAATATAGTTGATTAATATTGATTGAGTAATTTAATATTATTGTTAATTTACCTACCAATTAATTATTATTATTGTTATTATTATTATTGATATTTATCCGCCATATATGATAAGAATATTTTTAAAATTTAAATAGTATATTTATTATTTGATTTGATTTGATTTAATTGAGATCCAAACTCTATAATTGAAAATCGATTACTTATTGTGAACAATAATATAGGGTCATTCCAATGTCAATCTATTATTAATTGATGAAATTTTTTTAATAATAAATATTACCGTTATTTTATTGTTGTTGCAATCTTATCATTCCAAAATGAAATCAATATTCTGAAATCAAATTAACTATTATTGTAGTTTTTTTTCCAAATATTATCGTTACTTGATTTTCTTTAAATGACAAAACGAATTTTTTAATAATAAATATACTGATTTTTTAAGTGGTCTTTCTGAGATGTCAAACCGAGAATATGAAAAGAGGGAGAAGTAATATGAAACAGTTTGATGAAAATTAGGGTTTTATTTAATTGAATAAATTGATATTATTATTATTATTATTAATATTGTTATTTATTAATATTTATTATCATCATTATTAATCTCATTTACCCACTTAATAACTCAAAATATTCCAAAACCACTATTCCAAAACCACTGACAATATTATACCATTTTAACTAACTCTACCATTTTACAATTTAATAAAAATATATATTTAATTGTATAATTATATGTTATTAAATTATAACTTTAAATTAAAAATAACTATTTAATATAGTTGATTAATATTGATTGAGTAATTTAATATTATTGTTAATTTACCTACCAATTAATTATTATTATTGTTATTATTATTATTATTGATATTTACCCGCCATATATGATAAGAATATTTTTAAAATTTAAATAGTATATTTATTATTTGATTTGATTTGATTTAATTGAGATCCAAACTCTATAATTGAAAATCGATTACTTATTGTGAACAATAATATAGGGTCATTCCAATGTCAATCTATTATTAATTGATGAAATTTTTTTAATAATAAATATTACCGTTATTTTATTGTTGTTGCAATCTTATCATTCCAAAATGAAATCAATATTCTGAAATCAAATTAACTATTATTGTAGTTTTTTTTCCAAATATTATCGTTACTTGATTTTCTTTAAATGACAAAACGAATTTTTTTAATAATAAATATACTGATTTTTTAAGTGGTCTTTCTGAGATGTCAAACCGAGAATATGAAAAGAGGGAGAAGTAATATGAAACAGTTTGATGAAAATTAGGGTTTTATTTAATTGAATAAATTGATATTATTATTATTATTATTAATATTGTTATTTATTAATATTTATTATCATCATTATTAATCTCATTTACCCACTTAATAACTCAAAATATTCCAAAACCACTATTCCAAAACCACTGACAATATTATACCATTTTAACTAACTCTACCATTTTACAATTTAATAAAAATATATATTTAATTGTATAATTATATGTTATTAAATTATAACTTTAAATTAAAAATAACTATTTAATATAGTTGATTAATATTAATTGAGTAATTTAATATTATTGTTAATTTACCTACCAATTAATTATTATTATTGTTATTATTATTATTGATATTTACCCGCCATATATGATAAGAATATTTTTAAAATTTAAATAGTATATTTATTATTTGATTTTTTAATATCTTTGCACTAACATATATGATAAGAATATATTTAAGAATATATTTAATATCTTTGCACTAACATATTTTATCCTTTCAACAGAATAATTATAGTAAATACGTACATTCTGTATACCGAATTATAATAAAAATGTATTAAAATCAAAAGCAATAAAATTGTTTACAGTAAATAAAAATATAGAATAACATCTTAAAATTCTATTCTATTTGATTATTCATTTACTTATTACTAATTTATTTATTATATAAAAATATATCAAATAAAATTTTAAATATATGTTGTGTCATTAGCATTTATTTCAACTTTTGATTTATTATTGATTTTTTATTTCAATAAATTTTTCTTTAAATATTTATGATCATGAAGAAATTAGACTATATTTTTATTTACTATAAACAGTTTTATTGCTTTTGATTTTAATACATTTTTATTATAATTCGGTATACAGAATGTACGTATTTACTATAATTATTCTGTTGAAAGGATAAAATATGTTAGTGCAAAGATAACAGCGGTATAAGATTCAATATGCCAGTGTGTTATTGCAAAATTATATCTATGTAAAATTCAATTAATAATAGATTGACATTGGAATGACCCTATATTATTGTTCATAATAAGTAACCGATTTTAATTTATAGAGTTTGGATCTCAATTAAATCAAATCAAATCAAATAATAAATATACTATTTAAATTTTAAAAATATTCTTATCATATATGGCGGGTAAATATCAATAATAATAATAATAATAATAATAATTAATTGGTAGGTAAATTAACAATAATATTAAATTACTCAATTAATATTAATCAACTATATTAAATAGTTATTTTTAATTTAAAGTTATAATTTAATAACATATAATTATACAATCAAAACAATGTTATATATGTGTAACATCAAAGGTTGGATCCTTTTCAGCATTTTGCCACACACCTCTATCAAATTTATATACTCTCTTTTTTTCCAGGTTATTAGGTTTGTAATTTTATAGTCATCTAAATTTGCAGTTACATTAATTTTTGAATTTTTTTCAGTGAAAATGAGTAGAAAGGTTGATTCTGTGAAAGACATCAATGACTCAAAAGAAACTTGGCGTCTTGCTGTTCGAATAATGGATGTTTGGAGTGTTGTGAATAATAAGGGTATTGAACATTTGGAGATGATTGTTATGGATTCCTTGGTAAATTGCTTTTCTTTTTTTAAGTATAGATTTTTGTATGATAGTTAGTAATTACAACAAAATGCTTTTTTGTATAACATATAAAAAGAAGATTATTTTCATTTTGTTAGGGTGATCGGATTTAGGTCCTTATTCGTCATGACCATTTACTGAAATGGAAAGAGGTCATTAAGGAGAATATGACCTGCATTATAAACAATGGTTGTCTCATTTTTTATTTGCTTTTAGGAAACTTTATGTGTTACTGTAGCAACCACATTGAAATTTGTTGTCTCAAAGTATGGATGGTTTTATTATGGCTGCACAAGGTGTTCTTCGAAGGCACCTAATCCTGAAAAAGCTTATGAATGTTCATGTGGCCAAAAAGTCGAACAGCCTATACCAAGGTACATATAATCTAGATGAATTGCAAATAAATTTGGTAATGGATTTGTTATTAATCATATTATTTTCTTCGTTTAAAATACTATAGGTACAAGATTGAGATATATGTTAGCAATGGTGAATCAAAATATCGATTTGTATTCTGGGATTCCGAATGTGCTGCTATACTTGGAATGACTGCTGAATTTATGCATAACTCTATGGTGGAGGTACATTGTTATACATAAGTTAAAATGTTAATAGTTTATCGAGTTGTAAAGTTCAGATTATCACTCATGGTTGATATTTTATTTTTCCATTAGAATGGAGAAGATGATCCAATGGTTTATCCTGATGAGCTTGAAATGCTGTTGAATAAGAAAATGACTTTTAGAGTTAAGGTGCAGCCAACGTTTTCCCAAGCGTCTGTTTGGAAGCTTTGTGATGATGAAGCATTTGTTAAAGAGATTGAAAATGACTACATAGTAGAAGACGTATAATATTCACTTAATTCATGTATTATTTAAACATCTAACAAGTATAATAAATATTCGATGTTTTAATGTGCAGAATCAGTCTAAAACTGAATATGCAAAGTTGGTCCCTAACAAAGAAAATTTGGAAACTTCCGCAGTAAGTATCTTCATTTGTTAACATAATAATTTTCTATGATAAATATTATATTATTATAATTCATTTTATATCTGACAATTAATTTTTTATATTGCAAGCAAACATTATCTGCATCTGGTGAAAATGATCCAGAATCAATCATTCTAATGACTCCGGCTAAGGATGTTGTAATTGCTGACAAGGGTGAAGAAGTTGATTTTAAAGCGTCTGGCGCTACGCAATTATCAGGCACCAACCCATCCAAGAAATTAAAGATAGAACCATCTTCTTAATTAGAATTTTCGGAAATTTGATATTGAAATATATTTTATGAACTTTTTAGCACCAGAATGAGTTTAAGTATGAAGTTGTTAAGAACATGATATGTTTTGGTTGTAGGATGTGTTCTTACTTTTTTGAAGTGTTTATTTTCTGGGATTACAATTGACATTTATATTTCATGTATGGTATAAAGGATGATAATGAGTATTTAATTCATGTGTGTGAAATTATTCAAAATCCTATGTTGTTATGTTGAACATTGTGTTTTGTGTGTTCTTTCAACTACAAAATTTATATGAGTATCATATCTTCAAATGTTAATAAGTATTTTAGATTGATAACAAAATACGTTGTCATCTTATGAAATATGTGTATACGACTAAATTATAAATAGATTATTGCATGTCATGTTTGGTTTCAGCATGCCTAATGGTGTTAGAAATTAAAAAAACAATTACATAAAAATTTATTATGAAATCCTTCAAAACTAATTATAGAAAACACATAGAAACACATTTTTTTACAATTTTTTTCAAAGTCTAATACATATGTTAAAATTGCAGGTGGTTCAGAAATGTTGGAGCAATGTTTGAATCTTGCATTCAACTGAATTAAGGATTTATAAAAAAAACAAGGTATAATTATCATATACAGTGAATTGTCTTTTGATTGGTAATTGAAAATCTACATTGTTTGTTTGAAATGATTAAGTTAAGCATGCAACTATACTTTTTACCAATCTCACGTCATCATATATAGTATTATAACTCAACATATTTAAATTATTTATTTTCCAAAATATAGTTGGGGGTTGAAATGAATAATTATGTCCACTGCCTCCTTTCTATTGGCTAGGTCAGTGGAGTATTAAAATAATTCAGCCGTAAGATAATTAATGTTATGCATGATTTATAATAAATCAATAAGAATATCAATTTTTTATACATTTAGTTGTACAAGAAAATGATTGTAAATAATTAAAGTGGGTTAAGAAAATGGGCCTCACTAAATCCCACTATATATTATATAAAATATAATTAAAAAATTGATTCAAATATATCAAAATACATTAAAAGAGAGTTTTTCATTGGGTAAGGTGATGTATGATATGAGTAATTTCCAATGGGTGAATTATTTTATGGATTTAGGATAAAAAGAGAATTTTGAAAACTTGAATTATGGTGTGGATTTGGAATAAGAGGTGGATTTCCAAAATATGAGGTGTTTTGTTGATTTGGGATACAAAGAGGACTTCCATCATTTTGCATAAAATTGGAGCATGTGTTATGTTGATTGAGGTTCATTTTCAAATGAAATGTGTACACACAAAAATTAAAATTAAATAAAATAAATTGGTCAAATTTAGACTAGATGTGAGTGAAAAATGTGATAAAATAAATTACCTATTTATACTACTAAAAAATATTACCGTTATTTTATTGTTGTTGCAATCTTATCATTCCAAAATGAAATCAATATCCTGAAATCAAATTAGTTATTATTGTAGTTTTTTAAGGCTGCGGACAGGTTTTGAATCATCACCTCCTAAAAGGTTGCAGACAGATTTTGTATAAACCCAGTTTTTTAAGGACCAAATAATTGTACGAAGTTAAATCATTTTTGTTGCTGGACTTATTTTTCACAATTTTAACTAAAATTGTGAACCTTTTGATTCAATATCTTTTGTTGCATTAAACCTTACTGTATCAATTGCAATTAATTTCAACATTTGATAATATTCATTACTATATTTTAAAACAAATGAGGTCCTGGTATTTCTTTTACCTGGTTTATGTATTTTGGTTAAATAATCATTTATTATGAAGGTTAATATTTGCGCTTTTATACCTCAAATTAGTAACAGATTGGAAAATTTCATCTATTACTAAATAAATATACTTTTATTTCTTATGTCCAAAATCTCAATGATAAATGGAATGTTTATTCATAACATTAACAATGGAATGTTTATTATATATCAATATATCAATAAATTGTAAAAATATTTTTATATTATATTTTTTGATTATTTCCTTAATATAGTATAAAAAAAATTAAGCAAATTATATTACTATAAATTAATAATGTTTTACTTTATTATGTCCCAAACTGGAAAAAGTTATTTGTGAAAATTTTTTGAACTCATTTATTGATCATTTAACATCCATTACATTAAAAAAAAACTCTTATCAATAAATTTGTGTACGTTGATTCAACCATATATATATATATATATATATATATATATATATATATATATATATATATATATATATATATAACAAAAGAATATATTATATTTTAATTTTTTTAGTTATTACAAAATTCCAACCCATGGGTAGTCTTACTAGTTATTACAAAATTCCAACCCATTGGTAGTCTTGATTCGTCTGACCTTCTTTTTTATTTGTTTCTCCCAAGAGATTTTCATTGCTTCACTCTTTTGTTTCAAGACATTTCCAAACTTTTATGGAGCACTAATCAATAAAGTTCATAATGAATCAAGAATCCAATCATCATTATTAACATTAGAAGAGACAAAAAAGAACATTTCCTTCATCTGATTCTTCCGTGGCAACAATTCCTCCACCAAACTTTGAAGTACTCGTCTTGTCTCTCTTGAGCTCTAGAAAATTTCTCTTTCAATGCTCTTCTCTTTCACAATTATGAGATATATTATTGTTCTTATTCTTGTTGCGTGACTATGTTTTTTTCCTTTCCTTTATTCTTCCTCTTATCATTAGACCATCGTCGATTCAACTTTTAGTTGCCATAAATTACAGTCATCAGTCACTTAAATTGTGGTATATTGATTATAATCACTCGTAATGAAAGATTAATATGCATTTTTCTCTAGTAAAAATAGGTATGTTGTATTTATTCAAAACAATTATAGAGAATTCTTGCTTCGATAGTTTTTATTCTTTTCTCAATAATAGAAATACTTATTCCAAAAAATATGATTTATCATAAAAATAAATATAATAAAGCACCAAGGTACATTTTTTGAGTGATAAATACTAACCTTCCATAAATAAAATAATAGAGATGAAGTGTGATTCATATTGTAGTCAGAATCGTGTTTTGAGTCGTAAAATCGTATGATTTTATGATTATGGTTTCCCTCAGTGTTTATAAGTACACCAATAATCATACTTCCATAGAATCATGTGAAATCAACCAAGTGAATGATACTAGGTAAAAGGGTTCAAATATTGAAATCTCAAATGTAAAAATCTATAACAAGAGATAAAGTATTCTATAAAGCCAACTTTTTTTTTCTCATCTCAATAATAATTACCAAAACAAACATAAAACTAATAATACATTGAAAATACTATCACATTATGTATTATTTTTTCAATTCCAATCAAGAGCTAACTTATGATTATGTAGAATATGTGCAATATGCAATATTTCTGTAAGAGACACCATTTACATTTGGAATGAAATATAACATTGAATTTGAAGAGCATCAGTTCCCTTCACTATGGTAATTTTTTACAATGTAGTCCATTCATGGGAATATATTACATTTTGTTAATAAATTGAAATTGGAAGAATGGATAATTGGTTTATTAAGCCGCAATATTAGCAACTTAATTTTTCATCATTTAATTTCAGTCCATTAGTTTGTACCTTTTCTCTTGAACACCTGTAACTCCCATTTGTATCTCTATTATGGTATGAAGAGGCATCTGGAAATATGACAAATCTCAAGTTAGTTAATTTCATTCCACATTCATCATTCAACAAAAGTGATTATTTCTCTAAATTACATGATGAATCTCACAGAAGTGTGTTGACAGATTTTTTTATGGAAAATGAATACCTCTATATGTGGAACTTCTTTCAAAGGTCTGTCAGCAAAATAAGCATATAATGCCCTCAAAACTGCCTGAAATGAGAAATCATTATAGAAGAACCTCAAGGATTAGAATAAGTCAACCACAGAGAGCCTTTATAAGTGCAGATTTAACTTAATGTCTTGTATACAACCTGGTGAGATATCACTACAACAGGCGCTCTTTGTCGTTCAAGCTCGATAATTACAGGCTCTAACCTGTATTTTTTATCACTAAAGGTTAATTATATTAAACAAGTAGAATTCAGGAGTCAAATAATGTTTATAAGATAAAAGGTATCATCAACCTTTGAATGACATCCAAATATGACTCCCCGCGTGGATATCGATACCTAAGCTTGTCCTTCTTGCGGGATCTACAACGATGGGGAAGAAAATTAACTATGGCATTTAAACATGATTGTCCCTTTATCCCCCGAAAAAGTTCCACACTATTGTTTTTTATCTGATATTTGAGTTATATTCAACATGCAAGTGGGACATACTCATACTCCTCTGGCCTGTTTTTCTTGATTTCTTCGTATGTCATACCATCACAAACCCCGGCATTTATCTCATCAAGTGCACGCCATTGTATCTAACAAACATAAAAATTATAAGTCCCAGAACACATTGATGTGTAAATTTGTCAACCCACTTTTCCTGACATGAATCACACAACTGCATGCAATGCAACCATTAGATAAAGGATGACACTAACCTTGGGAAATCCAACAATTGGACTTGCCGTCAGAATGGTTCGCTGCAGTGTGCTAGTCCATATCTAGATCACCAGTTACAAATATCACAAATTACTCATCACTTCGATATGTGTGAACATTTATAAATGCACTAAGCTGATGTCAGAACTCATTCAGCATTAAATTTTGCCTACATGAACAATTGAATACAAAAAATTCATGAAAACATTGGGTGCATTATGTTAGTGTTAAATTCAATTTTCATTCAATCCCAACAGCCTGTGACGTTTAACACATGCTCAGTAAGGAGCCTGCTCCATGGAAATAGGTTCATATGTCCCCTGCAGACCACCCCCTATCAGCTCCATTTTTATTGATTAAAAAATCATCTGAATCATTCAGTTCTAAAAATAAAATAAAAAAATTTAAGGGTAAATAAGTGATGGAAGACTGCTAGACCCTTTAACATGGCCATAGAAACATTTTATTACTCCTGATGATGTTTGGCAGATTCACCATGCCATTATTGATGTGGTCACAGCTCAAAATGAATATTTCATGCAATTTTAGAAAATGATAGTTCTCACACATCAGTTGCATGCAAGCATTGAGTTCTCTTAGAATTTAGAACAGGCCTAACCTAACACAAATCTAAAAACTTCTTAAGAGGAAAATTGTCGAGCATTATAAGAACTACTTGAACTATATCTCTAGTCAAAGTGAGATCTCGACGTGTCCTAAGGAAAAAGCCAGAAACCAAACTTATACAATTAAAAAAGCTTACAGAAGCAGCCCGTTCTGATTTGAGACGCTTTTCGACAAAGTTGGCAAGCTTCTTTGAATAAAGTTCTCCAGCCTCACTGTTATAAAATGTTGCAATGTTTTAGCTAGTAAGATAAAAACTGAAAGCAATTCACAAAGTACCAGTTATCACTTTGAAAAAGGAGAGCACATTAGGACCAAATCACAGAGGAGCTGGAACTATTTCACCTTGGCAAGAGACTATGAGAGCCCTTACATTGAAGTTTCCAATGGAAAAACTAATAAATATTCCCCTTCCTTAAGAAACCAATTGTGCTATAACACAAGAAGTAGTTGACTAGAAGCCTTATTTCTACAAGTGAGAATATTAAGAAAAATAAGTCATGTGAAAGCTTAAAGGTCCCAAATCCCAATCATATGCTGCACTTCCAGAGTAGTTAATTGATTGAAATGGCAACCAGATTTTTCATTTAGTTTCATATTGTTAGATACTTAGATCTCTTATTAGTATTTTATTATATAATTAGGCAGCATTTACGTATTAGGCAGAAGTTATGTTCTTAGACGGTTATTAAATAAATAGGAAAATGGAAGGAAAAGTCACTAGGCATTTGTTTTGGTACTGGATATTAATTGGGAGAGACAAAACGCTCAAATTCTTGGAAGGGTGGGACCAAGACTCTGGAATTTCTTGTATACGATGTGTCTGTCTTAATTTTCCTCTTAATTTTCCTTTGTTTTCACTTTTATAATTCTGTAAACTAGATTGTCAGCTGTAGTCCAAATTCTGGACACAAGATCTAGAATTGTTCAATAAAAGTCAGCTATTTCCTTTAGATTTCTATATGTTAGGTACCAGTTTCTATCGCATATCTCTTGTTTTTTTTACATTCCATGTTCTCCAGAACATGAACATTACAGATTGAACAAAATATAACTACTGAATAGACAAAAAAATCAACAAAGTACCTTATTGCGGTATCTCCTCCGATTCTGCCTCTCACATTATCCTGACTCTCTCCATGTCGAGTAAGTAAAATTGGCCGAGGTGTGAGATGTGTATTTACCTGAAAACATTACGTAGAAATGTATAAACATGACATAAAAAACAATTATTTTATTGTTTTCAACATTTCCTATAAAAAAATTTCAAAGAACAAGAAATAAAAATAGCATTTGTGATTAAAAATAAAAGAAAAAGCGATAGATGAACAAAGAAAACATTTTCCGAACCAAACAAGTCAGTGAAGGTGTGAAATTTTCTACTTCCTAAAACTCCAAGAAGGCATTACTTTCCGAAAGGCCAATACAAAACTATGCTTGTGCATGTCATTGTACAAGGCCAAAACAATTCTTAACATGATGGAATATGAGAGTGAGTAGTAAGGAACATAGTATCCTCCCAGGATAAAGGATCTGTCTGATACTCGTTTCCAGTAACTTAATAATATTGGTTCAGAAAAACTTACCAAGAAAAAGACAATTCGTCCAGGAAGATAGCCACTGATATTGTTCACCTAAACCACACAAGTTGGGAATGATTAACAAATCAAAGTCACACTTGAAACTAAAAAGGTAGAGCATGTGCATAGGAAAACAGGTACTCTACAATCAATCTAAAGCTAATGTTCACATAAAAATAAGAAGAGTTGATCAAGTTGTAGACAAGATAAAAGTCCTAAAGCCGGTGCTTACCAACCCTGTCAATTACCGTACATTTTCCACCAATCAACTAAAGCACCGACTGATGACTTTTACAAGCTCGCCTGTCATCTACTGTGCTAGTTTTGATACTGGTAACTGATCTGATGTATACCCTAATACTTTCATATCCCAGAAATAATACTTTCTAAGTTTTTACATAACAGACATGTCTTGAATTGTGTGCTTTTAGTCAACCATAAAATAAATAATTATGACAGGCATAAAGGGAAATCAAGGTACTAGAGTTATTTAAAGTTAGATGCAAAACTAGTCTATTTCAGATTCCAGTTTCCGATATATCATTCTTAAGATCCAGTTTCCGAAATATCATTCTTAAGATCCAGTTTCCGATATATCATTCTTAAGATCCAGTTTGTCGCTGCAACAACAATTTACATCTAGTTTCTGCTAGTCTGATAAAAAAAGTTACAAACCTCGCCTAATCCAGTAAACAGAATTAGTTAAACTAATCAAATCCAATCACATGGGCAAACCCGTGGAGAAGAGGTAAAATACGTTCAATACACCCAACTGCTGAGCTTTAACGTTCTAATTACCACTAACAGTAATCAACACACCTTATACAGTTATGATAATCATATCAAGGATTTCTTGTTTGATATTTATTTCATACTATCACCTTTCAACTGCCAAATTACAGTTGCCATATAATGAGCTATGAACAGGGGTAATAATGTTTATTCAGGCTAAACTTACTTGTATTTGTCCACCGTGTCCACTGACTTTATCAATCATTTTTATGTAAGATCCTTCTCCAACTGGCTCATAAACCTGGTAATACAAAATCAACATTATAATAGGAAAAATCGCATCTAAAAAACAATCATGAAATAGAGAAACCCATTTTAAAACTTGCCTTCTCATAGTTGGCCAGACGATTTTTAAAGTCTGCCAATCCAGCCTCGAAATCTGGCCTGCAGATGGAAGTTAATTGAATATGTTTTGACATGGCAATCAAGAAATGATGTCAATGGTTTTAAATGAAACATTACTCTTCTGCATAGTCTGGGCTTTGTTGAATTTTAAGACGAATATTTTTCTCAATTATGTTTACATCATTGCATATTGTTTCCAGGAAGATAATCTGCAATGAAAACACAAAGATGGATCTGATGGTTCAAAGTTAAGTCTATCATTTTCATATCATACACTTAACCGTGCTCATGTGTGAACTACCTTGCATTTTCCCTCGGCCAATTTCATCAGCATGTTTCTTCGCCTCCTGTTACTGTTTGTGGCATCAAATATCCCAACCTAAACAAAAATTAAACCTTATGCAAAATAACACAAAAGAAGGTATAAAATTAAAAAAAAACTACTGATAAAATGGAACCTACCTGGCCACCTTCATGCATCCAAGATAACATATCTTCAAATGCCAGCGCTGCTACCTAGTGGCACGCGATATATTAAAACTATGTACACAAAGAAAGGTCAACACGGTGTCAACATTATCAGAATCATCCATTACAAATGAAATATTAAAAACAGGATTCTATTCAAAGTTATAATAGTTTTAACTTATTACTCAACCAATATGACTTTTTTCACCTTCTACTCTACATTTGCCGGGTGGTGTTACTTTCCACTAACACACTCATTCAAAATGGCAGAAGTAAAATACCCAGAGGGGTCAAATTGTTGCTTATATTCTATGAATTGTGTTATCCAATTCATTTTGCATTATTATATCAATCAACCTTTCACCATACACAAAAGGATTAAATTACGCCAATTATTTAGTTCTTGCACCCTGCTGTACTTGGAATAACTTTGAATCTCCAAACTCAAATTACAATTATTATTATATTTTGATATAAAAAAAGATGCTGCATATGATTTAGAATCAAAATATTATTAGTAAGGTTTTCTTAAAAGACTAAATGATGAAATAATTCTTGAAGTCTTAAGAAATTAGATAGTCCATCGAATGAAATAAGATTCAACAAATTATACAAGCATGCCATCAGAATTCTAGGTATAGCCTACTGTGCAAGCTAAAAATTCTTAGGGTCTCAAAGACAGCATTAATCTAATCAAATTAAATAATAATAATAATATTAATAATAATAATGGTAATAATAATAATAATAATAATAATAATAATATTTAAAAAGATCTAAACTAAACTACCTCATCACGTGCCTCCATGCCTTCTGGATTGTCAGCTCGAAAGAAATCAGCAGACTGCAAAGAGGTATATGAAATAAATAAATAAATAAAGATTATCCAAGAAAACATGACAAGCTAGTCCAACAACATTGTGATTTCAAAAATACAACTAACACTTCAGAATAGAATTAAGTATCCACCATCTTATTCACATGCGGCAATATTGAAACTTTTATGACCCTCCAAAGTACAAAACATCATATTATATCATGATGGATGTTAGCTTTAAAATATATTTATAGGATTTTTCCCTAATATCAAAGCTTCTTTAACTGTCTTATTTATAAACTTCAGCAATAGTGAAAACGTTTGTGTTATTAAACAGTAATGCAGTCCTGCAGATAACCATTAAATAAGAAGGCATAAAGCATTTAACCATAGTTTTAAAACCGGACTGGTCAAACCGGGAACCAGACCCATGAACCTCTCAAAATATGGCTTGACTGGTTAAAACCGCATAAACTGGTAAAACCTGGACCGGCCAGGTTCAAAGAGAATGGTTACTGCTGTTTTTTGAAAAAATGAATAATTCGAAATGGCTTACCTCTCATATTCGAGCACGGCTCAAAATAACAATATAGTTCTGTGCTTTGTTACTTTCCCAGTTGGTTGTTGATGATATTTAAGTGCTTTAAATTTATCTATGCAATTCACAAATCTGATTTGAATGTCTTTCATTTTTTTCACAGGAACTAATTACTTGTCTATTTTTTTTATGAACTGGTTACTTGCTTTGTTATTACACCTCACTACCTTTCTTAAAATAATAATAATAATAATAATAACCTTAAAAATGCATTTTAATTTTTAGTATCAATAATAGATAAAGTATTAAAGAAAAAATATTAAATAGATATTAACCAGGTCAACTGTCATGCAGTCCGACCATTGACCCAATACCTTGACCGGGTCGATAACCAGACTAGGTTTTAAAACAACATGTTTAACAGATTCTTGTAATAAAGTTTACCTGATTAGCTCCATGCTTAAGGCGGCGATACTGCGACATCCAAAAGTAAATGTGTTAATCTTCAAACTTGACATATTTCCAGTTTTCCAATAAATGCGAGCATATATATTATAAAGAAAAAGATGCTAAGAATGCAAACAACCTTCCCGACATTGAAGTGTTTGGTATCATGACCTAACCAACGAAGATATCTTGTAAGTTTAGCCGCAGTAAAAGTTTTACCTCGAGCTGGCAGACCCACCTACATAAAATAAACTACTTAGAAGAAACTACAATAATTTATTTTCATAAGCTTAAAAATACTACATTAGTAAAACTACAAATAGAAATATGGCATTTTCACCGGGTGTTTCCAAATTACAACTTTTGATATATATTTTTGCATTTCGAATCATATCTCTTTTAAAAAAATATGAAACTTATTCAGTAACGGCTCATAATGCTAGAATAATACCAGGACAATCGCCAAATGTCTATCCTCCTTTAGCCCCAGCATCTGATCAGCAACAGCTGCAGCTGCAACAGCTCCAGCAGCAGCTGGCATTGAATTCTACCAATGAAAAAGCAAGGAACAAGCAATTAATTCACATGCAGTGAATTTAAATATTAAACAATAAATGAAAACTTTTGTACAAACCTTGGTACCAGTGCCCAAATTATCACCCGAGAAAATATTTGAACTAGAAGATCTTACAAGTCTAGGAGATCCAACACCTCTATCAACAAAATGTCCTTTCTGACTATCGTGCTTCTGCAGAGGTGAAAATGTTCCCACTGACTTGGATTCAACCATTCCCGAACTCTGAAACACCTTAGATGGATCTGGCACAACAACCTCCATTTCCTGGTCGGAACATCAACATAAGCTATCAGAATCTTTTTTTTGTGTTTCCGCTTAACATCAGGAAGCGCACTTTGTTAAATTTTCAATAAACTGATATTTGCTACTTTTAAGAATCAAGAGCATTCAATGGTAGTCACAAATTACAAATAAAGGAAAAAAGAATAAATTCACTTTTGTATAATGAATCAATTAGTTTTTTGCAAGAGCAGTTACAGATCCACTACGTAAAAAGAATTAAAGTTTCATGAGAGAGAGCACCAAATTAGCACATTATAATATCCGGCATCTGTCTGCTAGTCAAAGTTGAGGAGCGAAGAAAATCAGGGCAAGCTTGAACCAAGTAAAATCTTATCAAAATACAATTAATAATCAATTATCCTCTTTTCCTACAACAATCGGTAATGAACTAATAGTCCATCTAGAAAGAATAATCATGACAGGATCATAATTTTAAAATATGAATTTGAATGTTAAACCTTAGTGGAAGATGAACTTCCATCAGACCCACTAATTAGTGACCGTGGATTCTCTGTATTGTTGGCTGCATATACATGGGCTGAATTTGCAGAGGTTGAGGGAGCTGGGACAACATAATGCTCAAGATCAAGTTCCAAACCTGCAGAAGAACCATTCTAAACAAAAAATAAAGTAATCTTAAATCAACGGAATCTTGACAATAACCGTTTCGCATAACATCTATCTCGGGTAAGAAATGTACTACGAAGCAAAGTAATAAATTATAGCCCCGCATGGAGAGACAACAAAATTTGAAGGGATTGATGAAAATCCTGACTGCATTACCTATAGAACAACCAAAGGAAAAACTAACTTAAGTATAAATTAAAAATGGCGATGACAAGAAAAAGTTCTGGTTTTGAGAGCAAGAGATCATGTATCTACACACCATCACAATACATGCAATCAGAATAACGAGTTGTATACAAAGAAAAACGAAGGTGGCAAAGAAGAAAGATTGTATTTCAAACTAGTTGCATAATATGAAACTTGAAACAGAAGAAACACCTTCATTAAATATGGGTTTAAATTTTAAAAGATCGTTCATGATATCTTTCAAGAGGTAAAATAACCAGTGTTATCAAATAGCGGCTATAGTGGCGCTAAAGCATAGCGAAACTTGAACCAACGGCTATTGTTTATGATGTCAAATAGAAATTATAGTGGCACTGCAGCATAGGAAAATCGAAAAGACCGCTATTTTATGTGATTGAAGCAACCGAAAAGAACAGAAAGTAAGCTGGCAGTTTGGCCTTACCTCGCCACCTGTCTGTGGTGTAGAGCTTATGCTGACATCGGGAATCCCACGTACGGCCGAAGGACGGAAATTCTCCTGGTAAGCCCTCCAACTAGCCGCAAGGTCAAAGGGAGAAACCCTGTCTGCTTTAACAAATACTTGATACTCAAGAACCTCACCACTATCAACCTTAAACAGTGCAAGTCTGGCATCCTCCCCCAGCGCTCCCCCAATAAGTTGGCGGCTAGGACCCTCCTCAACAAAACAAGGCACGTCGCTATCTTTAGGCTTCAATAAGAATTTGAAATCCAAAGTTTCTGAATATCCCACATCAAGAAATCAATCAGCTCCAGAAACAAAACACCTCTTCAATGATTACCATACTATCCCACAAAAATACCATGCTATCACATTCTCCAACCCTCCCCCTATAACCTCAGAATCTCAAGACATCAAGACATTATTCACTGTTTCATTGACCATACTTTTGTGAAGTCATTAATAGTTTTAATTAACTTATAACTTATGAGCTATGAAGCACAGACACCTAAAACACGACACTGATACTAACACGCCGACATCAGTAATAATTTGAAAAATGAATTAATTAAACATAATCACAAGTTCAATATCGGTTTCGAACACCAACACTAACAAAGACACATTTTTTCATAGGTGTCGGTGCTCGAGAGCTTATGAGTAACTTCTAGCTTACAAGCGATTGTCATTGTCAATTGAGATAAGACTCTCCTACACTTAAAAACCATACAAAAGGCCCTTAACTTCTAGATTCTCAAACCCCAACTAGAATAATCACGAGGTTTAAGACCAAAAACACTTCTAGATTCTCAATTAAGGTAAGTTTATTCTTCATCCACTAAAAAAACTGTCATAAGAATTATTTTAAAATATATCTTTTCCACATGTGTCCATTAAGAATTTTATCTATGTAACTGACAAGTTGTTAGAAAGTACTCTAAAAAAAGGAAACAAAATCAGAAACATAAAAGTAGAGTAAAAGCTAAGAAAGCAAAAAAAAAAAAAAAAAATAGAAAAGAAAGCATTACCGTGATTAGGTGGAACAACAAAGCTAAGTTCCCACATTGAAACCGATTCTCGCTCCAAAGGAAGCTAAAAGAAAGTCAGAATTAAGTAAAATAGAAGAAAAATAGAAAGAAGACATGAAGAAACAGAAAATTACAGCTTTGGAAGACTCCCAAGAGCCAACGACGTGAGGAACAAGGTGAGCAGTGAGTTTGTGATTCTCCATCTTGAGAGAAACGTAGAGTTGTCGACCTGATTGATCATCGTTGTCGAGTCTGTCTTTGCTTCCTTCAGAACCGCCGTCGGTTTCCTTTGATGAACCAGTTCCCATCTATGTGTGTGTGATTCTGTGATGATGATTCGGATATATGGATAGTGGATGAGGGTGTGTGCGGGTTTTTCTATTTTTCTGGTGCGAAAATGTTTGGATTTATCGTCGATGGAATTTATGGCGAATTGTGCTGCGGATTTAGATACACACTTAACACCTTTTTGTATAATTTGTCACAAATAGATATCAATAACTAAAATGGATTTGACTCTTGTATAAAAAGAAATTTGAAACCATTAAATTATTCCTAAAATGATCGACAAGGTTGAGTCAAAAATAAAAAGGTTAACAAGTAATAAAGAGTATAAGAGTTTGTTATGGTATAAAAATAATATTTTTACCTTTTCGGCTTATATTAATGGAAAAAAAATTATTTATTAACTATTATTTTACTTTTAAATTGTAACTTTTCTACTAACTTTTAATTTTTTTTCTTTGAAGTAGTTTTTGAATTTGTAATTTGTGATTTTTTTCTTCCATTTAATCCTTAAGTTATAGAAAATATAATATAAAAATAGTATTTCTTTTATTTATAACTAGCGTCCATGTCCGCTTTTTTTACTAGGCTAACGCGTGAAAATATTAGTAGTTTCTCTTTTTATAAGTTTGATTTTATATAAATTATTTATATGATGAAACATATGGTATTTATTCAGATGCATATTAAATTTTGTTTGCAATGTAATATTCTTTGTATTAAATTTTGTTTGAATTGAGAAAACCGCATTGTGACGTGTTATTCAACCGTTTTTTTTCAAACAAATCAATAATATAAGTGGAATAAATTGGTGATTTGGAATACCGTATTATGAAAAAAGAAAATAGATGACACCAAAATTAACTTTTGTCTTTATATATTATTATAGATTGTTCAAAACAATAAGAAGATTTAGATAAAAAAAAAAATGTTTCTAACAGTTTATTAAGCAAATAAACATAAACTTTAAAAGAGAGATATTAAGTGACATTGTTGCTTAATAGGAAGGTCAACCATATAATCAAAATCAGAACTCTCTCTTAACTTAATTTTGCATAAATTTGTATATATTAACTTAATTTTGCATAAAGTTTGTATATATTAATTTAAAAAAATCTAAATTTATAAAATTTCCATTTAATATTTTCAAATACAAATGCTCAAAATATTTAAAATTAATTGATTTGAAATGAAGACAAATACTCAAAATATCTAAAATTGATTGAGTATTTTGATTAGTAACAGTAATCCATGAATAATGGGTTGGTTGGAATAAAGATATAATCGGAATGAAAATATATCACTTCAAAATATTATATCCCCATTATAGATAGTTATAGATACACTAATTAGAATTTATTAGAATTAAAAGTAAGATGTCATAGTTTCTCTGAAATACTTCAATGTTAAATTCTATGAAACAATTTAATAATGCAAATTGCATATTATAATAATTAAAAATCATATTATACTTCTAAGTTGTTAAATTCTAAATTGTTTTAAATTGTTTCCTATTCTTTTTCTTAGCATCATATCTCTCATATTATTTATCTTAATTTATAATCTTTCTCCGTCTTTTTAGTATGCACACGCAAAACAATTTTCTGTCCATAAATATATTTCGATTTTTAACTAAATAGAAAAGAAAGACGAAAAATTGTATGAATCAGAGTCAAATATAGATAGAAGGATTTGTAGTAGAAAAATATCTCAAGATACATGTCATTAAAATGACAAATAGTAATCATTAATCATCTATTATGCAATACTATATGCTTTAAAAATCAGAAATATAATAATGTAAAATAAATTGGATCAACAAACTTAATGAAATAATAGACTATATATTTTAGCAAATTTGGTAATTATTGACATGTTATATCTGTTCTTTAAAACAACTAATGGTAGAACTTAAAGAAGAAAATTGTGAACATAAGGGATCAACAAACTTAATGAAATAATAGACTATATATTTTATTTTATCATATTGAAAGATATGCATTAAAAATATTTTATTTTATCATATTGAAATATCAAAGCAAAAAAATATGGTAAATAATAAAACAAAAATAAAATAATTAATTATTTTTTTATGTTATTTCGGACTAACCTTGTTAGTGTTATAGATAAGTATAAAATCCAAAATGGTTGAATATAAAATAGAAAGTTATATTTCTTTAAAAAAAAGTTATATAAAATTACAACAACTGAAAAATTCGAAATGTTGAATAGGAATTAGGAAGTTATTTATGGTTACAACAGTTAATGAAAGTTATAGATATTATATTTTTTTTTATAATGAAATGTTTTATTACTTGTAATGAAATGTAATGAAGCTATTTTTATAATGAAATGTTGAAAAAATAGAAGAGGATTTTTAACTTATGTCATCATTCAACCGTTAATGAAAGTTATAGATATTATATTTTTTTTGTGAGAGATGGAAGTTAGTTTATGAATTGGTAACCAACAAAAGATATCAACCACTCAAGTTATTTATAAAAAAGATAAAGGGTAATTTTGGAATAAAAATATGTCACTCCAAAACTTGTATCCCCTTTATATATAGTTATAGATTATGTATTAATAAAATTAGAAGTTTTAAATAAAAAACAATTTTGAATATTTTAATAATTTTGAATAAAAAATAATTAATGTAATACTTTAAAGATGGCCCGGGTTGAGAGGAGGAAAAGAGAGAGAAATGTTTTGAAAAATAAAAAAGATTGAGCAAAAAGAATAAAAAAGAATTTTAAGTAGGACAATTTTGAAAGATTTGTCTTTATTCATAACATTAAAAATCTCTGAAAAACTCAAAATTTGTATTGAAGGAGGATTTTGAAGGGTTAGACAAATTGTTTAAATATAATTTTTTTATAGTATTTCAAAAATTAAAAATATATTAGTGATAAATATTATTTTATCATTCTAAATAAAACAATTAAAAAAAATTTTAAAAAAAATGTTTTAAAAAAATTATTGGCTTAAATGCACTATTAGTAAGGGTATTGCAAAAGTTAACTTTTAGTCCCCCATTTTGAAAAAAGAGTTTTTTGGTCCTTGAACTTTGTATCGCTTTGGATTTACATAGTCTCCCTCCATTTTATCATTGCTAGCAGTCTCATTAATGACGTGGCAAGACACTGTTGGGGTTAGGTCATATTTTTTCATATTATTTAATTAAAATGTTTGATTAAATTTTTTAAAATAAAAAAATGTTATGTATTTCATTAAAAAATAATTAGTTCTAATTAAATAGTCAAAACTCAATCCAAAAATAAGTTATCTCACTCAACATTTCTGAAAATGCGGGGAAGAACCCTAATCCCAAATCCCAAATCAAATTTCTGGGAATCTCATGAAGAATCCTAATCCCAAATCAAATTTCGGGGAATCTCATGAAGAATCCTAATCCCAAATCCCAAATAATTTCTACCCTCATTCAATATTATGTGAAGCATATAAAGAACCTAAAATCTAAATCCCAAATCATTTCTGAAAAAGCACGTGAGGCATGCGAAGATGAGCAACGGTAACTTCGAAAGAAGAGATTAAGTAAAGTTATGTTTATGGTATGTTTTCTTATCACCATCATTGTCGTTGTTATTCAGTGGTCCACCATTTTTAGTTAAATATGTGGTCCTAGATGTTTGTCTTTGTCGAGCAAGTGGTCCACCATTTTTATTTAATGTTACTTGTTACACTACACCAAAAACTGGAATAGACAGCGCACCTTAGAGGGCGCTTTATTACAAAAGTGCACTCTAAAGTGAAGAGAAAATATAAGGAGCGAACAACTGGAATAGACAACGCACTTTAGAGGGCGCTTTTGTAACAAAGCGCCATCTAAAGTGAAGCGAAAAAATAATGATGAAATGGAGGGACACCAATAGAGGGCGCGTTTATGAAAGCGCCCTCTAAGGGTACCCTTAGAGGGCGCTTTTAAAAAAGTCATCTCTAAGTCCATGTACATTTCCAGTTTATAAGGCGCTTTTGGAAAGCCTTAGAGAGCGCTTTTAGAAGCGCCCTCTTAGGGCCCCTTTAGAGGGCGCTTTTTTTACACAAGCGCCCTCTAAGGTCCCCTTTAGTAAACATTAAAATTATAACATATACTGCATGTCTCTTTATTTTCCCTCGCTATATGCTATTTCGTTTACGTAACTGGGTTTTCTCTCTACTGCGATTACTCTCTACTACGATTACTCTCGTCCTCCGTTCGTTCTCCCTCCCTCACCGTCGTCGTCGCCGTCGCCTTTTTCTGCTGTTGCGTTCACGTTCACTGAGTTATCTGCGTCCACCGTCGCTGTTCACTTTCTTCTCCATCGTTACCGTCACCTTGAAGGTATTTCTCTCAATAGTTTGTATTTTCAGGTGTTTGATTAGGGCATTTTCTAAACTGAGTTTTACATTTTGTGCATTATGTTGATTAATGTTGTTTAGGGCAAACGAGCACTATATGGTGTTCATGAGCACCTTTGTTGAAAATCATTTTTTGTTATTTTTTTGTGTATGGTTTTGATCACTGAATGTTGTATGTTGTATGGTTATGTAAGGTTTTTTATTTCTGATTGAAAACTGATGTCATTTGGAGTGTGTTTGAGCTTGTGCTTGGAAGTTTGATGATTATGGATGCAAGTTTGTTCATGTTCCAAACACCATAAGTTTGCATTGGTCTTTTGTATGCAGTAGGTGTGTGTGAGTTTGTATTCAATAATGATGAAAAAAAGAGAGAGTTTAGATTGTTGTAACATGAGAGAAATGGAAGGTATATGAATGTGTTTTTTGTGTAGCTTCACGAATATGGTCATTGTCTTACTTGGGTCTTATTGAATCATTTCTATATTACAGATAAAATGGCTAGTAACCAAGATGATACCCATGACGCGAGTGGATCACGTAACAATGTTGAAAATGAAATCAAACGAGGATTGACTGTTATGAAGTCAATCATTCGTGCAAGAGACAAGGGTGAAAAATTCGAAGTACATTGGAGTGCTGAAGACCAACTAATTGAGCCTAACGGTTCAATGTTGGCAAGTTACATTGGTTTCCTTGTTCGACAACATATTCCAATTACATGTGATAATTGGAGAAGTCCGGAATTGAAGGTTGGCAAAGAAAAAATATGGTCCGAGATACAGGTACTTACCATATATTGTTATATGTTTTTTTTGTTGACTATTTGTTGACCATATATTGTTATAATATTACTTATAATAACACACTCCATGTGTATGTTTTTTAGAGATCCTTTCACATCGAATAAAGCCGGCAAAAATATTGTATTCAATTGGCCGGAAAAAGACTCCGAGGATTTCGATCCTTTTTGTCCAACAAATTTCTCAAGGATGAGGAAGGAAAATTTGTTGAAGCAGAACGACCAATGAAGTATGCGGAGATTATTTCAGCCGAAGAATGGGATAACTTTGTCGCCAAACGAAGAAACGAAAAATTCCATGTAATGTCTATTAATTATGGTATTATACAATTGTTAAGTTACTTGGTTCTGATATGCCTTAAACTTTTTTATCCAGGAAATAAGCGACAAAAATCGGAAAAGGGCATCAAAACCCGCGTATCCGTACAAAAAAGGGCGTACGGGATATGTACGGTTACAACAAAGAATTGTGAGTATATTCAAATGCTATGAGCTTATACATTGTCACAATATGTTATAATTGATGATCTTATAATCTGATTCAATGTGTAGCTAACCGAGGAGAAAAGTGACGCAACATCTCTTCCGGAGCACGTATTGTGGAAGGCTGCTCGGGTTGGGAAGGATGGGGCTGTCGTTGAAGCGGTTCAAAATGTTTATGACGAATGTGTAAGTATATATAACATTATTTCTTTAATTATATCGAAAATTTTGTTAGAAATATAATTCATTTTTAATCTCCTCTAATAATATTTCAGGAGACTTTATCCCAAACCTTACCTTCAACCAAGGTCCAGGATTGCAGGAGCCTACTTAGTCGAGTACTAAATGTTCCTGAGTATTCCGGTCGTGTGAGGGGTAAGGGTTTTGGTGTAACTCCGTCGTCATTTTATAAAAAACCAAAAACAAAAAATCCTACCAACAAAGAGGTGATGGAGACCTTGGCGGAGTTAAGGACACAAGTACTCGAACTGCAAAAGGAGAATGCAAGGTATAGAGAGGAAAGGCGCGGTTCCGAGGCAAAAGATACTAGTGACCGAGCTAGTATCAATTGTCAACCGAAATTTCCCGAGGTAATTATATATGTTATTATGAAATTAAAATAGCACTTTTTTACTTGACACATATACACGTTAACAATAACATATTTATTATTGGTTTAGGGCATTACACCTTGTCAGCTATATCTATCGTCACCAACTTACCGCATAGTTGGCAAGGGAAAAGTGCACAACACTTCGGGTGAATTACTTCACCATAATCCCCTCCCGGTGAGATATATGAAAGTTTCGGTTGACCTTGTATTAGATACGGACGCGCTTCTACCATTACCTGACGTTGTTTCAGAGACAACGTTGATGCGAGATGCAGTCGGATCCTTTGTTGGATGGCCGTCAGATCTAATTTTCCCAGATGCCGAGGTATATATGTTCTAAATGATTATGAATATTTAGTATTCACATTTCAATTCAGCTGCAATTATGATATTTAATCAATCCTTATTACATGGTAATGTTAGACTCCTACAAGACCCACACATAAAGCTGGTAAAGGGATTTCAAGACGCATCGAGTCGGTTGCATCTCAAAAAGAGGTACAAATATATATACCCATTGAATTATATACGCAACGATTCTGTTGCATCACAAAAAGTCATGATTTAATTTATATGAATTTTTAGGTTCCCGGTCGAATGTTGAAAAAAGCTGGTAAGGATATTCCAACGAAGTCCGGGACAAAAACAAATCCTAAATCTCAAAAAGAGGTACAAATATATATACCCATTGAATTATATATACAATGATTCTGTTGCATAACAAAAAGTCATGATTTAATTTATATGAATTTTTAGGTTCCCGGTCGAATGTTGAAAAAAGCTGGTAAGGATATTCCAACGAAGTCCGGGACAAAAACAAATCCTAAATCTCAAAAAGAGGTACAAATATATATATCCATTGAATTATATACACAACGATTCTGTTGCATCACAAAAAGTCATGATTTAATTTATATTTTTAGGTTCCCGGTCAAATGTTGGACAAAGCTAGTAAGGAAATTCCAACGACGTCCGGGACAAAATCTCAAATTATGATGCGTCTTGAGAAAATGGTGGAAGAGTCAGATATTATGCACGGCGCCATCCGTAGTGTAGATATGGATGAAGGTGTTTTCGGAATTGCTCATTCCGAATTAATTGCAAAGGAGGACATGCAACAACTTTTTGAACACGAAGAATTGGGCATCGCTGTCATTCATACATACATATGGTACTCCGATCAATCTATTATTTACTTAGTTGAACAATTTACTTACACATTTCAATGAGTAGTCTAATGTTTATTATGTTTCTATTTAAGGTATATGTATGACACATTGATGCGGGGAACTGAATTGTGTAACCGATTCAATTTTATTGCTGCTTCCCGTATCAACACAACGTTTATAACGAAAAATCCAACATCCGTAATGAATGAACTAGTCGATAGATTCATGGTGGTCGGCGATAATACTACACCCAGTTGTATTTTTTACCGTTTAATTCTGGCAAGGGGTTAGATTTTCTTTCTAATAATTTCATTCTAATCTATGTATATCTTTTACGTAGAAAATTTTCATGCATCTAAATTTTTGTTTTATTTTACAGTGGTCACTGGGTGTTGGTTGCTATGGATCTTTCGAGACTAATGGTGTATTATCTTGATTCGTTACCGGGTGATTGGAGTAAATATCCGAGTATGAAGAAGACGGTTGACGCGTAAGTGAAATTCTCCTAAATATTCGTGTGTATTTGTATATTTAATTATGTCTGTCAGATTGATCTCAATATACGTTTTTATTTTGTTAGGACAATACTAAAATTTAGATCGAAAAGGAATTATCGTAATAGGAAGGACATTACCTGGGTCAGAGTTCAGGTATATATTAAGTTTCTTATTTTTGCTTATAATAGTGTTTGTAAGAAATTAAATATATATATATATATATATATATATATATATATATATATATTGTTTGTTTGTTTTTCTGTGTAGTGTCCTCAGCAAAACAATTCGATCGATTGCGGATTTTTTGTATTGAGATTTATGAGAGATATCATTGCGTTGAATCGTATAGACATCCCAAAAATGGTATGGAATAATAACTTAGGGTTTATTTTAATATTATCGGATATTTCATCTAATTTATTACTAAATCATGAATATGTTTTATTCTCTTAATTGTAGTACTTTGACGAATACAAATCTTACTCAAGAGCTCATTTGGATGAAATGAAGGATGAATTGTGTCAATTCATTATTGATCATAGAATCATATAGGTTGTAGTATATGTATGGAATGTTGTTGTACATGCATGAATATCAATATATTAATGTTGTATATATGGAGGATTAATGTTGTATATAAATGGATTCATGTTGTATATATCAATGGATTAATGGTGTATAACATTGGATTAAAGGATGAAATCAATATGAATTTTACACTTTTGCAGCATACGAACAGGTTCCCAATTAAATACCCACTATTTTTCAAACAATTTTTTTTAAAATAACTAACACTTTAGAGGGCGCTTTCTGTAGGAAGCGCCCTCTAAACACTTTACATTGACAACTTTAGAGGGCGCTTTGTCCAGAAAGCGCCCTCTAAGGTGGCCCTTTATGGACCACTCCAGAGGGCGCTTTTTTCTGAAAGCGCACTATAATGTGGCCCTTAAAGGGCCACTTTAGAGAGCGCTTTCTCCAGGAAAACAAAGCGCTGTCTTTACCTATGCCAGCGCCACTTTAGAGGGCGCTTAAAAGTGTTGTTATAGGCCAAAATAAGCGCCCTCTTTTCCCTTATTTGGCGTAGTGTTAGACCCATATTGCATGTTAATTTATTCCATTTTTTCGATTAATTTGCAGGCCTTCTCAGAGTCATAAGGTTAGGTTAAGAATAAACCATAAGGATAGACTATTTCTTGAACTTGTGAAGTGGTATGTTGATGGATGTGTATCTGAGATGAATTGGAATAGGGGTGTGAGTTTTATGGCATACATGGATTTGGAGAGGCTGATTAAAAATGAGGGTTATAGTAACATAAGGTGTATGTGGTATTGGAATCCTAGGTTCAGTTTTTCTCATGGTCTTAGACCCTTGAATAATGATAATGATGTGTTGATATTTGCCAAAGATATCATAGGGTGTGAGGTAATAGATGTTTATGTGGAGCATAATATATAAATTCTTGAGATTGTAGATGATAATGAGTTAGGTACTACCATTCATGGTGATAAGGTGCAATTTATTAGTTTTAAGAATGTTGTTGAAGAAATGAATGGTCCTGATCATGTTGAAGTTGATGGTCAAGATGTTGAAGATGATGATAATATGATTGGTGCTGATAATTTTGAATATGATGTGGTTGGTCCTTACAATGTTAAAGATGATGGTAATATGGTTGGCGCTGATAATGTTGAAGATAATGTGGTTGGTGATGACAATGTTGAAGATAATGTGATTGGTGATGATAATGTTGAAGATGGTGGTGAAATGGGTGTTGATGAGGATTATGTTGCAAGTGAGTTTAGTGATGACGATAATGATTTTACATTTAGTGCATACTTTAAAGAGGACTTTGACTGGACCAAGGTTTTATCCCCTGACTTAGGTGAATGTTCTAGTGGCAACAAGGTACATGTTAATGAGAGACGTGAAGAATCTAAAGATTTTGATCATTTATACACACCTCCTGAGACTGATGATAATGAGGTAGTTAAGTATCCAACTTATAAGAGTGGTGTAGGAGTGAAGTTTCATTTAGGGATGATGTTCACCAACAAGGAGATGATAAGAAAGGCAATCAAAGACTATGGAATGGAAAATCAAAAGAGCATGTTCATAAAGAATAATGATTCCAAAAGGATGGTGATTAAATGCATGGATGGTTGTAACTGCTATGTGAGGTTCAATAAAAGTAATAAGTAACAGTATTGGCAAGTAGTCAGCTTTGTTGATGATCATACATGACACATGACCGCACATAACAGAAATGCAAAGACTAATTGGCTTGCAAAAAACAATGATAATATCCTTAGACATAGCCTTTACATTAAACCAACAGGACTCGTAGTTGAGTCCATTTAGAGGTGGGGAGTTAAATTATCATCTGATCAGGCTTATATGGAAAAAAGGAAGGCAATGGAGTTGATTCAAGATGCTGGTACTAAGCAGTTCAACCATTTAAGAAATTGTGGGGAAGAGTTGTTGAAATCAAATCCTAATAGCATTATGGTTTTACAATGTGGTGAAAATAATGGCTATCATGTTTTTGAAAGGATCTATGTGTGTCTAGAAGCCTGCAAGGCAGGATTTGCAAAAACATGTAGGTCACTCATAGGGTTGGATGCTTGTTTTTTGAAAGGTGACTATGATGGTCAATTAATGGAAACAGTAGGCAGGGATGGTAACAATCAAATCTTTCTTATTGTATATGTTGTTGTTGAAGCTAAGACCAAAGACTCATGGGAGTGTCCTTACACCTTCAACTTGAAGATTTAAATCAAGTCAATCAAAGAGAATATGCATTTATATTTGACCAACGAAAGGTATTATATGTGTAGAACAAAGACTGTGTGTCAAGCATCTTTATGTTTTGTTATTCATTGTGCATCAGACAAGGTTTTGTTATCTGATGTAATGAACATACCAAATATTAAACAGCATATATTTTTTCATCTGTAGTAAGTTTTAATGAACAAGTATCGATAACATTGAACATATAGAATAACATTCAATAATGAACCATAATTACATGAGAAATGAAGCAAAATTTCATTATAATTGAAGCAAAATTACATTTCAATAATGAACCTTAAATTGCATTAGAATTAAATCAAAATTACAACCTAATCAAATAATAACTAATCAACTAAACACCTATTTCATTAGAATTGAAGCAACAAGGGCAAATAGCATAATGATGGTCATCATCCAGTTGAACTTCAATCGTTTCTTCAAAAATTTCATCTTCATCTTCATTTCTTCATCTCTAATTTTGGCATTTTTAACCTTCTTCTTCTCCTCAGTTAAATTTTGCATTAATGTAGAGATAACTTTCTTTGCTCTATGGTTGATTTCTTCGTCCAACCAAACAAAGTGGTAACACTTCTTGTAACCATGTATCTGGAACATAAATGGAGAAGCATAAAGATATATCAATGGTGACATTCTTCAAAAAAACATAAAAATATGAACAAACAATTCCATACCTTATACATACCACAACCATAAAAGTGGCGTCCTGGATTCACATTTGTCCATGTCGTCATCAATGGTGCATCAAGACCGCATTTGATTTCGCTACTCACACAGCGAACTCTATTGTTACTGTTGCTTACGAATTTTTGAGACATTTTGGATTAAGAAGGAGATGCAGGTTTGAAAGGGGAAGAAGATGATTGATACGTGTTTATATTCAAAGTATTCAGTTTTGTATTTAAGACCTAGGGTTTGCAGGTTTGAAAGGGGAAAAAGATGAATAGTTGAATGATAAAATGATTCTCAATCTTTAGTTTAAACACTTCATTAGTAATTTTATTTAAAATTATTACAATTTTTATTTTCAATCATTTAATCAAGCATTTTAATTAAATAATATAAAAAAATATAACCTAGCGCAAACAGTGCCTTGCCACGTCATTAATGAGACTGCTAGCAATGACAAAATGGAAGGGGTCTATGTAAATTCAAAGTGATGCAAAGTTCAGGGACCAAAAAACTAGTTTTTAAAATGGGGGGACTAAAAAACTGGTTTTTAAAATGGGGGGGACTAAAACTTAACTTTTGTCATAGTACGGAGACCAAAAATGCATTTATGCCAAAATTATATTTGAAGCTTTCCCTTTCCCTCTCTTTCAAACTATAAAAGCCTAGGAGAATGAAGTTGATTGTACTCAAACGTATTGTTGAGATGAACAACTATTTAACTAATATGAATAACAACTATCTAGTGTCATTCTTCCGTGAGTTTGTCCAACTTTTATCATTCATATATATATTTTAACATTCAAATATATTCGACAAAAAATTTATATCAACATCATTGTTTTTCACATTTTTATTAGGTTTAGATTTGGGTTTATATATTCCTTCGTCTTCTTAAAAACTCAAAGATATGTTTTGTTGTGGATATATTGTTTGTTTAGGTTTTCTTATAAAATCATCTTTACTTTTTTATAATAAAAAACAATGATATTGAGAAAGATTCATCTCAATAGAGGTTTGGGCAAGTATTATAGGTAAGTCATCTTCTAGCCAAAATGTATTTATTTATTTGTTTTATTTTTTTGACAAATGAGTATAATTGGTCATTAGATATGTCACTTTGTTGTTTTCTGTATGGGCAAATCTAACCTCACAATTTCTGAATTGGGTTTTAGTGGCCCTAATTTTATTCTCCAAGAGACACTAGTTTCCCCTTTCAACGATAACATTGTGAACGTAAACATCTTTTGCAGAAAAGCGTCACAAGCTCCATAGCTTTTGTATCACCATGAAGAATGTCATTTCCTCAATCCATAAGTAAATTAGTCGTTGCAATTATGGTGCCCCTTATATCATGAATCACACATTTGATCCCCTATATACTAGTTATTGTTAGATTGTCACCAATATTGCACTTGATTGATAAAGAAATTTATGGGTGTCACTAGAAACCTCTATGTATCACTTTTGATGGATCTAAAATATCCCACTTGTTTTTTTGCCGATAATGTGCTAGTGTTTGTGAAGGAAAATCTTTTCAAGTACAATTCAGTGTTAACCGTTTGAATAAATTTTGTTCTTCTTTAGGTATTAAATTGAATTTATATAAGTTAAAAGCTTGTACCTCTAAAGATTTCAGCCGAGTCACTTAAGGTGATCTAGAGCAGATCAATAATGTCAAATTTATCGATTAGTTAAAAAAATACTTCGGATTCAAAATGACATACAGACATACAAGAAAACAATGTTTATTGGAAGTCTATGATAAGGTGGTTGATGAGGACATGGAGAACCAAAACATAAATGAAGTAATCCAAAGCCTAAGAGGTCCTATGACAATGACGCATGTTAGGAGACTCATTGCTGCCCTAATTCAATTCAAGGCCAAACCCATGAAAGAAAAAGAGCAATTGAGAAGAAATGTATTAATAAAATTAGAAGTTTTAAATAAAAATCAATTTTGAATATTTTAATAAAATTGAATAAAAAATAATTAATGTAATACTTTAAAGATGGCCCGGGTTGAGAGGAAAAGAGAGAGGAATGTTTTAAAAAATAAAAAAGATTGAGTAAAAAGAATATAAAAAAATTTAATTATGAAAATTTTAGAAGATTTGTCTTTATTCATTATACTAAAAATCTCTTAATTTGAAAAAATCAAAATTTGTATTGAAGGAGGATTTTGAATGGTTAGACAAATTGTTTAAATATAATTTTTTATAGTATTTTAAAAATTAAAAATATATTAGTTATAAATATCGTTTTATCATTCTAAACAAAAATAAATAAATAAATGTTTAAAATATATTAGTGATAAATATTATTTTATCATTCTAAACAATTAAAAAAAATTAAAAATGTTTAAAAAAAATTATGTTCTTTTAAAAAATTATTGGCTTAAATGCACTTTTAGTCTGTCTACTAATGCAAAAGTTAACTTTTAGTCTGTCTACTAATGCAAAAGTTAACTTTTAGTCCTCCATTTTAAATATCAGTTTTTTGGTTCCTGAACTTTGCATCACTTTGGATTTACATAGTCCTTCTCCATTTTGTCATTGTTGGCAGTCTCATTAATGACGTGGCAAGACAATGTTGGCGCTATGTCATATTTTTTCATATTATTTAATTAAAATGTTTGATTAGATTTTTTAAAATAAAAAAATGTTTTTTATTTCATTAAAAAATAATTAGTTCTAGTTAAATAGTCAGAACTCAATCCAAAAACAAGTTATTTCATTCCACATTTCTGAAAATGAAGGGAAGAACCCTAATCCCAAACCAAATTTCTGGAAATCTCGTGAAGAATCCTAATCCCAAATCCCAAATAATTTCTACCCTCATGGTGATGAGGTACTACCATTCATGGTGATGAGGTGCAATGTACTGGTTTTAAGAATGTTGTTGAAGAAATAAATGGTCCCGATCATGTTGAAGTTGATGGTCAAGATGTTGAAGATGATGATGATGTGGTTGGTGCTGATAATTTTGAAGAAGATGTGGTTGGTCCTTATAATGTTGAAGATGATGGTAATGTGGTTGGTGTTGATAATGTTGAAGATAATGTGGTTGGTGATGACAATGTTGAAGATAATATGGTTAGTGATGATAATGTTGAAGATGATGGTGAAATGAGTGTTAATGAGGATTATGTTGCAAGTGAGTTTAGTGATGAGGATAGTGATTTTACATTTAGTGCATAATCTGAAGAGGACTTTGACTGGACCAAGGTTTTATCCCCTGACTTAGGTGAATGTTCTAGTGGAAACAAGGTGTATGTTAATGAGGGACGTGAAGAATCTGAAGATTCTGATTATTTATTCACACCTCCTAAGACTGGTGATGATGAGGTAGTTAAGTATCCAACTCATAAGAGTGGTGTAGGAACAAAGTTTCATTTAGGGATGATGTTCACCAACAAGGAGATGATAAGAGAGGCAATCAAAGACTATGAAATGGTAAATCAAAAGAATGTGTTTATAAATAAGAATGATTCCAAAAGAATTGTGATTAAATGCATGGCTGGTTGTAACTTCTATGTGAGGTTCAGTAAAAGTAATGGGCAGCAGTATTGGAAAGTAGCCAGCTTTGTTGATGTCATACATGCCACACAACTACACATAACAGAAATGCAAAGACTAATTGGCTTGCAAATCCTTAGACATGGCTCTTACATTAAACCAGCAAGACTCATAGTTGAGTCCATCGAGAGGTGGGGAGTTAAATTATCATCTGATCAGACTTATATAGAAAAAAGGAAGGCAATGGAGTTGGTTCAAGGTGTTGGTACTGAACAGTTCAACCATTTGAGAAGTTGTGGGGAAGAGTTGTTGAAATAAAATCCCAATAGCACTATGGTTATACAATATGGTCAAAATAATGGCTCTCTGTTAGATACCCAAAAGTGCTTATTTGAGCTATCAAATATGGGTATCTTTCACTCCATTTCCTTGCTAAAATGTCGAAACCACCTTTGTTTCAGATGAAATGCAATGCAATGATAATCTATCTTGGTACCTTTGATTTGTGTGTTATTGTGCAGGAAGTAGGCATGAAATAATAGAAAATGAAGACACAAGAAATGTGGCAAAGGGATCAAATGAAACATGCATTCATCAGCTGCCTCGCTAGGCGAGGGCTGTGGCGAAGGACTCGCTAGGCGAGCGTCCAGCGAGCGTCCAACGAGAAGCTCCAGTATTTAACAGAGGCAAACATCACCACACTCGCTAGGCGAGCTTCCAGCGAGGAGTGTGGCGAACGCGTCCAGACTTGGTGAAAAGTGCAGCCAACACTCACTCGCTAGGCGAGCCATTAGCGAGCTCCCAGCGAGCATTCCAATAGCAAAACCTCTCAACCTCGCTGGGGCGAAGGTTGAAGCGTGTCCTTCGCTAGGCGAAGGTTTTGTTCGCTAGGCGAAGGTTTTGTTCGCTAGGCGAACATGACAGTCTGGGAAAGGCTGTTTCTCTGGGCGCAGGTGCCTCAGGTGCCTCAATTAGGGGCTCGCTAGGCGAGCCATTCTGCTCGCCTAGCGAGCATGACAGCCCAGTAGCTGCTCTATAAGTAGCAAGTGCCACTTTTTGGAGCCATACCTAGTTTTTCCATACTTTTGTACTTTTTCCAGATATTTTTACAGCATTGTTCCAAGAATCTTTTGTGACCTAGATTTCATTTCTCTTCATCTCTTAACCATCTTTTACAAAAAGAAGGTGGATTCCCATCCAATCTTGATTATTCGACTTGGATGTTGATCAACCTTCTTCCGAAACTTGTCGACCAAGCTACCATGAAAATGAGTAGCTAAGTCCTCCATTTGTCAAGGTTAGATGTAGATGATCATTAGCTTTGTGTGTAAATGTAAGGATCTTCATTTGTAAACTCTTTAATGGTGAATATTGTAGCACCTCAAATTTGCACCTACCATTATACATACATTTTCATATTAGGTCATAGCATGTCATGATCCATTGCATAGCATTTGCATTGTTCCTCAGTTGCCTCAAGTGCAAACAGTCAAGAATTAGGTCAAACTAATCTCCTGATCAGTCAACCAAGCAAGCAAAGGAATTTCTCATTGAATCAAGGCCTTGGGGTTTGTCCAACAAGTTCACATGGCTTGGAGGTCTATTTGAAGAATTTTGGTCAAGGGTTGAAGGCTCAGAGGTCAGCAGTTCATGCCCAGACAGTCAAAAACCCTAAAAAAGTCAACTGTCAGTCAAAGCAGTGGATGGTGGTCATTCTTGTGGAATCTGGGCACCATGGTCAATAATCAAGAGTTCAAACAACTTGGGACATCATTTGAAGTCAAGTCCTCAAGGAATTAGGGTTTGGAAGTCATCAGTCAAGGCACAATCATTCAGAAACCCTAAAAGTCAACTGTTGGTCAACTGTCCATTTAATCGGTGATTGGATGATTGGAATTGGTTTGTGAGGGTTCATTCATGTCCAAATGGTCATCATATATCATGCCAAATACCATCATGGAAGAATTTGAAGCCAGATCATGAATTTCCCAAAATAGAAACTGGGCCTGTAATTGAAAACTGCCATAAATGGAAAGTTTTGGTCCTCAAACTTACATCATGATACAAGCCTCAAATGAATTTTTGCCCAACATGAAAGTTGAAGATCTTGTTCTCCCATTTCCAAAAAGTCCTAGAACTCTCAATCCCCATGTGTGGTTGGCAAGTTATGATCGAATCGATTTCAGAAAATCTTGAACTTCAAAGGGCCATATCTCCCAAACCATTTGGCCAAATTTGGTGGGGTTTTTTCCTACAAACCACATTTTTCATCCTCTTTCCAAAAATATAAATTTCATGAGCCAAAACCTCACCAATCAAAATGGCATATTTTGACCTTTTTCATTTAAATGGAAGTTTGACCAAGAGTTGACTTTTTGACTCAAACATTTTTTCAGCATTTGGCCAATTGGGACAGCTCATAAATGTCATTTAGAAGGTGTTTGCAAGGTCAAATTATGCAGCCCATGTGAATATGGCTTGGTTGCTTGAATTGTAAGAAAGTACCATTTAACCATACTTGCACCATACTTGTCCATGCCTTGCCTTGTACCTCAAGAGGACAGCATTATGCAGCAACTTTTTCTGTCATTAGAGCCTCACTTACAGCCTAAAATTAATAGCAAAACAAAGAACCATGCTTAGTTGCTTAAGAATTGGAAAAAGGACATGTTTGTACCATACTTTCACAACCATAACATGTACTGTCCATGACAGAATTTTTCCCCCAAATTTTCTGTCACATTTCCACACAAGACAAGGGCATGGCTGGTACTGTCACAGAAAAGGCTACAAACCACACACCATTGGCATTTCTCTTCAAAAAGGACCTGTCACCATACTGCAGAAAGGGAGGGAACACCTTGACAATTACACCTGGCTGTGCAATTCAGAGAGGACAACCACACCATGCCATAGTTAATGCAGCAAAGTACAAGCATTTTTTTTCTGTCATTTGTGAAGGACAGTAGTAACAGCAGGGCAAAAAACCATTTTGGCCAAAAACAATACAAAACAGCAGGGCATTTTTCTTATTTGTAATTCCTGTCAAGAGGGAACCTTGCCCTCACTTTTCTGTCAACCAAATGCAACAGATCACCATGCTTTTTCTAGGCCACACTGCAGCAGAAGGTTATGAGTGAATCTTGCCTTCACCTCACTTCATCTGTCAAAAACAAAAGGGCATGACCTAACCTGCCTGGCCTGGCACAATCGGCTCCCCATCTTTGGAACTAGTAGCCAGCATACAAAAACACTTTGACATTTTGCTTCTCAAAAAAGGACCCTGCCAACTTCTAGCAGCAACAACCTAGCAGCAACATGATCCCACTTGGCCATTTTGCATTTTTCCTGGTCATCAAAAACAGGTAGCAGTAGCAGCATAAACCATGGATGACTGATCCTAAAACAAGATCACTTGGCCATTTTGCATTTGTTTTTTCTGTCATCAAAGCTGTCAAAACAGCATACCACAAAAGGAACCTTCATTCATTTTTCCAAAAGAAAACCACTTGGCCAAGGCAAATGAGGCAAGGGCATGCTGATTCAAAAGACTTGGCAACAAAAGAACCCTGTCATAAAAACCTGCAGCAGCATAAAACACAGGACAGCATAGGCCTTGGTCCTCTCAACTGACCTTGCTATTGGCATTTGAACCTTGCCTATCCAAACTCAAGCAGCACCAAACCTTGCCATTTGCACCATTTTCTGTCATACACACACAGCATTGGCACACCCTTGGCACTTAGCATCGCCTGTCCAAACAGAAAAAAACACATATTTTCTCATTTGCATTTTTGGGCTCGAGTGAACTTTTCTGCTAAACCCTTGAAAACCTTTGAAACACCTTCATCCCTTCATCATCCAAACCACATTTTAAAGCTTTTCCAACCTCATTTTCCTTGCTGTAACAGCTCTTCTACTCTGTTTTCTCAAAGCTCAACAAATGGCAATTCGAATTGTGGAAGCTTCCAAGCAAGTTTGAGCTGAACAAGTTTCACCATCCACCAACACAAAGCACAAGAGCCACCTGTTTTGGACTGTAGCCTTCAAACAACACTGCACATCAGTTTTCTTCAAAAATAGGTAAGCGATCGATCTCCATTATTTGTTGTGCCATGATATGTTTATAAAAGGTTTTCTTGAGCTGATTCCAACAAACTATAGCATGCTTAAAATGGTGGTGTCCTGGCCAAGAAATTTGGATTTTCATCTGTGTGTATGAACACATTTTCTTTCAATTTGGTTTGTTTAAGTTGTTTAAATGGAAATGGCTACCATGTTTATGTGGTTTGATGCATGCTGAAGCTAACGAAATGCTTGATTGTGGTTTCTGGGATTTTTGGGTCATGGTCGATTATTGAAGATGATGTTGAAACCTGCTGCTTGTTTAAAACTTAATTCTGTCCAGATTCTCCTTGGTCTTATTTGGTTGTTGTTGTCTTGTTTGTTTATGATGTTGGTTGCATGAAGTTTATGATGTTTGCCAATGCCATGCTGTTGTTTGATTTTGTTTATAATGATCACATGATTGTGAAGCTGAATGTTGCTGTCAGTGCCAAACCCTAAATGTTGCATGAAGCATTTCTACACCCTGCTGTTGTGATTGCTTATTCGAGTTTTGTGTTATGATAATGTTGAACATATACTGCTACTTTGAAACATCATGAACTTGCTCAAAAAGGCCATATGATTTGTGTGAAAGCTGTGAATGCCTTGCCATTGTTAAAACTCTAGCTGCATGAGCATGGAATTCCCAGAATTGGCATGAAGTTTGGATTGTTGTATGTTGCTGAATGATGCTGTTGGAATATTAATGACATGATGTTTGATTGAGTTTGCTGAATATTTGTTTTTGGTGATTACATGAAGATGCTGCTAAAACCTTGCTGTTGTTAAACCTACCATATCCAGGATTTTTCTCATGACTTTGCTTGGTTTGTGGTTAGTTAATGTGTCGTGGCCTTGATCATTTGTTATTGCTTTTGTGCATGATGCTGACTGTTTGCATATGCCCTGTGCTGTTTTGAAATCCATGAACACTGCCCAGAGATCCATTGAATTGTGCTTGTCATGTTTGATTGTTGCTGGTTAAATGTTACATGATGAACATGATACCATGGCTGTTAAACCCTAGGCCCAGTTTTCCAGAAATTCGCATGAGTGCATGTTTTGCTTGTTTGTGTTGAGGCTGCATAAACACCATTGCCATATTGTGTTTTTCTTTATGGTGGAATTTCGTTGTTGGGTGAGGAGCATAAATTTGATCTGCTGCTGTTACAGCCAAGCGCACGAACCTTTGTTGGCTGCTGTTATTTGTTTTTGATTGCATGAACCATCTTCAATGACATGCTAATTGCCATGTTTGTTTAATTTTCTTGATGATATGATGAATTAGGAAGTGGAATTTGTTGCCCTGCTGCCAAATCCTAAGGGTTTCTAAAAACAGACTGAAATTTCAATTAGTTGGTTTTGAGTTGTTCATGCTACTTGTCGTGCCATGCTGTTTACCTGTTGTTGATAGGTTTTCATTTTTACTGATTGATGCATGAATGTTGAATGCGTATGGTTGCTTCCAAACCCTAATGTGCATGAAACTCCCAGAATTTGGTTTACAATTGTTAATTGTTTGCTTTTCACATGTGCTCTACTGTTCCATTGGCTGAGAGCCAATGAGAACATTTCATTCTCTCCACCTTATGCTGTGCGTTTCAATTAGTGAATTGCCTATTTACACAATTGCCATTCTTTTGACTTATGTTGACCAATTGCTTTGCCTTTTGTTCATGCTTGCTACATTATTTCATCCAACTTCAACAATTATTTTCTAATTCATTTTTCATCCAAAAATTATGATTCTTTTTCCATGATGTTCACAATTGAGTCTAGTATTTAATTATGAATTTTAATGATTTTTCCATTGGCTGGATTTTTTATGGAAATTATTTTCCCAACATGTGTGCATAAATGATACATCTCACCATTTCAATTGTGAAATATTCATGTTATATCCAATGCCTTTGAGATTTTCTGTGGTGAAAATAGACTCCTTGACCTTCATTTCCATATAGACTTTGTGCATTTATCATTGGTGGATTGAGAGTTATAAATTTTTGAAATTATGTATTGCATTGGGTGTCATACCATGATCATGTATTTTCACAAATTTTGTCCACATGCTTCCTTGCATCCAAATGGCCCCAAATTTTGCATGAACCACTCTTTGTGTGTCTAGTTGATGTATGAATTTTCTTGGAATTAATCTTGCTGTTTTCCATTTGATTGTGAATTTTTTTCCATGCTTGGTCATTTGTTGACTTTTTGTGCTATGCCTTGCCAAATCCTTTGTGAAATCCTCATACCATATTGTATGACCATGAAATTTGATATGTGATGACTAGACATCTCAAGCTTTGCATTGGTGTTAATCTCATTCATTTCTCTTCTGTTTTCAATTTGATATGATTTTTTGAAGTTGACCCATGCTTGTTGACTTTCATTGTGCTTACTTAAATTTGGTTTGACTTCATGACTTTAGTTGACTGCTTTCCTCTCATCCAAATGCCATGAAATTTTACATGTCTACCATGTTAGATGTTGGGATTGAGTGTGATTTATTTCATGATTTTTGAGATTGCTTGAGTTGACTTTTGAATGAAGTCTTGCTGTTGACTTTTTGTATGCTTTCTTTGCCATATTTTGACTTCTTTGGCTTATGAAATGACCATGATGCATGATATAAATGTGGGTCCAATTGTAATTGCTTTCTAATTGGTTGACTTTGACTTTGAGTTTACTTTTCCTTGCTGCCTTGACTTTTTCTTTCACTTTTAACCCTAGGCTTGCCCTAGTGGTCCTGCTACTCACCTTCGAGGTTGTGTTTTCAGGTTGACCATCAAATGGCCATTGAGACCAATCCTTTTGACTGGGCTTGGTTAAATATTGTTGTCTAACATCTTTGTTTTGTAGGTGGCTTGGCTCACATGCCCTAAGCCTTGTGCATTGCACATCCATGTGTTTTAGTTGCTTAGTTCCTTTGTGAACTTTTTGCTTTGCTTTGCTTGTATAAGCAATTTGCATTGAGGTATGTCTCTTTTACTTCATGTAGTCTGGAAGACCTGGCCTGTTACTTGGCCAGGCAACTGTCTGAAGTCCTCCTTAAGAGGCAATGTTTGTGGATGTTTAACTTTGTCCTTGCATAGAGTCAAAGTCCTCCTAAGTGAAGAGGCAATTGGTGGAAGGTAGGGATATGCAATCTATCCCCCACTATTCAGTGTGTCATCTGCCTTGCTCACACCACTGTGTTGATGCATTGCAGATACAAACCCAAGATCTTGTACAAACTGTACAGTTGAGTCAGTTTTAATGTGTAGAAGGGTTCCCACTTTCTGAACCCACACATTCTTGTCTTGAGCTCTCCCAAGCCAGGGATAAGAGCTGTGAGGTCTCATCCTCACTTCATCCTTTCATCTGCTTCACCTTAGCCCCTCAATGGCAAGGTTAAGAGCAACACTCACCCCATTCCAGAGGTTTGTTTGTCGAGGTTGATATGACCCCTTGACTAAAACCTAACCCTTGTTTGAGCCACTTGTTTGTGTATAGCGTGTGCTATCTGTACTTGTAGGATAGTTTGACTTGCTTCCTGTGCAAGTTAGGATAGTTTGACTTGCTTCCTGTGCAAGTTAGGATAGTTTGACTTGCTTCCTGTGCAAGTTAGGATAGTTTGACTTGCTTCCTGTGCAAGTTAGGATTAGTTTAGACTTGCTTCCTGTGCAAGTTAGGTTTTGCTTGGCTTGCTTCCTGTGCAAGTTAAGTGTGTGTGGCTTGCTCCCTGTGTGAGCCATACTTAGGATAGGTTGGCCCTTGTGCCATTTAGCTAGAAACCTTAACTTAGGGATGATTTGCATGATAACATCTAGGCTCGAGTCGTAGTCTCCCTAGTTGTGTCTCCCTCTGTTATCTGGTTAGGCTAGTCCTTTATCCCTGCGTAGGGGAACTACATCGCCCTGATCTTCATACCAGATGAAGTATGTAGGCAGGAGATTGAGCTGATCTCTCCGGGCGCCCTTTTTTCTTTTTGTGTGTGTTGTTTGACAGTTGCTAGGCTCGAGTGCCTGACTCCTTAGCAATTTGTTGTCTGTCTGTTTGAGTGTGTGCTTGACAGTTACAGGCTCGAGTCCCCGACTCCCTATTAACTTGTTATGTTGTTGTGTGCTTGGAAGCTGATATAAGTCCCTCGAGTGGCATTTGGGTTCCAGTGTGCGTATGTTTGGTTCGGATGCTGATGTAAGCCCAGCTATTGGCATTCAGGCTCCATGTTTGTCTTCTTGTGTGTTTTGGTTCGGATGCTGATATAAGTCCAGTGATTGGCATTCAGGCTCCATGTTTGCCTTTGCCTGTGTTTGTTTGTGTGCGTGTCAGCCGAGCTACGAATGCTCTGATTCTTCTCTCGTCCGAGAAGATACGTATGCATAGGATGCGATATCCTAGCGAGCACGTGTCGTTTCCCAGTCCGAACTACTTGGACTCTGATGTCTATGCCTGATAGACTAAGTAGGCCCAGGATGCGACATCCTGCCGAGTCAGTTTCAGTCAGTTTCTTTTGTCTCTTTTCAGCCAGTGTGTGTGTTTGAGCAGTGTTTAGCAACCATTTCCCTTCCTATTGTGCGTGGATCCCGTAGAGTACTACGGATGCGTAGGGGTGCTAATACCTTCCCTTCGCATAACCGACTCCCGAACCCATCCTCTTTGGTCGCGAGACCATGTTCTTTTCCCAGGTTTACTCTGAGCGTTTCCTTTCCCTCTTTTGGGATAAATAACGCACGGTGGCGGCTCTGTTGTTCTTTCTTTTCCCGCCGGTTTTTCGCGCGATGCGACAGCTGGCGACTCTGCTGGGGACATAGAGAAGTTGACCTATGCTGGTCCATCTTCCCTGAGCGAGTCTCTCCTAGCGCTCTCTAGGTTAGGGTTTTGGTTGCTTTGTGCTGTGTTTATTTATTGCATTCATTATTTACTGTTTGCATTCATTGTCTATTGAATGCATTTATGTTTGCATTAATGTTTGCATTTATTCATCTGTTCACCTGGCTGGTTGTTTGTTTCTCTCTGTGTGGGGGGGGAGTCAGTTGAGGTAAAAGGTCCAATACCCAGACCATGAGTGCAATCTAGGATACCTAGGAATAGAGTGATTCATGGGAAGCGGGTGGTATGGCGCCACTTAGCGGAACATTGATATCACGAGCAGTTCAGACCCTGGTGGGATGCTGTCGTTACATACTTCGGGTGTGTATATGACAGTATTTTGCGAAAGGTTATTTATGCTGCGTTTCTCTCAAGCTTTACCCTGGCCTAGACTACACCCGTGAGTAGGGAAGGGTTATTCATTATTACAGGTACCGTTGGTGACTCGGTTCTGTTGGTGACTTGGTTCTGTTGGTGACTCTAGTTCAGACAACAGTTTTCGGTTGACCTTAAGTTGGATTTGAGTTCCGAGTTTTGACTGAAGCTTCGACCTAGTGATCAGAGATTGCACAACCAGCCAGTCCAGTCTGCATCATGTGCATCATAGCATATTTATTTTTCAAAAGAAACGCAAAAAAAAAATCCAAAAAAAAAAAAAAGAAAAAAAAAAAAAAAAAAAAAAACTAATCCCTGCATGCATATCATTTCTCAGGTACATTCCCGAGCTTGTCTACTGATAGAGATGGCAACGGTCCCCGAGCCGAAGCGGAAGACCTGTTCCTACAGTTTCCACCGTGAGCCGTTGACTCCGCTAGCTGAGTTGGGTAGCCTCGTGACAGACGATCGACTGAAGAGTTTTGTCGGGCGGTATGGAGATATCTTGACAGTATTGAAGACGGTAGTAGATCCAGTGCCTCTGCAGACGCTACTACAGTTTTATGATCCAGAGCTCAGATGCTTCACTTTCCAGGATTACCAGTTAGCACCGACTCTCGAGGAGTATTCTATCATGTTGAGTATCCCAGTTCAGCACCAGACTCCCTTCTTAGACGTCCCAAAGGAGGTTGACTTTAGATTGATTGCCAGAGCTCTCCACTTGGGTATCAAGGAAGTCAGTGATAGTTGGAAGTCCAGTGGGGATGTTGTAGGATTGCCTTTGAAATTTCTGTTGAGGGTAGCTAGAGAAGAAGCAGAGAAGGGAAGTTGGGAAGCCTTTCATGCTCAGTTGGTCGTCATGATCTATGGGATCGTCTTGTTTCCGAGTATGCCGAATTTTGTTGACTATGCTGCAGTCAGCATTTTCATTGGAGGAAATCCAGTTCCTACTCTATTGGCTGACACTTACTACGCTATTCACAGTAGGCATGGTAAGGGTGGGGCTATCAGGTGTTGTCTCCCACTTTTGCTCAGATGGTTCTTGTCTCTTCTGCCAGTCAGTGGACCTTTTGTGGATGCTCAGAGCACGCATAAATGGACTCAGAGGGTTATGTCTCTTACCTCCTATGATATCAGGTGGCAATCTTACCGGATGGATGTGCGTAACGTCATTATGAGCTGTGGAGGATTCCGTAATGTGCCACTCATAGGGACTAGGGGTTGCATCAATTACAACCCAGTTCTTTCTCTTCGCCAGTTGGGGTTTGTGATGAGTAGAAGACCACTCGAAGCAGAGATAGCTGAGAGTTTTTGTTTTGAGAAGAAGGATGACCCTGTTAGGTTGGAGCAGATTGGAAGAGCTTGGAAGTCCATTGGTGTCAGAGATGGATCCGTCTTAGGGAAGAAGTTTGCCGTTGCTATGCCCGATTACACTGATTGGGTCAAGGAGAGAGTAGAAATTTTGTTGTTACCCTACGATAGGATGGAGCCGTTGCAGGAGCAACCACCTTTGATCCTTGCTGAGAGTGTGTCTGCGGAGCACTACAAGCAAGCCCTAATGGAGAATCGCCGTTTGAGAGAGAAGGAGCAAGATACTCATATGGAGCTGTACAAAGCCAAAGCTGATAAGCTGCACTTGGCCCATCAACTCAGGGAAGTGCAAGGAGAAGATGCTAGCAGACTGAGAAGTAAGAAGAGATCCTACGAGGAGATGGAGAGTATGTTAGATGCAGAACACCGGGAGCGCTTGAGACTGCAGAGAGCAGAAGCCAGTTATCAGAAGAAGATCAGAGACTTGGAGAAGCAACTCAGAGACAAAGATGCTCAGTTGAAGAAGGAGATGGAGTTGAGACAAAGATCAGAGGACCACCTTGGAGGAGAAGTCTTGGAGCTCAGAAGACAGTTGAAAGAGAAGATCACTCCTTTACCAGATTGCTCAGAATGCTCGCTGTTGATAGACCAGTGCCATTACCTGAAGACCCTCATTCCGGAAGACCGTCTGTCTTAGTTTGTATCTCTGATTGCATTTTGTTGAGAATCACCTCCAGGCTTGTTGGATGGGATTCATTTGCGTGTAAGCCATCTCTTGGATCTTTTTGTTAAGAATCACCTCCAGGCTTGTTGGATGGGATTCTTTTTTCTTTTGTACGTTGTTTATTCAGATATTCTGTTGACATTGGTTGTATGCCTTTTTACCCTTATGTGTATATAAGGATGTCAGCATTTCCCTGTATCTGTTTGTTCTCTTGTTGCTGCAGGTTGCCATCTTTTCAGGATGGGTCAGGCTCTTTGAATGCCTGAGAAATGAGCATATCATGTGCATCATACGCATCATTAGCATCATACTCATATCATTTTGCATAACAGGTGTTCTTGATCGTGACTTCTCACTCTTGGTTCCTGTTCAGGCAGGATAGCTGATCAACGTCCGCACCGCTACTTAACAAGACTGAATCGACAGAGAAGTATGGATCAATTTCAAGCTGAGTTGGCTGAGATGAAGGCTAGCATGGCCCAATTCATGAATATGATGCAAGGGGTTGCGCAAGGTCAAGAAGAACTTCGAGCTATGGTTCAGAGACAAGAGGCTGCAAATCCACCGATCAACCATGCTCCGCCAGAGGGAGGCCCGGTCAATGATAACAATGTTGCTACTGCCGTACCCGTCAACAACTATGCTGTAGGTGATGAGTTGGGGGGTATTCGAATCAACGGTCAACCTATTGTTCCAGATGCCGCTAATGCCAGAGTAGTCCGTGCTCCGGCCCGTAATCCTGCTACGATTGTTGACAGACAAGAGGATATGTTCTCTCTGCTCAGTGAAGACGAAGACATTCTAGGAAGGGTTAATGAGAGAGATCGTAAGGTTGAAGCTCTTGCTGAGAAGATCCGTGCTATGGAAAGTCAAAATTCTCTCGGTTTTGATGTCACCAATATGGGGTTGGTTGAAGGTTTGAGAATCCCTCACAAGTTCAAAGCGCCGTCCTTCGACAAATACAACGGTACTTCTTGCCCTCGCACCCATGTGCAGGCTTATTATCGAAAGATCTCTGCGTATACTGATGATGAAAAGATGTGGATGTACTTTTTCCAAGATAGTCTATCTGGGGCTTCTTTGGACTGGTACATGGAATTGAAGAGAGATTCGATCCGATGCTGGAGAGATCTGGGTGAAGCGTTCCTCAGACAGTACAAACACAACATGGACATGGCACCGAGCCGGACTCAGCTGCAGAGCCTTTGTCAGAAATCCAATGAAAGCTTCAAGGAGTATGCCCAGAGGTGGCGTGAACTGGCTGCTAGGGTTCAACCCCCTATGCTGGAGAGGGAATTGACAGATATGTTTATTGGTACTCTTCAAGGTGTGTTTATGGACCGGATGGGGAGCTGCCCGTTCAGTAGTTTTTCTGATGTTGTCATTTGTGGAGAGAGGACTGAGAGTCTAATCAAAGCTGGTAGGATCCATGATGCTGGTTCCTCGTCTTCATTAAAGAAACCCTTCTCTGGGGCACCTCGCCGTAGAGAAGGAGAGACCAATGCTGTACAGCACAGAGGGGGTGTGTACAGAACAAATGCTAACAGAGATCAATATCGTCCAGTAGCTGCAGTAACCATTCCGGCACCTCAACCTCGTCAACAACAACAAAGAGTTCAACAACCGCAACAGCAACAACAACAACAGCAACGTCCTTATCAGCCCAGACAGAAATTGCAGGCTGATAGAAGATTTGATCCTCTGCCCATGTCTTACACAGAGTTATTACCCGAACTACTCAAGTTGGGGATGATTGAGTTGCGTACAATGGCTCCGCCTACAGTGCTGCCTCCTGGCTACGATGCTAATGTTAGATGTGACTTTCATTCTGGGGCACCAGGCCACCATACTGAGAAGTGTCGAGCTCTCCAGCACAAGGTACAAGATTTGATCGATGCCAAGGCAATCAACTTCGCTCCAGTGCCTAACGTCGTAAACAACCCTATGCCTCAGCATGGTGGGCATAGGGTGAACACTATTGAAGGGAAAGAAGCTGAAGATCTAGTTGTTAATGTTGATGATGTTCAGACTTCTCTGCTAGTTGTGAAGTGCCGTCTGCTGAAGGGGGGTGTCTACCCGGGCTGTGATGAAGATTGTTTGGGCTGTGCAGAATCTGAGAATGGTTGCGACCAGTTGAGGACCGGTATCCAGGGTATGATGGATGAGGGTTGTTTGCAATTCAGTAGGGCTGTAAAAGATCGTGGAACAGCGTCAACTATCACCATTTACTTTAAACCGTCTGAAGAACGTGGACAAAGGATTGTCAGTGCACCTGCGTCAAATGGTACCCCAGTTACCATTCCCGTGCCTGTAACCATCAGTGTTCCAACTACTACTGCTGCGTCTGGAAGAAGGGCTGTTGAGAATAGTAGAGCTGTGCCGTGGAAGTATGATAATGCTCACCGCAGTTACAGAAGGGCTGAAAGTCAGACGAGACCAGTGAATCAAACTCCAGTGACAATTGGTTTACCGAATAGAGTTCCTGCAACTGTTGGTCCGGCTGTGGATAATGTAGGAGGTCCAGGAGGTTTTACCAGAAGCGGTCGTCTGTTCGCACCGCAGCCTTTGAGGGACAATAATGCCGAGGCTCTCGCCAGAGCAAAGGGTAAGCAAGCTGTGGTTGAGGAAGAGCCTGTTCAGAAAGAAGCGCCCGAGGGGTCATTTGAGAAGGACGTGGAGGAGTTTATGAAGATAATCAAGAAGAGTGACTACAAGATTGTGGATCAGTTGAATCAGACTCCGTCCAAGATTTCTATACTTTCACTGTTGATGTGCTCTGAAGCACACCGTAATGCCTTGCTGAAGATGTTGAATCTGGCTTACGTGCCTCAAGAGATTTCTGTCAATCAACTGGAGGGTGTGATGGCCAATGTGAGCACCAGACATGGTGTAGGTTTCACCAACTTGGATTTACCACCTGAAGGGCGAAACCATAACAAAGCCTTGCACATCACCATGGAGTGCAAGGGGGCAGTGTTGTCTCACGTATTGGTAGACACCGGGTCGTCGCTGAATGTGTTGCCTAAGCAGATTCTGAGGAAGATCGATGCGGAAGGGTTTGTGCTCAATCCCAGTGACCTGATCGTTCGTGCTTTCGACGGATCCAAGCGTTCTGTGTGTGGAGAAGTTACCTTGCCTGTGAAGATAGGTCCTGAGGTATTCGATATCATCTTCTATGTTATGGACATCCAGCCTGCCTATAGTTGTCTGTTGGGGCGTCCATGGATTCATGCAGCAGGGGCAGTCTCGTCGACTCTCCATCAGAAGCTCAAGTATGTCTGGAACGGTCAGATTGTGACGGTGTGTGGTGAAGAAGAGATTTTGGTGAGTCATCTATCCTCGTTCAAATATGTTGAGGTGGATGGCGAGATCCACGAAACATTATGCCAGGCGTTTGAGACTGTGGCTCTTGAGAAAGTGGCGTATGCTGAGCAGAGGAAGCCAGGTGCTTCAATCACTTCTTACAAGCAGGCTAAGGAGGTTGTTGATTCTGGAAAAGCTGAAGGCTGGGGCAAGATGGTGGATTTGCCTGTCAAAGAAGACAAATTTGGTGTTGGTTATGAGCCTCTCCGAGCAGAGCAGAATGGTCAAGCGGGTCCGAGTACCTTTACCAACGCTGGGCTGATGAATCATGGCGACGTTTCTGCAACCGGTAGTGAAGACTGTGACAGTGATTGTGATTTGGACGACTGGGTTCGCCCGTGTGCACCAGGGGGGTCTATCAACAACTGGACGGCTGAAGAAGTGGTTCCAGTTACTCTTCTAACAGAGTAATTTTCTGTTGTTTTGTCATTTTGCATGAAAATCCTACGTTCTGCCCAAGGCGTAGTGATTCATTTTGTAGGGCCTCATCATGTTTTAATGATTATCATTAATGAAGGACATTTTTTGCAATCAAACTTTGTGATCCTTGTTTTTCTATTTTTGTTTTCACTTTTTCAAAACAATAAAAATGGCAATGTTTTTGTTTTTTGTGACTTTTTTCGAACTCTTTTTCTAAAACAAAGCATTAAACATGCAGAAGCGATCTTATGGCATTCACTATGAACAGTTCTGTTATGGCTCAGTATGATTTCGATAATCCCATTTACCAAGCTGAAGAGGAGAGTGAGGAAGACTGTGAACTCCCTGCAGAATTGGCCAGACTACTGAAGCAGGAGGAGAGGGTCATCCAACCTCATCAGGAGGAGTTGGAAACTATTAATTTGGGTACTGAGGACGCCAAAAGGGAAATCAAGATTGGGGCTGCTTTAGAGGACTCTGTCAAGAGGAGGCTGATTGAGATGCTGAGAGAATATGTGGAAGTATTCGCCTGGTCGTATCAAGATATGCCTGGTTTAGATACAGACATTGTGGTGCACCGATTACCTCTTAGAGAAGGATGTCCTTCGGTCAAGCAGAAGCTTCGTAGAACGAGTCCTGACATGGCAACTAAGATCAAGGAAGAAGTTCAGAAGCAGTGGGATGCAGGTTTTTTGGCTGTTACCAGTTATCCACCGTGGGTTGCCAACATCGTTCCTGTGCCGAAGAAGGATGGCAAAGTCAGAATGTGTGTCGATTACCGGGATTTGAACAGAGCGAGTCCGAAAGATGATTTCCCATTACCTCACATTGATGTATTGGTTGATAATACGGCTCAATCCTCGGTATTCTCTTTCATGGATGGTTTCTCCGGATATAATCAGATCAAGATGGCGCCAGAAGACATGGAAAAGACGACATTCATTACACCTTGGGGCACGTTCTGCTATAAGGTGATGCCATTTGGGCTGAAGAATGCTGGTGCTACCTATCAGAGGGCAATGACGACTCTTTTTCATGACATGATGCACAAAGAAATTGAAGTGTATGTGGATGATATGATTGCAAAGGCGCAGACAGAAGAGGAGCACCTGGTTAATTTACAGAAGCTGTTTGACCGGTTGAGAAAGTTCAGACTAAGGTTGAATCCGAACAAGTGCACGTTTGGAGTGAGATCCGGGAAGCTCTTAGGCTTCATTGTCAGTGAGAAAGGGATTGAGGTTGATCCAGCGAAAGTCAAAGCTATTCAAGAGATGCCTGAACCGAAAACGGAGAAGCAAGTCCGTGGGTTTTTAGGGAGATTGAACTACATTGCAAGGTTCATATCTCACCTAACTGCTACATGTGAACCAATTTTCAAACTGCTTAGAAAGAATCAAGCGATCAAGTGGAATGATGACTGTCAGAAAGCTTTCGACAAGATTAAAGAGTATTTACAGAAACCTCCAATCCTTATACCTCCAGTTCCAGGGAGACCTCTGATAATGTACCTGTCAGTGACTGAGAACTCGATGGGGTGTGTATTGGGACAGCATGACGAGTCTGGTCGAAAAGAGCATGCCATATACTACCTCAGCAAAAAGTTTACCGACTGTGAAACACGATATTCACTGCTCGAGAAAACTTGCTGTGCTTTGGCCTGGGCTGCTCGCCGACTGAGACAGTATATGTTGAACCATACTACTCTGTTGATTTCTAAGATGGATCCAGTAAAGTACATCTTTGAGAAACCAGCTCTCACCGGACGTGTTGCCCGTTGGCAGATGATTCTAACAGAGTATGACATCCAATACACGTCGCAGAAGGCCATCAAAGGTAGTATTCTGTCAGACTATCTTGCCGAACAACCGATTGATGACTATCAGCCTATGATGTTTGAATTCCCTGATGAAGACATCATGTATCTTAAGATGAAAGATTGCGAAGAGCCTCTTGTCGAGGAAGGACCGGACCCGGATGACAAATGGACGCTGATGTTTGATGGGGCTGTGAATATGAATGGTAACGGTGTTGGGGCAGTATTGATCAATCCTAAAGGTGCTCATATACCTTTTTCTGCCAGACTGACGTTTGACGTCACCAACAACGAAGCTGAGTATGAGGCTTGTATCATGGGGATAGAAGAAGCCATTGATCTGAGGATCAAAACACTTGACATATTTGGAGATTCAGCTCTAGTGATCAACCAAGTCAATGGAGATTGGAATACGAATCAGCCGCATTTGATTCCGTATAGAGATTATACCAGAAGAATACTGACGTTCTTCAAGAGGGTGAAGTTGTATCATGTCCCCCGGGATGAGAATCAGATGGCTGATGCCTTGGCTACTTTATCCTCCATGATAAAGGTTCATTGGTGGAATCATGTCCCACATGTTGCGGTGAATCGACTTGAGAGGCCTGCGTATGTGTTTGCAGCCGAGTCTGTTGTGATTGATGAGAAGCCATGGTATTATGACATCAAGAATTTCCTCAAGACTCAAGAGTATCCTGAAGGTGCGTCAAAGAATGACAAGAAAACCCTGAGGAGGCTAGCTGGAAGCTTCTATTTGAATCAGGATGATGTGTTGTATAAGAGAAACTTTGACATGGTCCTGCTCAGATGCGTGGACAGACCTGAGGCAGACATGTTAATGCAGGAAGTTCATGAAGGTTCCTTTGGTACTCATGCCGGCGGACATGCAATGGCTAAGAAATTGTTGAGAGCGGGTTATTACTGGATGACTATGGAATCCGATTGTTTCAAATATGCTCGGAAGTGCCATAAGTGTCAAATCTATGCTGATAAGGTGCACGTACCACCAAGCCCTCTGAATATCATGAATTCGCCTTGGCCGTTCGCCATGTGGGGCATTGATATGATTGGGAAGATTGAGCCTACTGCTTCGAATGGACATCGCTTCATCTTGGTTGCGATTGACTATTTCACCAAGTGGGTGGAAGCAGCTTCCTATGCTAACGTTACCAAACAAGTGGTTACCCGGTTCATCAAGAAAGAGATCATATGTCGTTACGGAGTTCCTGAGAGAATCATCACTGACAATGGTTCGAATCTCAATAACAAGATGATGAAAGAGCTTTGTAAAGATTTCAAGATTGAACATCACAATTCTTCTCCTTACAGACCGAAGATGAATGGTGCTGTAGAAGCGGCGAACAAGAATATCAAGAAGATTGTGCAGAAGATGGTCGTTACGTACAAGGATTGGCATGAAATGCTGCCTTTCGCTTTGCATGGGTACCGTACCTCAGTACGTACGTCGACCGGGGCAACCCCCTACTCCCTTGTGTATGGTATGGAAGCTGTCCTACCTGTTGAAGTGGAGATTCCTTCGCTGAGAGTTTTATTGGATGTCAAGCTGGACGAAGCCGAGTGGATTCGAACAAGGTTTAACGAGTTGAGCCTTATTGAGGAGAGACGGTTAGCAGCTGTATGCCATGGACAGTTGTATCAGAGAAGGATGAAGCGAGCCTTTGATCAGAAAGTGCGTCCTCGAAGCTATCAGGTCGGTGATTTAGTTTTGAAGAGGATCCTCCCTCCCGGTACAGATAACAGGGGCAAGTGGACTCCTAATTACGAAGGTCCGTATGTTGTGAAGAAGGTCTTCTCCGGTGGAGCCTTGATGCTTACAACTATGGATGGTGAAGATTTTCCGTCTCCTGTCAACTCAGATGTAGTCAAAAAATACTTCGCATAAATCGACCCGCTGGACAAAAAGAAAAAGAGTCCAGGCAAAAAAAGGGCATCCCGACGAACCAAAAAACAGAAAGAAAAGGTTCGGGCAAAAATTAGGGATAAAATAAAAAAATTGTACACCCGGTAAGTCGAAAACCCGCAAGGGCGGCTTAGGCAAAAATGGGTATCCCGGTGGATTGAAAACCCGAAAGGGCGATCCAGGCAAAAATTAGGGATTAAAGCGAAGACTACAGTCTGAGTTGTCTGTACTTCATCGAGCTTTGTCGTCTGCCATCTCGAAAGATGTGATCTGTCCAGTCATTCTTCTCAGAAAGCAAGGAGTTGGGAGGAAAACTGATGATCTGTGAGTTATAACAGAATTGGGAAATAGTGGATGCCGTGTCCACGTTGCCATTAGGATAGGATTTTCCTTTTGTACGCAATTACCTCTTTCTAGGAATTGCTTCCTAATGTATTTGCCTCTTCAGGCACATCTTCAATCAATAAAAAAGAAAATCGTTATTCAGATAAATAGCTCTTATTTTTATTTTTACTGTTTTGTTCGCAAAATGTCCGAATTTTTGATAAGCATTGCATATAAAAAACATGAAGGCTACACAACAATGTGCAGAATGATAAAACATTTGAAAATCATTTTGAATGTTGCGGACACTTGAGCGTATCTTGTCCATACATCCCCTGGGGGGCATTTCGTTGTGCTGTTTTTCAGATTGGCGTCTGTGAGGACGTTTCCTCAACAAATATTTTCCCCAAGCAAGCTTGAAAGCTATCAGAGTTATGTTCCCCTGCGAAGACGTCTGTGGATAGTGTTTTCTATTCCCCAACAGATCTAAGGATGGCCTGTCCCCAGCAGGCCTGTATTTGCCGATTTCCTCCCCGAGTGAGGCAGGTTCATTGAATTTATCCCCAGCGGAGTTTACCTTTTCCCAGCAGCAGTGCCATGCTTCAACATGAGTGTGGAGTCGCTTTACCATTCCTCAAGCAAAGTTCCCCGCAGAGTATTTCCCCCAAGAGGAGTCTCCCCACAGAGTCAGAGTATCTGATCATTTCGGCTCCCTAGCCAGGGTTCATTTGCATTTTGCATGTAGTAATCATTGCATCCTCAAAAAAACTGCGTAGCATTCCCATCCAATATGGAGCATTACGCCATAGAAAAAATCAAACATATGCATTCATGTGTTAACTTCACCAGACCGTATCCCCGGCAGAGGCGGATCATTTCATTCAACATCAGCACAGCAAGACTGCTACAGTTGCTTTTGACAGCATTCAGAATTGTTTATTCCCCACAGAGGTTTATTTCCTCACCCGATGGTGACAGAAAGTTTGTTTCTCCTCAGTGAGACCCCCAGCAAGTGGTCAACCTTGCCTTGACATATCTCAGATGTCGTTTTTGTGATACCAGTAAGTACCCGCGTGTGCTTATTCATTTTTGGTGTCGGTAAACACCATTGTTTCGGTGTCGGTAAACATCGAGTATTTTCTCCAGTCATCGGTAAATGTCTGGTCATCATTTTTGGTGTCGGTAAACACCACTTGTTTCGGTGTCTGTAAACATCGGTACTCTCTCCAGTCATCAGTAAATGTCTGGTCATCATATTTGGTGTCGGTAAACACCATTGTTTCGATGTCCGTAAACATCGAGTCTTCTCTCCAGTCATCAGTAAATGTCTGGTCATTCTTTTTGATGTCGGTAAACATCGAGGCTCACCCAGTCATCGGTAAATGTCTGGTCATTTTTTTTGATGTCGGTAAACATCATCTTTCGATGTCGGTAAACATCGAGTCTTTTCCTCAGTCATCGGTAAATGTCTGACAAATCCCCAGCTAGAAATCCCCAGTAGAGTCATCTGTAAATGTCCTATCTGGTTTCCAGTTGCGAATGTTTGTTTGTCTCATCCCAGTCATCAGTAAATGTCTGGTCATTCTTTTTGATGTCAGTAAACATCATCTTTCAATGTCGGTAAACATCGAGTCCCATCCCAGTCATCGGTAAATGTCTGGTCATTTCTTTGGATGTCGGTAAACATCATCTTTCGATGTCGGTAAACATCGTGTCCCACCCCAGTCATCGGTAAATGTCTGGTCATTCTTTTGATGTCGGTAAACATCGAGTCTCATCCCAGTCATCTGTAAGTGTCTGGTCATTACTTTGTTTCCTTGTTGATAAAATCAAAATCCCCAGAAGTCGTCGGTAAACGTCTTGTCTGGTATCACCACAAAGATTTTATCCCCCCCAAGTGGAGATGCCATCAGTAAATGGCCCAGTTTTCTTCGATATCGGTAAATATCAAATTCCCAGTTGCAGTAGCCATCGGTAAATGGTCAAGTTGAAGTTGACATCGGTAAATGTCAAGTTTCTTTGAAGATGCCATCGGTAAATGGTCTTGCTAAGTTGACATCGGTAAATGTCAAGTTTCTTTGAAGATATCATCGGTAAATGGTCTTGCTTCCTTTCTACATCAAAATCTGTTTCCCAGCCGCCATCGGTAAATGGTCGTGCTGAAGTTGATATCGGTAAATATCAAGTCTCAAGTTTTAACCATCGGTAAATGGTCTGTTTTTCAGAAGTTTTTTTTCCCAGCCGCCATCGGTAAATGGTCGTGCTGAAGTTGATATCAGTAAATATCAAGATTCCAGTTCCTCAACCATCGGTAAATGGTTTTGCTTTTCTGAAGCTGTCATGCAGTTTGTCATCGGTAAATGACGTGGTTCTTTTTATATTATATCCAGTCTGTGCAAATTCTACGGTTCTTTGGTATTCAATCCCTGTTTACCCTGAAAGTCTGACAGCCGTTGCTATCATCCGTTCGGGTTCCCAGCTGATTGAATAGGGGCAGCTGTAGCACCTCAAATTTGCACCTACCATTATACATACATTTTCATATTAGGTCATAGCATGTCATGATCCATTGCATAGCATTTGCATTGTTCCTCAGTTGCCTCAAGTGCAAACAGTCAAGAATTAGGTCAAACTAATCTCCTGATCAGTCAACCAAGCAAGCAAAGGAATTTCTCATTGAATCAAGGCCTTGGGGTTTGTCCAACAAGTTCACATGGCTTGGAGGTCTATTTGAAGAATTTTGGTCAAGGGTTGAAGGCTCAGAGGTCAGCAGTTCATGCCCAGACAGTCAAAAACCCTAAAAAAGTCAACTGTCAGTCAAAGCAGTGGATGGTGGTCATTCTTGTGGAATCTGGGCACCATGGTCAATAATCAAGAGTTCAAACAACTTGGGACATCATTTGAAGTCAAGTCCTCAAGGAATTAGGGTTTGGAAGTCATCAGTCAAGGCACAATCATTCAGAAACCCTAAAAGTCAACTGTTGGTCAACTGTCCATTTAATCGGTGATTGGATGATTGGAATTGGTTTGTGAGGGTTCATTCATGTCCAAATGGTCATCATATATCATGCCAAATACCATCATGGAAGAATTTGAAGCCAGATCATGAATTTCCCAAAATAGAAACTGGGCCTGTAATTGAAAACTGCCATAAATGGAAAGTTTTGGTCCTCAAACTTACATCATGATACAAGCCTCAAATGAATTTTTGCCCAACATGAAAGTTGAAGATCTTGTTCTCCCATTTCCAAAAAGTCCTAGAACTCTCAATCCCCATGTGTGGTTGGCAAGTTATGATCGAATCGATTTCAGAAAATCTTGAACTTCAAAGGGCCATATCTCCCAAACCATTTGGCCAAATTTGGTGGGGTTTTTTCCTACAAACCACATTTTTCATCCTCTTTCCAAAAATATAAATTTCATGAGCCAAAACCTCACCAATCAAAATGGCATATTTTGACCTTTTTCATTTAAATGGAAGTTTGACCAAGAGTTGACTTTTTGACTCAAACATTTTTTCAGCATTTGGCCAATTGGGACAGCTCATAAATGTCATTTAGAAGGTGTTTGCAAGGTCAAATTATGCAGCCCATGTGAATATGGCTTGGTTGCTTGAATTGTAAGAAAGTACCATTTAACCATACTTGCACCATACTTGTCCATGCCTTGCCTTGTACCTCAAGAGGACAGCATTATGCAGCAACTTTTTCTGTCATTAGAGCCTCACTTACAGCCTAAAATTAATAGCAAAACAAAGAACCATGCTTAGTTGCTTAAGAATTGGAAAAAGGACATGTTTGTACCATACTTTCACAACCATAACATGTACTGTCCATGACAGAATTTTTCCCCCAAATTTTCTGTCACATTTCCACACAAGACAAGGGCATGGCTGGTACTGTCACAGAAAAGGCTACAAACCACACACCATTGGCATTTCTCTTCAAAAAGGACCTGTCACCATACTGCAGAAAGGGAGGGAACACCTTGACAATTACACCTGGCTGTGCAATTCAGAGAGGACAACCACACCATGCCATAGTTAATGCAGCAAAGTACAAGCATTTTTTTTCTGTCATTTGTGAAGGACAGTAGTAACAGCAGGGCAAAAAACCATTTTGGCCAAAAACAATACAAAACAGCAGGGCATTTTTCTTATTTGTAATTCCTGTCAAGAGGGAACCTTGCCCTCACTTTTCTGTCAACCAAATGCAACAGATCACCATGCTTTTTCTAGGCCACACTGCAGCAGAAGGTTATGAGTGAATCTTGCCTTCACCTCACTTCATCTGTCAAAAACAAAAGGGCATGACCTAACCTGCCTGGCCTGGCACAATCGGCTCCCCATCTTTGGAACTAGTAGCCAGCATACAAAAACACTTTGACATTTTGCTTCTCAAAAAAGGACCCTGCCAACTTCTAGCAGCAACAACCTAGCAGCAACATGATCCCACTTGGCCATTTTGCATTTTTCCTGGTCATCAAAAACAGGTAGCAGTAGCAGCATAAACCATGGATGACTGATCCTAAAACAAGATCACTTGGCCATTTTGCATTTGTTTTTTCTGTCATCAAAGCTGTCAAAACAGCATACCACAAAAGGAACCTTCATTCATTTTTCCAAAAGAAAACCACTTGGCCAAGGCAAATGAGGCAAGGGCATGCTGATTCAAAAGACTTGGCAACAAAAGAACCCTGTCATAAAAACCTGCAGCAGCATAAAACACAGGACAGCATAGGCCTTGGTCCTCTCAACTGACCTTGCTATTGGCATTTGAACCTTGCCTATCCAAACTCAAGCAGCACCAAACCTTGCCATTTGCACCATTTTCTGTCATACACACACAGCATTGGCACACCCTTGGCACTTAGCATCGCCTGTCCAAACAGAAAAAAACACATATTTTCTCATTTGCATTTTTGGGCTCGAGTGAACTTTTCTGCTAAACCCTTGAAAACCTTTGAAACACCTTCATCCCTTCATCATCCAAACCACATTTTAAAGCTTTTCCAACCTCATTTTCCTTGCTGTAACAGCTCTTCTACTCTGTTTTCTCAAAGCTCAACAAATGGCAATTCGAATTGTGGAAGCTTCCAAGCAAGTTTGAGCTGAACAAGTTTCACCATCCACCAACACAAAGCACAAGAGCCACCTGTTTTGGACTGTAGCCTTCAAACAACACTGCACATCAGTTTTCTTCAAAAATAGGTAAGCGATCGATCTCCATTATTTGTTGTGCCATGATATGTTTATAAAAGGTTTTCTTGAGCTGATTCCAACAAACTATAGCATGCTTAAAATGGTGGTGTCCTGGCCAAGAAATTTGGATTTTCATCTGTGTGTATGAACACATTTTCTTTCAATTTGGTTTGTTTAAGTTGTTTAAATGGAAATGGCTACCATGTTTATGTGGTTTGATGCATGCTGAAGCTAACGAAATGCTTGATTGTGGTTTCTGGGATTTTTGGGTCATGGTCGATTATTGAAGATGATGTTGAAACCTGCTGCTTGTTTAAAACTTAATTCTGTCCAGATTCTCCTTGGTCTTATTTGGTTGTTGTTGTCTTGTTTGTTTATGATGTTGGTTGCATGAAGTTTATGATGTTTGCCAATGCCATGCTGTTGTTTGATTTTGTTTATAATGATCACATGATTGTGAAGCTGAATGTTGCTGTCAGTGCCAAACCCTAAATGTTGCATGAAGCATTTCTACACCCTGCTGTTGTGATTGCTTATTCGAGTTTTGTGTTATGATAATGTTGAACATATACTGCTACTTTGAAACATCATGAACTTGCTCAAAAAGGCCATATGATTTGTGTGAAAGCTGTGAATGCCTTGCCATTGTTAAAACTCTAGCTGCATGAGCATGGAATTCCCAGAATTGGCATGAAGTTTGGATTGTTGTATGTTGCTGAATGATGCTGTTGGAATATTAATGACATGATGTTTGATTGAGTTTGCTGAATATTTGTTTTTGGTGATTACATGAAGATGCTGCTAAAACCTTGCTGTTGTTAAACCTACCATATCCAGGATTTTTCTCATGACTTTGCTTGGTTTGTGGTTAGTTAATGTGTCGTGGCCTTGATCATTTGTTATTGCTTTTGTGCATGATGCTGACTGTTTGCATATGCCCTGTGCTGTTTTGAAATCCATGAACACTGCCCAGAGATCCATTGAATTGTGCTTGTCATGTTTGATTGTTGCTGGTTAAATGTTACATGATGAACATGATACCATGGCTGTTAAACCCTAGGCCCAGTTTTCCAGAAATTCGCATGAGTGCATGTTTTGCTTGTTTGTGTTGAGGCTGCATAAACACCATTGCCATATTGTGTTTTTCTTTATGGTGGAATTTCGTTGTTGGGTGAGGAGCATAAATTTGATCTGCTGCTGTTACAGCCAAGCGCACGAACCTTTGTTGGCTGCTGTTATTTGTTTTTGATTGCATGAACCATCTTCAATGACATGCTAATTGCCATGTTTGTTTAATTTTCTTGATGATATGATGAATTAGGAAGTGGAATTTGTTGCCCTGCTGCCAAATCCTAAGGGTTTCTAAAAACAGACTGAAATTTCAATTAGTTGGTTTTGAGTTGTTCATGCTACTTGTCGTGCCATGCTGTTTACCTGTTGTTGATAGGTTTTCATTTTTACTGATTGATGCATGAATGTTGAATGCGTATGGTTGCTTCCAAACCCTAATGTGCATGAAACTCCCAGAATTTGGTTTACAATTGTTAATTGTTTGCTTTTCACATGTGCTCTACTGTTCCATTGGCTGAGAGCCAATGAGAACATTTCATTCTCTCCACCTTATGCTGTGCGTTTCAATTAGTGAATTGCCTATTTACACAATTGCCATTCTTTTGACTTATGTTGACCAATTGCTTTGCCTTTTGTTCATGCTTGCTACATTATTTCATCCAACTTCAACAATTATTTTCTAATTCATTTTTCATCCAAAAATTATGATTCTTTTTCCATGATGTTCACAATTGAGTCTAGTATTTAATTATGAATTTTAATGATTTTTCCATTGGCTGGATTTTTTATGGAAATTATTTTCCCAACATGTGTGCATAAATGATACATCTCACCATTTCAATTGTGAAATATTCATGTTATATCCAATGCCTTTGAGATTTTCTGTGGTGAAAATAGACTCCTTGACCTTCATTTCCATATAGACTTTGTGCATTTATCATTGGTGGATTGAGAGTTATAAATTTTTGAAATTATGTATTGCATTGGGTGTCATACCATGATCATGTATTTTCACAAATTTTGTCCACATGCTTCCTTGCATCCAAATGGCCCCAAATTTTGCATGAACCACTCTTTGTGTGTCTAGTTGATGTATGAATTTTCTTGGAATTAATCTTGCTGTTTTCCATTTGATTGTGAATTTTTTTCCATGCTTGGTCATTTGTTGACTTTTTGTGCTATGCCTTGCCAAATCCTTTGTGAAATCCTCATACCATATTGTATGACCATGAAATTTGATATGTGATGACTAGACATCTCAAGCTTTGCATTGGTGTTAATCTCATTCATTTCTCTTCTGTTTTCAATTTGATATGATTTTTTGAAGTTGACCCATGCTTGTTGACTTTCATTGTGCTTACTTAAATTTGGTTTGACTTCATGACTTTAGTTGACTGCTTTCCTCTCATCCAAATGCCATGAAATTTTACATGTCTACCATGTTAGATGTTGGGATTGAGTGTGATTTATTTCATGATTTTTGAGATTGCTTGAGTTGACTTTTGAATGAAGTCTTGCTGTTGACTTTTTGTATGCTTTCTTTGCCATATTTTGACTTCTTTGGCTTATGAAATGACCATGATGCATGATATAAATGTGGGTCCAATTGTAATTGCTTTCTAATTGGTTGACTTTGACTTTGAGTTTACTTTTCCTTGCTGCCTTGACTTTTTCTTTCACTTTTAACCCTAGGCTTGCCCTAGTGGTCCTGCTACTCACCTTCGAGGTTGTGTTTTCAGGTTGACCATCAAATGGCCATTGAGACCAATCCTTTTGACTGGGCTTGGTTAAATATTGTTGTCTAACATCTTTGTTTTGTAGGTGGCTTGGCTCACATGCCCTAAGCCTTGTGCATTGCACATCCATGTGTTTTAGTTGCTTAGTTCCTTTGTGAACTTTTTGCTTTGCTTTGCTTGTATAAGCAATTTGCATTGAGGTATGTCTCTTTTACTTCATGTAGTCTGGAAGACCTGGCCTGTTACTTGGCCAGGCAACTGTCTGAAGTCCTCCTTAAGAGGCAATGTTTGTGGATGTTTAACTTTGTCCTTGCATAGAGTCAAAGTCCTCCTAAGTGAAGAGGCAATTGGTGGAAGGTAGGGATATGCAATCTATCCCCCACTATTCAGTGTGTCATCTGCCTTGCTCACACCACTGTGTTGATGCATTGCAGATACAAACCCAAGATCTTGTACAAACTGTACAGTTGAGTCAGTTTTAATGTGTAGAAGGGTTCCCACTTTCTGAACCCACACATTCTTGTCTTGAGCTCTCCCAAGCCAGGGATAAGAGCTGTGAGGTCTCATCCTCACTTCATCCTTTCATCTGCTTCACCTTAGCCCCTCAATGGCAAGGTTAAGAGCAACACTCACCCCATTCCAGAGGTTTGTTTGTCGAGGTTGATATGACCCCTTGACTAAAACCTAACCCTTGTTTGAGCCACTTGTTTGTGTATAGCGTGTGCTATCTGTACTTGTAGGATAGTTTGACTTGCTTCCTGTGCAAGTTAGGATAGTTTGACTTGCTTCCTGTGCAAGTTAGGATAGTTTGACTTGCTTCCTGTGCAAGTTAGGATTGTTTGACTTGCTTCCTGTGCAAGTTAGGATTAGTTTAGACTTGCTTCCTGTGCAAGTTAGGTTTTGCTTGGCTTGCTTCCTGTGCAAGTTAAGTGTGTGTGGCTTGCTCCCTGTGTGAGCCATACTTAGGATAGGTTGGCCCTTGTGCCATTTAGCTAGAAACCTTAACTTAGGGATGATTTGCATGATAACATCTAGGCTCGAGTCGTAGTCTCCCTAGTTGTGTCTCCCTCTGTTATCTGGTTAGGCTAGTCCTTTATCCCTGCGTAGGGGAACTACATCGCCCTGATCTTCATACCAGATGAAGTATGTAGGCAGGAGATTGAGCTGATCTCTCCGGGCGCCCTTTTTTCTTTTTGTGTGTGTTGTTTGACAGTTGCTAGGCTCGAGTGCCTGACTCCTTAGCAATTTGTTGTCTGTCTGTTTGAGTGTGTGCTTGACAGTTACAGGCTCGAGTCCCCGACTCCCTATTAACTTGTTATGTTGTTGTGTGCTTGGAAGCTGATATAAGTCCCTCGAGTGGCATTTGGGTTCCAGTGTGCGTATGTTTGGTTCGGATGCTGATGTAAGCCCAGCTATTGGCATTCAGGCTCCATGTTTGTCTTCTTGTGTGTTTTGGTTCGGATGCTGATATAAGTCCAGTGATTGGCATTCAGGCTCCATGTTTGCCTTTGCCTGTGTTTGTTTGTCTGCGTGTCAGCCGAGCTACGAATGCTCTGATTCTTCTCTCGTCCGAGAAGATACGTATGCATAGGATGCGATATCCTAGCGAGCACGTGTCGTTTCCCAGTCCGAACTACTTGGACTCTGATGTCTATGCCTGATAGACTAAGTAGGCCCAGGATGCGACATCCTGCCGAGTCAGTTTCAGTCAGTTTCTTTTGTCTCTTTTCAGCCAGTGTGTGTGTTTGAGCAGTGTTTAGCAACCATTTCCCTTCCTATTGTGCGTGGATCCCGTAGAGTACTACGGATGCGTAGGGGTGCTAATACCTTCCCTTCGCATAACCGACTCCCGAACCCATCCTCTTTGGTCGCGAGACCATGTTCTTTTCCCAGGTTTACTCTGAGCGTTTCCTTTCCCTCTTTTGGGATAAATAACGCACGGTGGCGGCTCTGTTGTTCTTTCTTTTCCCGCCGGTTTTTCGCGCGATGCGACAAATATATGATGAAAACTTTGTTCTTATTCAAAACTCTTTGTGTTGGTTTATGATCGAGAGATGTTTACCAACTCTTAACCTAGGTTTTCATCCAAACTTGTTTGTTAGCTAGAGATAGTAATGAATGATTTTGTTCACCATAAGGTTGAACCAAAAAGTTATCATTTTGATAGATTGTGTTAGAGATAAACAATGGATCAAAATGGGAAAACTCACAATGTATGTTAGAGATAAACACATTGGGAGGACTTTGTGAAATAATTTATCATCTAAAGGAGTTTATAAGTTTGTTGATCGAACATATACATGCAAAGTGATCGTTGAACCCTAACTTTGGCAATATTTCTCAAATATTCAAACCAAAACTTTTACCGCATTTAATTACATTTTTATGCAAGATACCGTGACAAACACCAAAACCCTATTGTTACCTTAAGCTAAGAATTAATACAACCATCGAAAGGCGGTGATATCTTACAATCCCTGTGGATACGATAACAAAAACCCGACACTTAAGATTACATTCAACAAAATGGATTTGAGCTATCAAATATGGGTATCTTTCACTCCATTTCCTTGCTAAAATGTCGAAACCACCTTTGTTTCAGATGAAATGCAATGCAATGATAATCTATCTTGGTACCTTTGATTTGTGTGTTATTGTGCAGGAAGTAGGCATGAAATAATAGAAAATGAAGACACAAGAAATGTGGCAAAGGGATCAAATGAAACATGCATTCATCAACTGCCTCGCTAGGCGAGGGCTGTGGCGAAGGACTCGCTAGGCGAGCGTCCAGCGAGAAGCTCTAGTATTTAACAGATGCAAACATCACCACACTCGCTAGGCGAGCTTCCAGCGAGGAGTGTGGCGAACGCGTCCAGACTTGGTGAAAAGCGCAGCCAGCACTCACTCGCTAGGCGAGCCATTAGCGAGCTCCCAGCGAGCATTCCAGTAGCAAAACCTCTCAACCTCGCTGGGGCGAAGGTTGAAGCGTGTCCTTCGCTAGGCGAAGGTTTTGTTTGCTAGGCGAACATGACAGTCTGGGAAAGGCTATTTCTCTGGGCGCAGGTGCCTCAGGTGCCTCAATTAGGGGCTCGCTAGGCGAGCCATTCTGCTCGCCTAGCGAGCATGACAGCCCAGTAGCTGCTCTATAAGTAGCAAGTGCCACTTTTTGGAGCCATACCTAGTTTTTCCATACTTTTGTACTTTTTCCAAATATTTTTACAGCATTGTTCCAAGAATCTTTTGTGACCTAGATTTCATTTCTCTTCATCTCTTAACCATCTTTTACAAAAAGAAGGTGGATTCCCATCCAATCTTGATTATTCGACTTGGATGTTGATCAACCTTCTTCCGAAACTTGCTGTCGCATCCACGAAAAACAACCGGCGGGCTGAAACAAAAAACAACACAGAGCCGCCACTGCGCGTTATTTATCCCAAAATAGGGAAAGGAAACGCTCAGAGAAACCTGGAAAAAGCATGGTCTCGCGACCAAAGAGATGGGATCGGGAGTCGGTTACGCAAGGGGAAGGTATTAGCACCCCTCACGTCCGTCGTACTCGACGGGATCCACGCTCTAAGAAAAGAAAAGGTTGCTAAAACACCACACACACACGCACCGAAGACAACACAGATGGGGTTAAGAGGAAGAGAGCTCGATAGGACATCGCATCCTATGCCTACGTATCTCGTCTGGAACGAGAATCAGAGCTGCCGTAGTTCGGCTCACGCACGCCAAACAAGCAAACACAAACACAGGCAATCATGGAGCCTGAAAGCCAATCACTGGACTTACATCAGCATCCGAACCAAAACACACACAAAAGGGCAAACATGGAGCCTGTAACACCCCGATAAAATATGATAATTATTTAATTTAAGTTAATAGTATATTTATTAATTTAATTAAATAATTAGAATATTATTGGATTATTATTATTGAAATATAAAGTTGGAATATATATAAAGAGTTCCATTTGGTAAAGAAAGTTTTTTCACGTGAAAAGGGAAAAACGACAGAAAAGTGGAGAAAGGGTAAAGAGGAAGAGCAGGAGAAGAAGGTTGAAGAAGGAAGAGCTTGAAGTTAAAGGATTGCCGGATTAACTCAGGTAAGGGGGGTTTATCGTCGTTTAATGGGTATTATGGGTTAACATGTAATGGGTAGTGATAAGCCATTGATTTGACCCTAATTGGGATGTTGAATGCTGAAAAATTGAGATGAATAAGTTATGTTAAAGCTGTAATTGAATCTGTAATTGGATGAGTCTTGATTTTCCGAAAGTGTAGCTTTTTACGGAATTGGAATCGGAGGTCCGGAAGTCCTCCAACGGCGGAAAATGCGGAGAATTCTGCATTCTGCTTCGTGTTAGCGCAGGAACAGCTTTCTGTCTTGCGTTAACCGGTTAACCCAGGGTGTTAACCGGTTAACACTGTTATGAATTGTGAAAAATTGTTGTTTGTCTTGCGTTAACCGGTTAACCCAGGGCGTTAACCGGTTAACACTGTTAAAATTTGCCAGGAAGTGTATTCTGTCCTGCGTTAACGGGTTAACCCAGGGCGTTAACGGGTTAACGCTGTTGAAATACTGTTAGAATTGCATTCTGTCTTCCGTTAACAGGTTAACCCAGGGCGTTAACCGGTTAACACTGTTGAAAAACTGAAAAATTGCATTCTGTCTTGCGTTAACAGGTTAACCCAGGGCGTTAACCGGTTAACACTGTTGAAAAACTGAAAAATTTTATTCTGTCTTGCGTTAACGGGTTAACCCAGGGCGTTAACGGGTTAACGCTGTTGGAAAAGTGAAAAATCGATATTTGAATATTGTGTACGTTTTGGAATGGAATTATGTGTACATATTTGATGATTGGCCTATATTGGTGAATGATATATTGCATGTATGATATAATAGGGATCATTTCCCGTTGTTTTGAGCGGTAGGGGTATTAGTAGAGCGTGCTAATACTGTGATTGATTATGTGGCATGATATGATTATATGATAAATATGTGGATGATGTATGATTGTATGCAATTGTGAATGGATTGTTTATGGCTTAGAGTGTGAGCATATGTCCATTGTGGATGATTGTTGATGTTTGCATGACTAAGTGATTTAGCTTGCATATTGTGGCCTTTATGGTGGTAGCTAATTCCCATGGTGAGGAATTAGTGAGTGAGTTATTGTGGATTGTTGTTGATGTTTGCATGCTAGGTGATTAGCGTGCATAGCATAGCCCTTGGGGTGGTAGCTAATTCCCATGGTGAGGAATTAGTGAGTGAGTCACTAGGTCTCAAATGAGTGGGACTAGTGAGCTTGGTAGCCGTATCTGGATTTGATCGGTGAGGTTGAACTATATGTTCACGAATAGTCGGTACCGCATGCATGGAGTCTCATTGCATAATGTATGTATGGTGTATAATATGAATGGATGTGTTCCAATATTATACGTGTGTTTTGATGTTTATGTTGAGCATGATTATGAGTATGAGTTGATGTTGCCGTTACTGAATGTGTGATATGATTAGGGTGATGAGATGTGTTCATTTACTTAGCATTACATGATATTTTATAATGCTTATTATATCGATTGAGGAACTCACCCTTACAACTATGTTTCAGGTAACGTGCAGTGATTGAGTAGAAACTAGTCCTTGGAGTCTAGTGTAGTTCCTTAGTGAGTCATGCTCTGGTAGATGTAACATCGGGACGGGATGTTTTGCCTTGTTTTCGGTTTGGTTGTTGAATAACCTTACACGTAATGTGTTACATGTTTTGCATGTTGTTGTTAATTTCTATCCGCTGCGAAGTATGCAAATGTTTATTTTGATGAATAAATGAGCATGACGAGTTAAATTGGAACATGGTGTGAAGTGTCAAGTGTGACACCCTTAAATTGCATATATACTCTGATTTATGTTTGGTTGTTTTAATTATTTATTGGGGTATTTTAGAAGGGTGTTACATTAGTGGTATCAGAGCATAGTCGGTCGAGTCGAGTCGTAATTATTCTGTTTCCCTGTATGGATAGGTGTTGTGTAACCCTATCAGTACTTATTGTTTTAGCTTGTTGGGTTTTCAGAATAGAGATGGCTGGAAGAGGTAGAGACGATGCTGCGATTGCTGAGGCTCTGGGTATGCTAGCTGGAGTACTTGGAGGGAATCCGAATGTTGTGGGATTGGGAGCTGCTCGTCAACTGAGTGAGTTCTAGAAGAACAATCCTCCAATGTTCAAGGGAGCATACGATCCAGATGGTGCTCAGAAATGGTTGAAGGAGATTGAGAGGATCTTCCGAGTGACTGAGTGTGCCGATAACCAGAAGGTCAGGTTCGGTACGCATATGCTGTCAGAGGAAGCAGATGATTGGTGGGTTGCTGCCCGCACTGAGTTGGAAGCTGCTGGGAATGCTGAGATCACGTGGGCGGTGTTCAGAGAGAGATTCCTGAGGAAGTACTTTCCAGAGGATGTTAGAGGAAAGAAAGAGATAGAGTTCTTAGAATTGAAGCAGGGCAACCGGTCTGTTACTGAGTATGCTGCTAAGTTCACAGAGCTGTCGAAGTATTACACTCCCTATGATGAGGCTACTGGGGAATTTTCTAAATGTGTGAAGTTTGAGAACGGGTTACGTCCCGAGATCAAGCAGGCTATTGGGTATTAGCGGATTAGAGTGTTTTCTGACTTGGTTGACTGTTGCAGGATTTTTGAACAGGATACCAAGGCCAGAGCGGAGAGCTATCAGCAGAGGGTTGATAGGAAAGGCAAGATTCAGAATGATCGTGGGAAGCCGTATGCAGCTGGCAAAGGTTTCCAGAGACAGAGTGGGATGAGGAGACCTAGTGGGGGAGACTCCAGTGCCCCTGCTAAGTGTTACAGATGTGGTCAGGCTGGACATCGTATCCATGAGTGTACCAGTAATGAGAAGAAGTGTTTCAAGTGTGGAAAAGGTGGTCACTTGGCTGCAGAGTGCCGGTTGAAGACTATGACTTGTTTCAACTGTGGAGAGGTGGGTCATATCAGTCCACAGTGTCCTAAGCCGAAGAAAGAGAACCAGTCGGGAGGCAAGGTCTTTGCTTTATCGGGTTCTGAGACTTCTGCAGATGATCGTTTGATCCGAGGTACGTGTTATATTAATGGCTTTCCTCTTGTAGCTATTATTGACACAGGTGCGACTCATTCCTTTATATCTTTGGATTGTGCTGTGAAACTTAAGTTAGAGATATCTGAGATGCTTGTAGTATGGTGATTGATACTCCTGCGAAGGGTTCAGTGACTACTACTTCAGTTTGTTTAGATTGTCCTTTGAGTATTTTTAGTAGAGACTTTGGGATAGACCTTGTGTGTCTTCCACTAGTGCAGATTGATGTTATCCTGGGTATGAACTGGTTGGTGTTTAACTGAGTTTATATCAACTGTTTTGATAAGACTGTGATCTTTCCTGAGATTGAGGAAGGAAAGAGTTTGTTTCTATCAGCAAGGCAGGTGAATGAGGCAGTAGCAGATGGGGCAGAGTTGTTTATGCTGTTAGCGACTTTGGAGGCTAAAGATAAACTGGTGATTTGCGATCTAGCTGTGGTGTGTGATTTTCCTGATGTGTTTCCCGAAGAAGTGAATGAATTACCGCCAGAGCGTGAAGTTGAGTTCTCGATTGATTTGGTACCTGGTACTAGGCCGATATCGATGGCTCCGTACCGTATGTCTGCTGTTGAGTTAGCTGAATTGAAGAGTCAGCTGGAAGATCTGTTGGATAAGAAATCTATTCGTCCGAGTGTGTCACCGTGGGGCGCACCGGTGTTATTGGTTAAGAAGAAAGAAGGTACTATGAGGTTGTGTGTGGACTACAGACAACTGAATAAAGTGACGATCAAGAATCGGTATCCTTTGCCTAGGATTGATGATTTGATGGATCAGTTGGTTGGTGCGAGTGTGTTCAGCAAAATAGATTTGAGATCGGGGTATCATCAGATACGTGTGAAAACTGAGGATATTCAGAAGACTGCTTTCAGAACAAGGTATGGACATTATGAGTATTCTGTAATGCCTTTTGGTGTGACTAATGCGCCTGGAGTATTTATGGAGTATATGAATAGGATTTTTCATCCGTACCTAGACAAGTTTGTTGTGGTGTTTATTGACGATATTTTGGTGTATTCGAAATCTGAAGAAGAGCATGCTGAACATTTGAGAGTGGTTTTAGGGGTTCTACGAGAAAAGAAGTTATTTGCTAAACTGTCCAAGTGTGAAGTTTGGTTAGAAGAGGTTAGTTTTCTTGGTCATGTGGTTTCAAGAGGTGGTGTTGCTGTTGATCCTTCTAAGATAGAAGCGGTATCTAAGTGGGAAGCTCCGAAGTCAGTTTTTGAGATAAGGAGTTTTCTGGGACTTGCAGGTTATTATAGGAAATTCATTGAGGGATTTTCTAAGTTGGCGTTACCGTTGACGATGTTGACTAGGAAGGGGCAAGCGTTTATTTGGGACTCAAAATGTGAAGAAGGTTTCCAAGAGTTAAAGAGAAGGTTAACTACTGCTCCTATTCTGATATTACCAAGTCCGTCGGAACCATTTGAGGTTTACTGTGATGCTTCATTGTTGGGTTTGGGTGGTGTTTTGATGCAGAATAAGCAGGTTGTAGCTTATGCTTCGAGACAACTCAAGGTTCATGAGAGGAACTATCCGACACACGATTTAGAGTTGGCAGCTGTGGTATTTGTTCTGAAGTTATGGAGGCATTACTTGTACGGGTCAAGATTTGAGGTTTTCAGTGACCATAAAAGTTTAAAGTATTTGTTTGATCAGAAAGAGCTGAATATGAGACAAAGGAGATGGTTAGAGTTTCTGAAGGATTATGACTTTGGTTTGAATTACCATCCGGGTAAAGCAAACGTAGTGGCTGATGCATTGAGTCGGAAATCATTGCATATGTCTATGTTAATGGTTAAGGAATTGGATTTAATTAAGCAGTTTAGAGACTTGAGTTTGGTGTGTGAGAGTACTCACAATAGTGTTAAATTGGGAATGTTGAAGTTGACGAGTGGTATTCTGGATGAGATTAGAGAGGGTCAGAAATCCGATGTGCTTTTGGTTGATAAGTTGACTCTAGTGAATCAAGGTCAAGGTGGTGAATTCAGAGTTGATGAGAATGGTGTTTTGAAATTTGGTAATCGGGTGTGTATTCCGGATGTTACCGAACTTAAGAAGAGTATTCTTGAGGAAGGACATCGTAGTGGCCTGAGTATTCATCCTGGGGCTACGAAGATGTATCATGATTTGAAAAAGTTATTTGGTGGCCGGGAATGAAAAGAGAAATTGCGAGTTTTGTTTACTCTTGTTTGACTTGTCAGAAGTCAAAGATTGAGCATCAGAAGCCGTCTGGGCTAATGCAACCGTTGGCTATTCCAGAGTGGAAGTGGGATAGTATCAGTATGGATTTTGTTTCTGGTTTACCGAGGACAATTAAGAATTTTGAAGCTATTTGGGTGATTGTTGACAGATTGACAAAATCGGCTCATTTCATTCCGATCAGAATGGATTATCCGTTAGAGAGATTAGCTGAGTTGTATATTGAGAAAATTGTAAGTTTGCATGGTATTCCGTCGAGTATTGTTTCGGACAGAGATCCTAGATTTACATCGAAGTTCTGGGAAGGTTTGCAGAGGGCTTTGGGAACTAAGCTGAGATTGAGTTCTGCATATCATCCACAGACTGATGGTCAGACTGAGAGGACGATTCAGTCACTGGAGGATCTTTTGAGGGCTTGTGTTTTGGAAAAGGGAGGTGCTTGGGATTGCTATTTACCTTTGATTGAGTTTACCTACAACAATAGTTTTCATTCGAGCATTGGTATGGCACCGTTTGAAGCTTTGTATGGTAGGAGATGTCGGACACCTTTATGTTGGTATGAGTCCGGTGAGAGTGTTGTGGTTGGACCGGAGATTGTTCAACAAACTACGGAAAAGATTAAGATGATTCAGGAGAAGATGAGGATTGCTCAGAGTCGTCAGAAGAGTTATCACGACAAGAGGAGGAAGTCACTTGAGTTTCAAGAGGGAGATCATGTGTTTCTTCGTGTTACTCCGATAACTGGGGTTGGTCGAGCTTTGAAGTCGAAGAAGTTGACACCTCGATTTATTGGTCCTTATCAGATTTTGGAGAGGATAGGGGAGGTAGCCTATCGTATCGCTTTACCTCCGTCACTTGCGAATTTGCATGAGGTTTTTCATGTGTCTCAGTTGAGGAGGTACATTCCTGATCCGTCGCATGTAGTCCAAGTAGATGATGTACAGGTGAGAGATAACCTGACTGTTGAAATATCACCTATGAGGATCGAGGATCGAGAGTTGAAGCAGTTGCGGGGTAAAGAGATTGCTTTGGTAAAGGTAGCTTGGGGAGGACCAGCAGGTGGCAATGTGACTTGGGAGCTTGAGAGTCAGATGAAGGAGTCTTATCCAGAGTTATTCGCTTGAGGTATGTTTTCGAGGACGAAAACTCTTTTAGTGGGGGAGAGTTGTAACACCCCGATAAAATATGATAATTATTTAATTTAAGTTAATAGTATATTTATTAATTTAATTAAATAATTGGAATATTATTGGATTATTATTATTGAAATATAAAGTTGGAATATATATAAAGAGTTCCATTTGGTAAAGAAAGTTTTTTCACGTGAAAAGGGAAAAGCGACAGAAAAGTGGAGAAAGGGCAAAGAGGAAGAGCAAGAGAAGAAGGAAGAGCTTGAAGCTAAAGGATTGCCGGATTAACTCAGGTAAGGGGGGTTTATCGTCGTTTAATGGGTATTATGGGTTAACATGTAATGGGTAGTGATAAGCCATTGATTTGACCCTAATTGGGATGTTGAATGCTGAAAAATTGAGATGAATAAGTTATGTTAAAGCTGTAATTGAATCTGTAATTGGATGAGTCTTGATTTTCCGAAAGTGTAGCTTTTTACGGAATTGGAATCGGAGGTCCGGAAGTCCTCCAACGGCGGAAAATGCGGAGAATTCTGTATTCTGCTTCGTGTTAGTGCAGGAACAGCTTTCTGTCTTGCGTTAACCGGTTAACCTAGGGTGTTAACCGGTTAACACTGTTATGAATTGTGAAAAATTGCTGTTTGTCTTGCGTTAACCGGTTAACCCAGGACGTTAACCGGTTAACACTGTTAAAATTTGCCAGGAAGTGTATTCTGTCCTGCGTTAACGGGTTAACCCAGGGCGTTAACGGGTTAACGCTGTTGAAATACTGTTAGAATTGCATTCTGTCTTCCGTTAACAGGTTAACCCAGGGCGTTAACCGGTTAACACTATTGAAAAACTGAAAAATTGCATTCTGTCTTGCGTTAACAAGTTAACCCAGGGCGTTAACCGGTTAACACTGTTGAAAAACTGAAAATTTTTATTCTGTCTTGCGTTAACGGGTTAACCCAGGGCGTTAACGGGTTAACGCTGTTGGAAAAGTGAAAAATCGATATTTGAATATTGTGTACGTTTTGGAATGGAATTATGTGTACATATTTGATGATTGGCCTATATTGGTGAATGATATATTGCATGTATGATGTAATAGGGATCATTTCCCGTTGTTTTGAGCGGTAGGGGTATTAGTAGAGCGTGCTAATACTGTGATTGATTATGTGGCATGATATGATTATGTGATAAATATGTGGATGATGTATGATTGTATGCAATTGTGAATGGACTGTTTATGGCTTAGAGTGTGAGCATATGTCCATTGTGGATGATTGTTGATGTTTGCATGACTAAGTGATTTAGCTTGCATATTGTGGCCTTTATGGTGGTAGCTAATTCCCATGGTGAGGAATTAATGAGTGAGTTATTGTGGATTGTTGTTGATGTTTGCATGCTAGGTGATTAGCGTGCATAGCATAGCCCTTGGGGTGGTAGCTAATTTCCATGGTGAGGAATTAGTGAGTGAGTCACTAGGTCTCAAATGAGTGGGACTAGTGAGCTTGGTAGCCGTATCTGGATTTGATCGGTGAGGTTGAACTATATGTTCACGAATAGTCGGTACCGCATGCATGGAGTCTCATTGCATAATCTATGTATGGTGTATAATATGAATGGATGTGTTCCAATATTATACGTGTGTTTTGATGTTTATGTTGAGCATGATTATGAGTATGAGTTGATGTTGCCATTACTGAATGTGTGATATGATTAGGGTGATGAGATGTGTTCATTTACTTAGCATTACATGATATTTTATAATGCTTATTATATCGATTGAGGAACTCACCCTTACAACTATGTTTCAGGTAACGTGCAGTGATTGAGTAGAAGCTAGTCCTTGGAGTCTAGTGTAGTTCCTTAGTGAGTCATGCTCTGGTAGATGTAACATCGGGACAGGATGTTTTGCCTTGTTTTCGGTTTGGTTGTTGAATAACCTTACATGTAATGTGTTACATGTTTTGCATGTTGTTGTTAATTTCTATCCGCTGCGAAGTATGCAAATGTTTATTTTGATGAATAAATGAGCATGACGAGTTAAATTGGAACATGGTGTGAAGTGTCAAGTGTGACACCCTTAAATTGCATATATACTCTGATTTATGTTTGGTTGTTTTAATTATTTATTGGGGTATTTTAGAAGGGTGTTACAGAGCCCGACCGCCAATCACTGGACTTACGTCGGCATCCGAACCAAACACACACAAAAAGAAAAAAAAGCGCCCGGAGAGACCTCGCACGGTCTCCTACCTACATACCTCGTCTGGAACGAGGATCAGGGCGATGTAGTTCCCCTGATAGGGAAAGAAATTCTAGCCAGAAACCAAGGGAAGACACACTACCAGGGAGTTGTACTCGAGCCTAGTGTTATCATGCATCATTGCCCTATGTTGTGGTTTCTACCTACTTGCACAACAGCAAGCTAATCCTATCCAGGAAGAAAGCAAGCATGCAAGCATTAATCAAAATAAAACAAACATTTCAAGCAAGTATTCACGTAGCACACACTATATCCAGTCAAGTGGGCTCAAACAATGGGTTTGACTGCCTAGGCAGGTCATCTGTACAAGGTAGTATTAGCTCTTAACCTTGCCATTGAGAGGCTAAGGTGAAGCTGATGAAAGGTGAGTGAAGATTAGACTTCACAGCTCTTATCCCTGTCCAGGGAGAGCTTCAGACAAAGGAGCGTGGGTCCAGAATGGAGAGACCCTTCTACGCTCAAAGACTCTGACTCGATTGTGCAACAACACAAGATCTTGGGTTTGTGTCCCAATGCATCAACACAGTGGTGTGAGCAGGGGGACGACTCAACAGAATAGCGGGGGATAGATTGCATATCCCTTGGGTTCCGCCAATTGCCTCATAGAGGTCTTCACCTGCTTGGCACAAAAGTAAACAATCACAAACATCGCCTCTTAAGGAGGACTTCAGATAGTTGCCTGGCCAGGTAACAGGCCAGGTCTTCCAGACTACATGAAGACAAGAGAGTCTACCTCAACTGGTTTAAAAACCAAGCAACAGCAAACAAGTTCTCAAGGAACTGTAAGCAACTTAATGTACCTGAAATCAATCAAGTATCATCAGTACTCAGACAGACAAACAGTAAACAGCAAATGGTTAATCAGTTAATCTGTACAAGCAACACAAGTTAATGCACATAAGTGCAAGCCATGAGCTCAAGCTCAAGCATCAAACCTACAACACAAAGCCAATGTTAGTTTACAACATCAAACAATCTCAAGTTAATCAACTTGCACTTTTTCCTTTAAGCCTTTTGCATTTCAACCTGAAAATCCACACCAAATGTGAGAAACTAGACCACTAGGCCAAGCCTAGGGTCCAAAGGGGATAAAAAATCCTAAACAGCAAGTGCAAACCAACCAAAATCACATTCAAACAAATCAAAAGCAGATGCAATTGGTCCCATGCTCATATCAATCACCATTATCATTTCATGCACAATTTAACATCAATCATGCAATTTGCAACTTCAAAAGACCAAACAGAACTATCTCACTCAAAAGCATACCAAATCAATTCAATTAATTCCACAAAAATTCACACCTAAACAGGACACATTCAATGTATAGCATGTCAATTTTCAGCTCAATTGGACAAAAGAAAGTAGGTCAATGAAAATCAAGAAGTCCAGACACAATTATACAAACCAATTCAAGGCATCCAAACAAGCATCATCTTCAATAAATCATAAAACAATGACAACATATTAGAAATGAATGGGATCAAACCCATGATGTCCTATAATGTGTCTAGAATGCTCATACCAAATTTCATCTTTATCCAATACCATATGAGAATTTCACAAGCAAAATGCCAACATGTGTCACACAAGGTTACCCAATGAGCACACAGAGAAGAAAATTACCAATCAATTAGAAAATGACATCAAATAATTCCAGAAAAAATCACATGTAATCTTGACATATCAATGTTCATTCACACAAACAATTGGAGCAATTCAACATTCCTAGGCCAGGCAAATAAAATCAGAAAGTTGACCTAGTTAGGTGTGACACAAATTGTCACACCTCTACTCAAAATATCATATCTAATCAACCAGAGACCCAAAATTCACAAATTATACATGGAAATCACCATCAACATGTCCAGAACAAGCACAAAAATTTTCATCCATTTATTTGCAAGCATCACTATTTCATGAAGGTTTTGGTAAGGTGTGTACAAAATGAGCATATTGACACAAACCCTAGGCCAATTATTTTTCTACACGTTCAAAAATTCCACAAAAATCATGATAAAATTCTACACATTTCAATAAGAACAATGCAAAAAATCTCACCAAAATTGGACAAGAAATGAGTGAGTTATGATTTTTACAAGATCATGTAACAAAAATGAAATAATTAAAAGAAAAAGAAATGAAATAATAATTATTTAAATGCAAAAATGGCAAACTTGTAATATTAAACCACTAATCCAAAACGACGTAGTTTCGGTTAGATTAGGTGGCGCGCTATGAGTGGATAGTACTGGCGGTAAACACATTTTTGAACCAAAGCAAGGCAAAGTTGGATCAAACAAGCAATTTCATCGTGTTCTTGTACAAGAACACTTTCATTTTCCAGATTTTCATGAACACTAAATCGTAACCAAATGCCACAATCTTATAACCGTTGGAACCGTATGAACACAAGGATCATGAATATGTAACTCAAATTTCCTAATTCCTACTGCAGCGAAGGGATCGATCATTTTAAGTTATGAACACAAACATTCAAATCAACATTTCTCATTCATCAATTCACCAATCAAAAAACTAATCATATCACGATGATCTACAATGAATGAACTTCAAAAAGCATATCTCAATTCAAAGAATAGTGAGATTCGAAAATTAACCTTAAGGTGATGGCAGCCATGGATCTTGAAGCTTTTGCACACAATTTTCCAAAACAGATGGAGCACGAGGTATAGGAAAGTGAATGCCACTCGTGCCTTAGCTCAAAGTTACTCCAATTGAAAGAAATCTCAAAATGCCATTGTTGAGCATATGATGAACAATCATGATTTTGATGTTGTTGGCAATGGATTCATCAAAACAGTTGGAGAAGAATGCCCAAGGAACACGAATCAACAAGAACTTTACAATTTGGTTGAGATTTGATGGAGATTTGGTGAAAAAAGTTTGATGAAGATTGAAGAGTTTTTGTGAATTTGGAGGGAAAGTTAGTTACAAACCTTGTGAATTGTGATTTTCTTTTTGCAATTCAGTTATGATTAGAACTTTATACCCCAGCTTAATCACTTTCTTAATCACCAATTAGCAATAAGAAATGAAATTAGCTTAATTGCACTTTTAATGAAAGTTCCAAAATGACCTTGCCAAATATCACCATATGACAGCTCATGACAGTTGGAACAAGCTTCAATTTGCATTTGGAATGTGTTGCAAAAACCCTCATGTCAAAATTCCAATTATTTTGCAAGTTGGACCATTTTGCCCTTGGATTTTAATTAGTGCACTTGAAAATTGACCTTTTGCATTGACCAATTTTGATGAATTTTGATTATGCACCATGAAAGTACATGTGAAATGGAGTTTGCTCATAAAAAGATCACTCATTTTGGACACTCCATGTGAAAGTTATGCCACTTTGATTATAGGTCTTTTTGGAAAATGAATGGACCATAACTTGCCAACCATACATGGGAATTTCAAGTTCTTTGACTTTTTGGAAAGGTGAGACTAAGACCTACAACTTTCATGTTGAACAAATTTCCATTTGAAGCTTTTTTGGACATGTAATTTTGTGGTGAAAAACTTTCCATTTTTGGAAACTTCCATTACAAGTCACTTTCTATTTTTGGCAATTTTTTGTCTGACTTTATTTTCTTCATTCTTGAGCTTTGACATGTCAAATGAAACTTGTTTCAACATGAATGAAGTGTATCCAACTCTCTCCCACCTCCAAATCCATAAAATCAAGCACAATTGACCACAGTTGACTTCTTCAGCTGATAGATGAATTTGGCAATGCACTGATCAATCTGAGCCTCAATAAGCTCAATAAAACCATGAAATGATCCTCATATCCATTATAGACCCCATCTCCTTGCTATGCCCTGATTGGCCCAATGCAACTGATTAGGGTTGACCAGTGGTCAAAACCCTAATCTCAAGGCATCTTGATCAAACACTTGAACTTCTGGATGATATCAAGACCATGATGATGAGGATGTACCATTTCAACCAAGATGAAGCTCAATCTCCTTGAGAAATCAAAAACCCTAATTCACAGCCCAATCCTCAGATGATTAGTGATCCAATCCAATGAAACCCTAGCTTGCACATAACCTCTCCATCTTCTGATCAAGACTTAGGAGGATGACTTGCACAATGTGACCACATGATATGCAACATGCAATGCCTAATGTCCTAAAATGATATGCAATATGTTAAGCTAGTCCCAAGAGAGGAGGGCAAATTTTGAGGTGTTACAGCTGCCCCTATTCAATCCACTGTGAACCTGTGATATGAATAGCCTCGGCTTTCAGATGATCAGGATGAAGAGTGATTGAATACCAAGAACAGACGAACAATTTGCACTCTGATGGGAAAATAATTAACAACGCCTGTCAGAATCGACGAAGAACAAACTTTGAAACAAAAATCCGTCGGGAACAGAGAAAATCGGCCTGATCACCGAAAAACGTCGACCTGGATACCAAAATAAATGGTAATACAGGGATAATCATGGCCTGGACACCACATCCGCTGGGGATTATATTTCTTTTTGATTTTCTTGAACCCCGAAAAATTTTCTTCCGCACAAGTGATCCTTGATCACTGCCTTTGAACCCTGACATCTTGTTTCCTTGTGATAATTCCGCTGACAACGTCGGAAATAACACTAATCACCACTCTGAGGGCGACATATCAGAGGGTACACCTTCCACCAGACACTGACTGATGACTGGGAAGAAACTCGACGTTTACGTGACATCGAACGATGATGTTTACTTGACACCAAAGAAAACTCGACCAGACACTTACTGATGACTGGGAAATAACTCGACGTTTACTGGACATCGAATGATGATGTTGACAGGACATCAAACAATGACGTTGACAGGACATCGAACAATGATGTTGACAGGACATCGAACAATGATGTTGACTGGACATCGAACAATGATGTTGATAGGACATCGAACAATGATGTTGACAGGACATCGAACAATGATGTTGACAGGACATCGAACAATGATCGACCAGACATTAAACAATGACTGGGAAATAACTCGACGTTTACTGGACATCGAATGATGATGTTTACTGACACCAAACAAAGCTTGACCAGACACTCACTGATGACTGGGAAATACTGCTGCTCCAAAATCCCGATGCTGAACTCCTCAGAGTAACACCTTCCAACTTCTGTCGAAACCAAACCCCAAGCGGTAACCACGGCTCGAGTCACGCTGATCGCGTAACATTTCCATCTTCGTCTGACGGAAAAGTGTCCTCCAGTATTGCACTACTGGGGAACATTGTTGATCTGACATCATGATGCTAAACCCATCAGAGTAACATCTTCCTTCCAAATTCGGGCGAAACCACCTCTCAAACGGTATCCACGGCTTGAGACTAGCCTATGCTTGCAATGATGCATGACTTTTTCTGCGTAATGCTCCATAATTATGGAAATGCTACGCGATTTATTTTTTCTTTTATGCAATATGCTATGCTTATTCTACATGATGAATGCATAAAAAGTATCCCCCTCAAGGGACTCCTCTGGGGAGCACAAGGCACTCTGCCGAAAGGAACTCGACAATACTCCGATCACCACCCTGCTGGGGAATAGCACTGCTGCTGGGAAAAGGTAACCCTTGATGGGGAAGAACCTCCTTTGCACCCAATCCGCTCGGGAAACTGCTGGGGATAATAACCACCAACACTCTGTGGGGATACAACGGTCTTCGACTTGCTGGGGATATAAATCCCGACTCTGCTCGGAGAACCCTCACAAATACCTGGCAACTTCACTGGGGAAATGCTCACAGATAGCTCTGCTGGAGAAACAGCAACCTCCAGGCCTGGCGCCCGGGGAAGCATTGATCTGACACCTGCTGGGGATAACCATCCTGACCCTGCTAGGGAAGCGAATGCCACTCCGCTGGGGATTACCCATGCAATCCATAGGTAGAATCAACCCAGCTGGGGATGCAAATATCAGTCCGCTACGGAAACTTATCCCATCCACTGGTAGGATGAACGCTGCTGGAGATATATTTTATTGAAACCCGCTCCACTCGGGGAATAGCAACCTTCAGGCCTGACTACTGAGGAAACACTGTTTTAAACCTGCCGGGGATAACCATCCTGACTCAGCTAGGGAAACCATAGACCTTGGATCTGTTGGGAATTTAGTCCTCACAACTCTGCTTGGGGACCTAGCTGGGGAAATGAGAAAAGTTGGTACAGAACACCCATCGACTTGTCGAACCATGGTATCCACCTCCCAATCTCGTATCATCTTTCCACTTTTGAGAACTCCCAGACTCGTCTGGACCTTTTCTGCTCCATCATCTTGTATTCCCAATCGCTCCGCGCTCGACGGAGAGCGAACTCCCGGGGATTATACATACTTTCAATTTTCCGACTTTGAAGAGTCTTCTTGATTAATTCCAAAGGTCGTCGGACGTCTCAACGTCTTCTCATTGTTCCTCTACCCATTCGTCCCTAATTGGACCCTGCGGGGAATTCTCTTCAACAGCTTCCACCACAACCTGCAAGCGAGTGAAAATATCTAACAGTTCCTGCAAAACAGATCGTTAGATAAAACTGTGCCCCAGGCGTGTCAAGATTTCAACACTTAGGCCACCCAACCTTCCGAATAAGATTTCAAGCTTTCAATCTTATATGCACGCATTGGAAGGGACCTATATGTCTTAAAATGCAAGATTCTTTATCAAAATAATCGGATGTTTTTGCAATCAAAGCAGTAATGAAAACAAAAAAACAAAATTATTTGACTGAATATGCATTTTATTGATTGAAAAAGTGTGGCTCAAATTGAGCAATACAAAGGAAGCAATTCCTGAAAAGAGGTAATTGCGCACAAAAGGAAAAATCTATCCTAATGGCAATGTGAAACCCGTGATCTCATCGAGTTCCAACTCGGTTACACCCCATATGTCCTCAGACTCTCCATGCTTTCTGCCTTCTGAACAAGACGATTCCAACTGATCCCCACCGGGTATTATCCATGATGCTTTAACCAAAGCGCCAACGATCATGCGGGACGCAGTTGTTCGTTTCAATCCCTCTTTTGCCTGGACCGCCCTTTCGGGTTTTCAGTCCACCGGGATACCCCTTTTTGCCCAAGTCGCCTTTTCAGGTTTTCGACTTGCCGGGTGTACCTTTTTTCATTTTATCCCTAATTTTTGCCCGAACCTTTTTTCCGTTTTTTTGGTTCGCCGGGATGCCCATTTTTGCCTGGACTATTTTATTCTTTTCGTCCAGCGGGTCTCTTTATACGAAGTATTTTTTAACTGCGTCCGCATTCACAGGGGATGGAAAATCCTCGCCATCCATGGTCGTTAACAACAAGGCTCCGCCAGAGAAAACCTTCTTGACCACGAATGGACCTTCATAATTCGGCGTCCATTTGCCCCTTCGATCGTTTTGAGGAGGAAGGATCCTTTTCAGTACCATATCACCCACGTGATATACCCGAGGTCGCACCTTCTTGTCAAAAGCACGCTTCATCCGTTGCTGGTACAACTATCCATGACAGATGGCTGCTAGCCTCTTTTCCTCTATCAGGCTTAACTCTTCGTACCGGGTCCTTACCCATTCAGCCTCTTGCAATTTCACGTCCCTCAGGACTCTCAAAGAGGGAATCTGAACCTCAACCGGTACACGGCTTCCATCCCATACCAATGAGAAAGGAGTTGCCCCAGTAGATGTACGCACCGATGTTCGATACCCAGGATACCAGCTTCACACTTGCCCATACTGTCGGTGCATTCGAATGCTAACCTGGAAACGAAGGGAACATGGGATCCCTTTGGCGTAACCAAAGCACTAACTCGTCCACATTAACCCCATCAGACATCAGAATCCGTTCGGATTCAGGGTCAGGCCCCTCCTTCGGGATCGGTTACCCTCAATCTTTCGATTTGAGCACCTCGAGATGTCCTCATCAGGGAACTCAAGCTTCATCGGTTGATAATCCTCCACGGGTTGTTGGACGAGGTAATCAGACAATACACTCCCCTCGATTGCTTTCTGAGAGTATCACAAATCAGTCATCCTTCTTTTGCACTCTCGCAACCTGTCCGGCCGATGCTGGCTCTTCAAAAATCTACCTGATCAGATCCATCTCGAAATCCACAAAGTGGTATAAACCAGCATATACTGTCTCAGTCGGCGAGCAGCCTATGCCAAAGTACATCAAGTTTTCTCGAACAGTGAATGTATTATTTCACAGTCGGTAAACTTTTTGCTAAGGTAAATTGCATGCTCTTTTCAACAAGACTCGTCATGCTGACCCACTTCACCTCGTAGACCCCTCGAAGACTGTCAAGTACCAGATTAACAGTTGTTCCTTCCACAGGAGGCATCGGAATCAGAGGTTCCTGCAACTTATCCTTTTATTCTTTCAATGCCCCTAGGCACTCATTATTTCACCTGACCGTTTGATCTTTTTTCCAACAACTTGAATATAGGTCCACTCGTGGCTGTTAGATGAGATGTGAACCATGACAGGTAGTTCAATCTACCTAGGAGACCACGAACCTCTCTTTCTTCCTCCGGTTCAGGCGTTTTTTTTTTTTTTTTTTTTTTTTTTTTTTTAAGCAGGATCAACCTCGATTCCTCTCTTACAATGAACCCCAGCAGCTTACCGGCCCGCACTCTGATAGTGCACTTATCTGAATTCAACCTCAGTTTGAATTACCTCCACTGGTCAAACGACTTGCCCCGGTCTGCCAGATGCCCCTCTTCTGGTTTGGGACTTTGCTATCATGTCATCAACATAGCCTTTGATTCCACGATGAATCATATCATGGAACAAAGTCACCATGGCTCTCTGATACAGCACCGGCATTTTGCTTCTCTAGAGGACAGTCTTCTCTCCACGGTAGCTTGTGCACAACGACATTGGTATCCGACCCTGGCATACCCTGACATGACCAGGTGAAGGTATCCACATGCTCTTTCAACAGGGCTACCATTCTGCTTTCGACTTGCCTCTGAAGCGGCCCCAATTTCCACTTCCTTTCTGACCTCGGCGGTGCTTGGAATAACAATCTCAACCCGCTCCTCATGCGGCTGAATCACCTTCTCCTCTTGTTTCAACAACCTGGCTAATTCCAGCAGATCACAATCTTCTTCGCCTTCTTCTTCGGTATGATAGATCGGATTGTCGAAGTCATATGAGGTGTAACCAAATCGTTATCAACGAGATCCGGAGAATTATTTTTGAATTCGGAACGAGACAAATCAAAAGAAGAGAAAAATGAAAATAAACATTGCCATTTTTATTTGTTTTTAAACTGCAAAAATAAATGAAAAACAGGGAACACCGCTTTTTATTGAAAAACATTCATTTATTTATGATGCGAAATGCTGCAGAATGAAACATGAGGTGGCCCTTACGATGAACCATTACGTGTCGGGCAACACATATGGCTTTCATGCAAATAAAGACTAACAACAAGAAATATTACTCTTCCGGACGAGTGTCAGTGCTGATCTTTTAAGCCTTCCAGCTTCCTGGTACACACGATTTTATCCACGATTCCAGCTCGCAGTCACTATCAATCTCTTCACCCACTGTATAGGCGTAATCCGAATCCTCAGCAATTGCACTCACCATTGCCTGACCATGTGCCGGCATGGGATTAGCATTAACATTCGGTGATGGCGCAAAATTGATAGCCTTGGAGTCTACCAGATCCTGGACAACATTCTTGAATGCTCTACAGCCCTCAATGTTATGCCCCGGTGTTCCAGAATGAAATTCGCACTGGGCGTTCTCATCATAGTTAGGAGGCCTCTGATCTGATCTCATCGGAACCATCGCCCTCGGCTGAACCAACCCAAGATCCATCAGCTTTTTGAACAGAACAACGTATGTCACGGGGGGCTTGTCAAAATGGCGATCAATCCCTTTTCCCCTCACCTGGTACCCAGCTCTCTGTTGAGGTGGCTGACGTGGCTGTCGTACTGACTGATTACCAGCAGGAGTGGTTACCGCAGCGGTGTGCTGGTAGTAACGATCCCTACCGTGTCCTCCCTGGGCATACACAGCACTTGATTCTCCCTCATTCTTCCTTTGGCCATTTCCGAAGGGCTTCTTCGATCCTGATGACGAAGCATTACCACCCTGGATCTTCCCCATTCTTAGCCAACTTTCAAATCTCTCCCCAGCCACCACAATGTCAGCAAAGTTGGTGACAGGACAACCCACCATTCTTTCAGCAAATGCCCCCTGCAGGGTACCCATGAAGAGATCGAACATCTCTCTGTCCACCAGTGGAGGTTGCACTCTGGCAGCCAACTCCCTCCACCTCTGAGCATATTCTTTAAACCCCTCATTATTCTTTTGAGACATACCCTGCAGTTGGGTACGACTCGGAGCCATATCAGCGTTGAACTGATACTGTTTAAAGAACGCATCCCCAAGATCTTGCCAACTCTTGATGTCAGCAGACTTCAGTTTGGTGTACCACTCCAGGGATCCTCCGGACAGACTGTCCTGGAAGAAGTACATCCAAAGCTTTTGATCTGTAGTGTACGCAGAGATCTTGCGGACGAAAGCTTGGAGGTGAGTTTCTGGGCAGGAACTCCTATTGTATTTGTCAAATGCAGGCGCTTTGAACTTCTGTGGGATCACAATCCCCTCAACTAGCCCCATGTTGGACATGTTGACAAACCCCGGAGTAGCATGGCTTTCCAGAGCCCTTACCTTCTCTGCGAGCAACTGAATTTCTTTGCTTTGTGGCTGGACACCATATTGACCAAATGGCTCATTGTGCATGGAGAATTGATTAGCTTCTCGGTCCTCCTCCCTGTCATCATCAACCCCAAAGAAAGGTGGGAACAGACTATCCTTCAGATTATGCCCCAGACCGGGCCCACCACCAGTGGCAGCACCAAATCCACCAGCATTGTTGTTCACCACACCTACGGTTGCTCTTTTTTCACCGTCTCTGGATCCACCCAGCCCCTGGTTGGAGACACCATCCAGGTTAACCCCACTGTTAGCAGCTGAAGCTCGCTCGAGCTTCTCGACCTTATCAGCCAGAGCCTTCTGACCAACTGCAAAACCCTGCATGATGTTGATCAACTCAGTCATCTTGTCCTTCAACTCGAGGATATCTGTGTTTGGGAGATCCATCAGTCTTGGAGTATTGTGTCTGGTGAAGTATCTGTGAGGACGGGTTGAGTGCAAAGGTACAACTCTACGAGCGCGAGCAATGATTCCTGCAAAACAGCAAACAGGTTAATATGCATGAATGCAACGTCTATCCATATGAGGAAGATTCCGTCCTTTGATTCTGGTTTCATCGAGACGGATAAAAAAATCGACAATAATATTCTGACATCAGGATGTCTCTCAACCAGATTCTTAATCAGTAATACTCCCCATATGACTAGACGTAGTTTAGGTGCAGATGGATGCAAAATGAGAATGATGTATGAATGCAAGGCTGTGCCATCCTCCAAGTCATCTGATCATCTGTTTCTCTGGGTTACGGCACTCTGACTGATCACAACCATCTGAAGTCTGATTAACCATAAATCCGACTCAAGGGTTCCGAAATAAACGGAACTGGAAGACACATCATCATCATCATCAGACAATTTCTGAACAGACCCCCATAACCATCTGAATCGTCCCGGGGAATCCTGAAATAAACGGATCCCCACTGATAAAATCGGCCCGGGGAATCCTAAAATAAACGGATCCCCACTGATAAATACCACGGACAGTATTTCGGCGTCTCGGCAATAAATGACCATAAATCCGACTTATAAATACGACTCTGATCAACGGAACCAATAGTCACCATCTGAGTCACCATCTGAACATGCATCTGAAAGAATCACCCTCCCCTCACAGGTAAATTCTAATCAGGTCATCCTAAGGCGGACAATGGTCTCGACAATCGGGCAAAGATACTCAATGGGTTTGCCCTTTCGGGTGTGCCATTGTAGCTCCCTTAAGATCGTATAAACCAAAGATCCGGGAAATGATCGGTCACCAGAGTCAATAGTTCAGATGAAGTAACTCAACCAAAGTGGAGTACCCCACAGAGGAAAGCACTATCAAATGAACCTCGTCTGGCTTGTGGTATGTCACGTTGCAACAATATGCTGATAAAGCAAATGAGGAACGCGAGACCACACTAATCCTAGGTGTATACTCGGGCCTGGGTTTTAGCCCCACTCAGAACACCCACCCCAAAACAGAGGAACCACCTGCACAGAGGACGGCAACATGATAGTATGATGCATGCAAGTATTTATGCAAATATATACAGAGTCAGAATAATAAATGCAATAAATAACAGCACAACAAGCAACCTAAACTATCCTAGAACGCTAGGAAGAACTCGCTTAGGGAAGATGGACCAGCACAAGTCAACATCTATAGAAATTCCCCAGTAGAGTCGCCAGCTGTCGCATCCGCGAAAAACAACCGGCGGGCTGAAACAAAAAACAACACAGAGCCGCCACTGCGCGTTATTTATCCCAAAATAGGGAAAGGAAACGCTCAGAGAAACCTGGAAAAAGCATGGTCTCGCGACCAAAGAGATGGGATCGGGAGTCGGTTACGCAAGGGGAAGGTATTAGCACCCCTCACGTCCGTCGTACTCGACGGGATCCACGCTCTAAGAAAAGAAAAGGTTGCTAAAACACCACACACACACACGCACCGAAGACAACACAGATGGGGTTAAGAGGAAGAGAGCTCGATAGGACATCGCATCCTATGCCTACGTATCTCGTCTGGAACGAGAATCAGAGCTGCCGTAGTTCGGCTCACGCACGCCAAACAAGCAAACACAAACACAGGCAATCATGGAGCCTGAAAGCCAATCACTGGACTTACATCAGCATCCGAACCAAAATACACACAAAAGGGCAAACGTGGAGCCCGACCGCCAATCACTGGACTTACGTCGGCATCCGAACCAAACACACACAAAAAGAAAAAAAAGCGCCCGGAGAGACCTCGCACGGTCTCCTGCCTACATACCTCGTTTGGAACGAGGATCAGGGCGATGTAGTTCCCCTGATAGGGAAAGAAATTCTAGCCAGAAACCAAGGGAAGACACACTACCAGGGAGCTGTACTCGAGCCTAGTGTTATCATGCATCATTGCCCTATGTTGTGGTTTCTACCTACTTGCACAACAGCAAGCTAATCCTATCCAGGAAGAAAGCAAGCATGCAAGCATTAATCAAAATAAAACAAACATTTCAAGCAAGTATTCACGTAGCACACAATATATCCAGTCAAGTGGGCTCAAACAATGGGTTTGACTGCCTAGGCAGGTCATCTGTACAAGGTAGTATTAGCTCTTAACCTTGCCATTGAGAGGCTAAGGTGAAGCTGATGAAAGGTGAGTGAAGATTAGACTTCACAGCTCTTATCCCTGTCCAGGGAGAGCTTCAGACAAAGGAGCGTGGGTCCAGAATGGAGAGACCCTTCTACGCTCAAAGACTCTGACTCGATTGTGCAACAGCACAAGATCTTGGGTTTGTGTCCCAATGCATCAACACAGTGGTGTGAGCAGGGGGACGACTCAACAGAATAGCGGGGGATAGATTGCATATCCCTTGGGTTCCGCCAATTGCCTCATAGAGGTCTTCACCTGCTTGGCACAAAAGTAAACAATCACAAACATCGCCTCTTAAGGAGGACTTCAGATAGTTGCCTGGCCAGGTAACAGGCCAGGTCTTCCAGACTACATGAAGACAAGAGAGTCTACCTCAACTGGTTTAAAAACCAAGCAACAGCAAGCAAGTTCTCAAGGAACTGTAAGCAACTTAATGTACCTGAAATCAATCAAGTATCATCAGTACTCAGACAGACAAACAGTAAATAGCAAATGGTTAATCAGTTAATCTGTACAAGCAACACAAGTTAATGCACATAAGTGCAAGCCATGAGCTCAAGCTCAAGCATCAAACCTACAACACAAAGCCAATGTTAGTTTACAACATCAAACAATCTCAAGTTAATCAACTTGCACTTTTTCCTTTAAGCCTTTTGCATTTCAACCTGAAAATCCACACCAAATGTGAGAAACTAGACCACTAGACCAAGCCTAGGGTCCAAAGGGGATAAAAAATCCTAAACAGCAAGTGCAAACCAACCAAAATCACACTCAAACAAATCAAAAGCAGATGCAATTGGTCCCATGCTCATATCAATCACCATTATCATTTCATGCACAATTTAACATCAATCATGCAATTTGCAACTTCAAAAGACCAAACAGAACTATCTCACTCAAAAGCATACCAAATCAATTCAATTAATTCCACAAAAATTCACACCTAAACATGACACATTCAATGTATAGCATGTCAATTTTCAGCTCAATTGGACAAAATAAAGTAGGTCAGTGAAAATCAAGAAGTCCAGACACAATTATACAAACCAATTCAAGGCATCCAAACAAGCATCATCTTCAGTAAATCATAAAACAGTGACAACATATTAGAAATGAATGGGATCAAAACCATGATGTCCTATAATGTGTCTAGAATGCTCATACCAAATTTCATCTTTATCCAATACCATATGAGAATTTCACAAGCAAAATGCCAACATGTGTCACACAAGGTTACCCAATGAGCACACAGAGAAGAAAATTACCAATCAATTAGAAAATGACATCAAATAATTCCAGAAAAAATCACATGTAATCTTGACATATCAATGTTCATTCAAACAAACAATTGGAGCAATTCAACATTCCTAGGCCAGGCAAATAAAATCAGAAAGTTGACCTAGTTAGGTGTGACACAAATTGTCACACCTCTACTCAAAAACTCATATCTAATCAACCAGAGACCCAAAATTCACAAACTATACATGGAAATCACCATCAACATGTCCAGAACAAGCACAAAAATTTTCATCCATTTATTTGCAAGCATCACTATTTCATGAAGGTTTTGGTAAGGTGTGTACAAAATGAGCATATTGACACAAACCCTAGGCCAATTATTTTTCTACACGTGCAAAAATTCCACAAAAATCATGATAAATTTCTACACATTTCAATAAGAACAATGCAAAAAATCTCACCAAAATTGGACAAGAAATGAGTGAGTTATGATTTTTACAAGATCATGTAACAAAAATGAAATAATCAAAAGAAAAAGAAATGAAATAATAATTATTTAAATGCAGAAATGGCAAACTTGTAATATTAAACCACTAATCCAAAACGACGTAGTTTCGGTTAGATTAGGTGGCGCGCTATGAGTGGATAGTACTGGCGGTAAACACATTTTTGAACCAAAGCAAGGCAAAGTTGGATCAAACAAGCAATTTCATCGTGTTCTTGTACAAGAACACTTTCATTTTCCAGATTTTCATGAACACTAAATCGTAACCAAATGCCACAATCTTATAACCGTTGGAACCGTATGAACACAAGGATCATGAATATGTAACTCAAATTTCCTAATTCCTACTGCATCGAAGGGATCAATCATTTTAAGTTATGAACACAAACATTCAAATCAACATTTCTCATTCATCAATTCACCAATCAAAAAACTAATCATATCACGATGATCTACAATGAATGAACTTCAAAAAGCATATCTCAATTCAAAGAATAGTGAGATTCGAAAATTAACCTTAAGGTGATGGCAGCCATGGATCTTGAAGCTTTTGCACACAATTTTCCAAAACAGATGGAGCACGAGGTATAGGAAAGTGAATGCCACTCGTGCCTTAGCTCAAAGTTACTCCAATTGAAAGAAATATCAAAATGCCATTGTTGAGCATATGATGAACAGTCGTGATTTTGATGTTGTTGGCAATGGATTCATCAAAACAGTTGGAGAAGAATTCCCAAGGAACACGAATCAACAAGAACTTTACAATTTGGTTGAGATTTGATGGAGATTTGGTGAAAAAAGTTTGATGAAGATTGAAGAGTTTTTGTGAATTTGGAGGGAAAGTTAGTTACAAACCTTGTGAATTGTGATTTTCTTTTTGCAATTCAGTTATGATTAGAACTTTATACCCCAGCTTAATCACTTTCTTAATCACCAATTAGCAATAAGAAATGAAATTAGCTTAATTGCACTTTTAATGAAAGTTCCAAAATGACCTTGCCAAATATCACCATATGACAGCTCATGACAGTTGGAACAAGCTTCAATTTGCATTTGGAATGTGTTGCAAAAACCCTCATGTCAAAATTCCAATTATTTTGCAAGTTGGACCATTTTGCCCTTGGATTTTAATTAGTGCACTTGAAAATTGACCTTTTGCATTGACCAATTTTGATGAATTTTGATTATGCACCATGAAAGTACATGTGAAATGGAGTTTGCTCATAAAAAGATCACTCATTTTGAACACTTCATGTGAAAGTTATGCCACTTTGATTATAGGTCTTTTTGGAAAATGAATGGACCATAAATTGCCAACCATACATGGGAATTTCAAGTTCTTTGACTTTTTGGAAAGGTGAGACTAAGACCCACAACTTTCATGTTGAACAAATTTCCATTTGAAGCTTTTTTGGACATGTAATTTTATGGTGAAAAACTTTCCATTTTTGGAAACTTCCATTACAAGTCACTTTCTATTTTTGGCAATTTTTTGTCTGACTTTATTTTCTTCATTCTTGAGCTTTGACATGTCAAATGAAACTTGTTTCAACATGAATGAAGTGTATCCAACTCTCTCCCACCTCCAAATCCATAAAATCAAGCACAGTTGACCACAGTTGACTTCTTCAGCTGATAGATGAATTTGACAATGCACTGATCAATCTGAGCCTCAATAAGCTCAATAAAACCATGAAATGATCCTCATATCCATTATAGACCCCATCTCCTTGCTATGCCCTGATTGGCCCAATGCAACTGATTAGGGTTGACCAGTGGTCAAAACCCTAATCTCAAGGCATCTTGATCAAACACTTGAACTTCTGGATGATATCAAGACCATGATGATGAGGATGTACCATTTCAACCAAGATGAAGCTCAATCTCCTTGAGAAATCAAAAACCCTAATTCACAGCCCAATCCTCAGATGATTAGTGATCCAATCCAATGAAACCCTAGCTTGCACATAACCTCTCCATCTTCTGATCAAGACTTAGGAGGATGACTTGCACAATGTGACCACATGATATGCAACATGCAATGCCTAATGTCCTAAAATGATATGCAATATGTTAAGCTAGTCCCAAGAGAGGAGGGCAAATTTTGAGGTGTTACACTTGCCGACCAAGCTACCATGAAAATGAGTAGCTAAGTCCTCCATTTGTCAAGGTTAGATGTAGATGATCATTAGCTTTGTGTGTAAATGTAAGGATCTTCATTTGTAAACTCTTTAATGGTGAATATATGATGAAAACTTTGTTCTTATTCAAAACTCTTTGTGTTGGTTTATGATCGAGAGATGTTTACCAACTCTTAACCTAGGTTTTCATCCAAACTTGTTTGTTAGCTAGAGATAGTAATGAATGATTTTGTTCACCATAAGGTTGAACCAAAAAGTTGTCATTTTGATAGATTGTGTTAGAGATAAACAATGGATCAAAATGGGAAAACTCACAATGTGTGTTAGAAATAAACACATTGGGAGGACTTTGTGAAATAATTTATCATCTAAAGGAGTTTATAAGTTTGTTGATCGAACATATACATGCAAAGTGATCGTTTAACCCTAACTTTGGCAATATTTCTCAAATATTCAAACCAAAACTTTTACCGCATTTAATTACATTTTTATGCAAGATACCGTGACAAACACCAAAACCCTATTGTTACCTTAAGCTAAGAATTAATACAACCATCGAAAGGCGGTGATATCTTACAATCCCTGTGGATACGATAACAAAAACCCGACACTTAAGATTACATTCAACAAAATGGATTTGAGCTATCAAATATGGGTATCTTTCACTCCATTTCCTTGCTAAAATGTCGAAACCACATTTGTTTCAGATGAAATGCAATGCAATGATAATCTATCTTGGTATCTTTGATTTGTGTGTTATTGTGCAGGAAGTAGGCATGAAATAATAGAAAATGAAGACACAAGAAATGTGGCAAAGGGATCAAATGAAACATGCATTCATCAGCTGCCTCGCTAGGCGAGGGCTGTGGCGAAGGACTCGCTAGGCGAGCGTCCAGCGAGAAGCTCCAGTATTTAACAGATGCAAACATCACCACACTCGCTAGGCGAGCTTCCAGCGAGGAGTGTGGCGAACGCGTCCAGACTTGGTGAAAAGCGCAGCCAGCACTCACTCGCTAGGCGAGCCATTAGCGAGCTCCCAGCGAGCATTCCAGTAGCAAAACCTCTCAACCTCGCTGGGGCGAAGGTTGAAGCGTGTCCTTCGCTAGGCGAACATGACAGTCTGGGAAAGGCTGTTTCTCTGGGCGCAGGTGCCTCAGGTGCCTCAATTAGGGGCTCGCTAGGCGAGCTATTCTGCTCGCCTAGCGAGCATGACAGCCCAGTAGCTGCTCTATAAGTAGCAAGTGCCACTTTTTGGAGCCATACCTAGTTTTTCCATACTTTTGTACTTTTTCCAGATATTTTTACAGCATTGTTCCAAGAATCTTTTGTGACCTAGATTTCATTTCTCTTCATCTCTTAACCATCTTTTACAAAAAGAAGGTGGATTCCCATCCAATCTTGATTATTCGACTTGGATGTTGATCAACCTTCTTCCGAAACTTGCCGACCAAGCTACCATGAAAATGAGTAGCTAAGTCCTCCATTTGTCAAGGTTAGATGTAGATGATCATTAGCTTTGTGTGTAAATGTAAGGATCTTCATTTGTAAACTCTTTAATGGTGAATATATGATGAAAACTTTGTTCTTATTCAAAACTCTTTGTGTTGGTTTATGATCGAGAGATGTTTACCAACTCTTAACCTAGGTTTTCATCCAAACTTGTTTGTTAGCTAGAGATAGTAATGAATGATTTTGTTCACCATAAGGTTGAACCAAAAAGTTGTCATTTTGATAGATTGTGTTAGAGATAAACAATGGATCAAAATGGGAAAACTCACAATGTGTGATAGAGATAAACACATTGGGAGGACTTTGTGAAATAATTTATCATCTAAAGGAGTTTATAAGTTTGTTGATCGAACATGTAGCGGTGTATTCGTCGCTATATGATTTATTGATTAAACCATAAGCGAAGCATACAATGAATCGAGTCGCCACCGCACTTTTATTTATCCTAAGGACTGGTTAAAAAGCGAACAAAAACCTAAGAAGTTTTACACGTAGAAAACTAATGAAAAAGATCAGAGAATCTGGGTAAGGGGTAAATTACGCAATGGGAAGGTGTTAGGCACCCATCACGTCCTAGGTACTCCTAGGGAGCCCTTTTCACACTTGTTGTATAAAAATGTTTATTTGTTTATGACATATTGTGCAAACATGAATGGGAAGATGAGAAAAGAATATACAATTTTATTATTTTTGTGTTTGAACGGATGAACCCGTTGCCTACGTACCTTCCATCAAAGGTAAGGATCAAAACGCCGTAGTTCGGCTAAAAGATTTCCAAAAATTAGTGAGTTCATTTTAAGACACAAGCATTAAGGCTTTTCATTACCAATGGGAGAAAACTCAACCCGAATCAACAATCCACCATGCGAGGACGGCTTCGACGTACTAGAGGGGTTAACCCTGTTTTCAGTACGGAAGTCTTACAATCGACTCACTAAGGACAAGGTAAGATTTACATCAACCGCTATGGTAATTGAAACCTATGGCTAACGTATGAAAACATATTAACAATGGACAAAGCCACAAAAACAATTGAATGTGTGAAGTTAATTGATTATGAGTATTCACAAAATATGGTCAAGGTATGATTAGGGTTGATTCAAAGAAGTGTTATGAAAAAGTGAAGTTTGAAAAATCAAGGACTTATGGTCCAGGTTTCTAATTTGAAAAGACATGAAGATGTTTGCACAACAAGTCAAAGTTTTTTGAAAGCAAAGTGTGAAAAGGTTTAGGACAAAGAGGGTATGGATGATGGAATGTAAAACTTCTTAGGAAGGTTCACCTCTTGAGATCATATAGAAGATGATTCAAGTGTGTCCTTAGGAATAGATAATGAGCAAGTAAGCAAATAAAAGTAAGGTGATACCGGATGCCATCAATGGACTTATACCAATCTCACAAACAAAAGCGGATACCGGATACCAATAAATGGATTTACACCAATCTCCTAAAACAAAACAATGATACCGGAAGCCATCAATGGACTTATACCAATCTCACAAACAAAAGCGGATATCGGATACCAATAAATGGATTTACACCAATCTCCTAAAGTAGAACAAAACTTGGATGTCAGACGCCAATCTATCTGGACTTATACCAACCTCCAAAGGATGATCATGGGAATAACAAACGCCAACAACATGGTCTTACACTTGCATCCTCACATACAACAAACAAACAAACATTTAAGCAATGGACATGAGTGACCAAGTGAAATGGTCTCACACTCTATCCCTTCCAAATCATAGGAACAATGGCCAATGAGTGGACTTACAGTTGTCCTCAATGGGTAAACCAAAGGGACTACATGGCAAACCAAAGGGACTACCAACCGAGACAACAACAACAACAACAACAACCTTATCAACCGCACCCTCAAAATCAACAACAACATTACCAAGGGAACCAAGGGTTCCAACCTAGGAGTAACTATTACCATAACCAAGGTTATGGAGGTGGTTCTTCTAGCCGTCAAAACCTTCCCCAAAATCCTTATCAATCTCAACAACCGCCGGTCGTAACTTCTAAGTTGGAAGAGACATTGACGCAATTCATGCAAATGTCAATGGCTAACCAAAAGAGCAATGACGTGGCCATAAAAAATCTTGAGATTCAAGTTGGGAAACTTGCTAAGCAACTCGCGGAACAACAAACCGGTCCTTCCTTTTCGGCAAACACGCAAACAAATCCTAAGGAGCATTGTAAGGCGATCACAACGAGAAGTGGGAAGGAGTTGATGAGTGAGAATAAAAAAAGAGTTGAGAGTGAACAAAGAGAGAAAAAGAAAGAAAATGAGGAGGAAATGTTGGAGAAAAATATTGATGGTAAAGTGGGGGAGTGGAGTGAGGAGGAAGAAGTTGAAAATAACGAAAAGAATGGTGAAGTTGAAAAGAAAAAAAGTGCGGAGATTGAGAAAAATACGAGTGATGAAGTAATGGGGGAGGAAGTGAAAAAGCCTAGATGGAAGAGTTCTAGAGTTGCAAAGGGAAAGGAGGTAGTGAGCACTACTCCAATCCAAAACCTCCCTTATCCTCATGCCCCGTCTGTCATACCCCAAAATTTGCCCGTTGGCATTACAAAGCATGTTCCCAGACCCTCTGACTTGTTCTGCAAGGCACTGATATCAAATGGACAAAGGCCCACTCACAACAGGCCCAATCCACAGGCGGCCCAAAACAGCTGGCTCGCTAGGCGAGCAGCTCCTTCGCCTAGCGAACATGGCATCATGTCACTCGCCCAGCGAAGCGTTGGATCCAGGAAAAAGCCCAGACCTAGTTTGCTCGCTAGGCGAGCAATTCCTTCGCCTAGCGAAGCTTGCGAAAGTTTGAGATTTTTGGACCTCATTTTAAGCCCATTAGGTCACCATTACCACTACTATAAATACATGCTCCTCTGCCACGAAAAAGGACACACACAGACGGACGGAAAACAGAGGAAGACTGACGGAAACCCTGGCACGGAAACCCTGAGGCTACTTTAGAGAAGTCCGAGTGAAGAAACCCTGAAGGCCGCTTACCCGCTCCGAAGCTACCGCCGCCCAGCTCAATCCGGCTCGCCAATTCAAGGTTGCAACCCGATCTGCAAACAGGTTTGCATCACTATTATCGCTTTAGTTTCTTACTTGGCATATGATTTAGGATTCTTAATCTACATATGATTATCACTTTGTGTCCTTATTTTGCATGTGGTACCACTTTAGTGTCTTAATTTGCATATGATATCGTTTCGTACTCTCATTTGGCATATGGTACCACTTCATGTTCTTAATTTGTGGAGGATATTATAATTGAATTCATAAACATTTTGGAGTTTTGCATGAGAATTTAAATGTGCTTGAATATTGTGAAATTGAACCATATAATTATGTGTTGGATGCCATAAGCCATGCTGCAGGTTGAGGTCATAATGTTCTCAAATTTCAAACCCGTGGCCGCTCGCTAGCTCATCGCTAGGCGAGCCCGCAGCGAGCCTTCGCTGAGCCTTCGCTAGGCGAAGCAGAGGCGACCGGGCCAGGGGCTGTTTTGTCTCTTTGCTGCCCATTTCATGTTTACCTAATAATGATTATGCGTATTTGGCTTAAATTCCTGGCTGTTATATTTATTTTATGGTGCAATTTCCGATTGTATTTTACCTCGATGCTTTAATCCGTGTGTTCATGGTGTAAAGGCTAGCATGCTTCCGAAGAAATAGCCGGCTAGGTACTCCGCTTTATGCATGGGAAGCTTTCATGGAGATGGATTCTAAATTGTTTCACTTTAATGTGAAGATTCACATTGATTGCCTAATTAATTTTAATGTAGTGATCCTTAATGTGCTGATTTTAATGTATCGATTTAATACGGTATCACCATAATTACCTAATGAACTTAAAACATGGACTTTAAATAAATGATATCGGACCTCTCTTTATTACCCCACGATTACAATATTACGGTCATGTCCCGCGAATAGGGGGATATCCTTAGCAAAGACCCTTCGGTAAAATCATCATAGTCCCTCGGATGTTGCCTTCGAAAATACAATTTTGTCCCTCGATGACCCTTCGGTATAGCCTACGGTTAAATGATGATAGTCCTTTCGAATGCTAAGGTATCCTCGCAACTGTTGCCTTCGATGACCGATCGACGACCCTACGATGACCCTTCAACATCCCAAGGGAAAACTGCTTACTTCTCAATAGTAAGGACAGTTTTATCCTCATAAGGATAGGAAATGCCCGGAAAAACCTCGGACAGGTATAATGTAACACCCCAATTAAAATAAGCTAATTATTTAATTTAAATTAATATTTTATTTATTAATTTAATTGAATAATTGGAAGTTTGGATTAATATTATTATTTTGGAATAATAATTATTGGGATTATTATTATTGGATTATTATTTTATAATTGGAATAAAAGTGGAAAATCAGTAAAAAGGTCCCATTTGGTAAAAAGGTTATTGTTTTCACGTGAAAAGGAAAAAGAGACAGAACGTGGAAAAGGGCAAAAAGAGAACCAGAGAACGAAGGTTGAAGGAAGGAGAAGCTTGGAGCTCAGAGGCTGCCGGATTAACTCAGGTAAGGGGGGTTTATCGTTGATTGACGGGTATTATATGATAATATGTCATGGGTAGTGATAGACCTTTAATTTACCTTTGAATTGGATGATTATGATGAATTTGTGGAAATAATTGATGAACGAAATTGGGTGATAATCGAAAGAAATTCGTAGGAATTGTATGTGATAATGTCAGGAGTTGTGAAATCGAATAGGGAATGATTCGGGTTAGATGATATGAGTGATTTCTGTGTAAATTTGGACTGTGGAAGGTGAGATCGAATAGAACTCGTAGCAGGAAAAACCATAACAGATCTGGAAATCTGGTTTCTGGTCATACGCGTATGGCACTAGGCAATACGCGTATGGGATGGCTGGTACGCGTATGGCGCTAGGCAATACGCGTATGGATGAGGAAGATGAAATTTTGAACGTAAAATGGTCTCTGGTGGTACGCGTATGGGGAAGTGATACGCGTAGCATACGCGTATGGAATTGGGCAATACGCGTATGGCTTGGTCAGGATTTAGGCAATACGCGTATGAGCATAGGCAATACGCGTATGGGCAGGATTGTGATTTCCTGTGCTGTTGTCGTGCAGTTTTTGACTGTTTAGGCTGAGTAGTGAGACTTAGCTGAGGTATGATGTAATAGGGATCAATTCCCGTTGTTTTGAGTAGTATAGTTATTAGTAGAGTGTGCTAATACTGTATTTGATTTGTAGCATGTTGTGATATGCTTATGTGATAAATGTATTGACAATGTGTGTTGGTTGGTATGCATTATACTGTAAATGTATCAGTTATGTATGCATCTGTGAATAGACTGTCATATGTCTATTCTTGAGTTGTTGTTGTTGTTGCATTGCTAGGTGATTAGCATGCATAGTCTAGCCTTTGGGGCTGTAGCTAATTCCCATTGTGAGGAATTAGTGAGTTGTGGGTTGTTGTGGATGCTTGCATACTAAATGAGTAGCGTGCATAGTCTAGCCTTTGGGGCTGTAGCTAATTCCCATGGTGAGGAATTAGTGAGTGAGTCATTAGATCTCAATGAGTGGGACTAGTGAGCTCAGTAGCCGCATCCAGAGGGATCGGTGAGCTTGGACTATATGTTCAAGAAGAGTCGGTATCGCATGTGTAGAGTCTCATTGCATAATGAATGCATGGCATAGCCTGTGGGGCTGTAGCTAATTCCCATTGTGAGGAATTAGTGAGTAAATCGTTGTGTTGTGTTGTTGGTGTTGAGCATGTTTTGATATATACATATGCTATTTGTTATTGTTGAGTATGAGGTTGCGTTGATACTGCCGTTATGGAGTGGGTAGTCTGGTTAGGGTGATTTGAGGCGTTATTTACTTAACATTACATGTTGTTGTATAATGCTTGTTATATTGATTGAGAAACTCACCCTTACACTATTTTTCAGGTAACCAGCTATGAGTGAATAGAAGTAAATGCTTGGAGTCTAGAGTAGTCTCCTAAGGGGTCATGCTCTGATAGATGTAACATCGGGATGGGATGTTTGAATATGTTTGATTTTGTTGTTGATCAACTTTACATGTAAAGTGGTACATGATTTAAATGTTGATTTTTAGTATCCGCTGCGAATTATGCAAAGAACCTTATTTGGATTAAATAAATGAGCATGACAGGTTATTTTGATGAATGTTGTGAAATAATTGTGTGACACCCTTCGGGGCATAATTACTCTGATTAATGTGTTATTATTTTTAATTAAATATTTTGGGGTATTTAGAAGGGTGTTACATTAGTGGTATCAGAGCCTGGTTGGTCGTGTCGAGTCGTAGTTATTCTGTTTCCCCTGTACGGGATAGGTGTTGTGTAACCCTATCAGTACTTATTGTTTTAGCTTGTTGGGTTTTCAGAATAGAGATGGCTGGAAGAGGTAGAGATGATGCTGCGATTGCTGAGGCTCTGGGTATGCTAGCTGGAGTACTTGGAGGGAATCCAAATGTTGTGGGAATGGGAGCTGCTCGTCAGTTGAGTGAGTTCCAGAAGAACAATCCTCCAATGTTCAAGGGAGCATACGATCCAGATGGTGCTCAGAAGTGGTTGAAGGAGATTGAGAGAATCTTCAGAGTAACTGAGTGTGCTGATAACCAGAAGGTCAGGTTCGGTACGCATATGCTATCAGAAGAAGCTGACGATTGGTGGGTTGCTACCCGCACTGAGTTGGAAACTGCTGGAGATGCTGAGATTTCTTGGGCTGTGTTCAGAGAGAGATTTCTGAGGAAGTACTTTCCCGAGGATGTCAGAGGAAAGAAAGAAATTGAGTTCTTGGAATTGAAGCAGGGTAACAGGTCCGTTACGGAGTATGCTGCCAAGTTCACAGAGCTGTCGAAGTGTTACACTCCCTATGCTGAGGCTGCTGGGGAATTTTCCAAGTGTGTGAAGTTTGAGAACGGGTTGCGTCCCGAGATCAAGCAAGCGATTGGATATCAGAGGATTAGAGTGTTTTCTGATCTGGTTGACTGTTGCAGGATTTTTGAACAGGATTCCAAGGCCAGAGCTGAGAGCTATCAGCAGAGGGTTGATAGGAAGGGTAAGAATCAGATTGATCGTGGAAAACCGTATACAGCTGGCAAAGGTTTTCAGAGGCAGAGTGGGATGAAAAGGCCTAGTGGGGGAGATTCTAGTGCTCCTGTTAAGTGTTACAGATGTGGTCGGGCTGGACATCGTGTTCATGAGTGTACCAGTGCTGAGATGAAATGTTTCAAGTGTGGAAAAGGTGGTCATTTGGCTGCAGAGTGCCGGTTGAAGACTGTGACTTGTTTCAACTGTGGAGAGTTGGGTCATATCAGTCCACAGTGTCCAAAGCCAAAGAAAGAGAATCAGTCAGGAGGCAAGGTTTTTGCTTTATCGGGGTCTGAGACTTCTGCAGATGATCGTTTGATCCGAGGTACGTGTTATATTAATGGCTTTCCTCTTGTAGCTATTATTGACACAGGTGCTACTCATTCTTTTATATCCTTGGATTGTGCTGTGAAACTTAAGTTAGAGATATCTGAGATGTTGGGTAGTATGGTGATTGATACTCCTGCGAAGGGTTCAGTGACTACTACTTCTGTTTGTTTGAATTGTCCTTTGAGTATTTTTGGTAGAGCCTTTGGGATAGATCTTGTGTGTCTCCCATTAGTGCAGATTGACGTTATTCTGGGCATGAACTGGTTGGTGTGTAACCGAGTTTCTATCAACTGTTTTGATAAGACAGTGATATTTCCTGAGATTGAAGAAGGAAAGAGT